>NC_064635.1:132326579-132661579 GCF_023864275.1 Schistocerca cancellata | reverse complement strand
CAGGACTGAAGACCACAACAACAACAACATTGGCAGTCTACAAATTTTTATCACAAATAATATAATGTTCATAACAATCGACTAGTAAACGACGAACTCATAAACTGATACTGAAAATGTGTGCTGTCCGCGTCTTTAGAATTGTTCGTATTTGATGGAAAGAGAACGAGAAATTTCTTCTCGTGAAGACGATATTAAAATACACTCGATACTGCCATGACCAATTATCATCGCCGATATGTAAGGAAATACTGCGTTATGCATGGTTTGTTTCCAAATTATCGGCTGAAAGAGAGGTTTTTAGAAGTGTTAACGAGGTTTGCTGTTCCACGGAAAAACTGAAATGACCTTGCTAATGTGGAAACATAACATTTATTCAATGCAGCTGGTGCCGTTTAACTTTATGTTTTCCATGTTTTTACGAAAAATACCATCCTGCAACTTGTAATGTCGAAAGCGACGATTAATTTACATCTTTCGAAGGCCGTCTGTGCCGGTCAAAACTTGAGGGTAACAAGTAGTTTCGGGCTGCTTCCAGGTATAAGGAATTTCTCAAATCAGTAACAGCTTGCACCGTACGTGCTTTAACATTGCCCAGCAAACTCACACGTTTCCAATATCACTTTATGAGTTTCGTCCTTTACTGCCGTGCCGGCATACTCAGATGCTGCCGCTCGGTGGTAAAAATGACCACGCACATGTATATACAGGGTGTTTCAAAAATGACCGGTATATTTGAAGCGGCAATAAAAACTAAACGAGCAGCGATAGAAATACACCGTTTGTTGCAATATGCTTGGGACAACAGTACATTTTCAGGCGGACAAACTTTCGAAATTACAGTAGTTACAATTTTCAACAACAGATGGCGCTGCAAGTGATGTGAAAGATATACAAGACAACGCAGTCTGTGGGTGCGCCATTCTGTACGTCGTCTTTCTGCTGTAAGCGTGTGCTGTTCACAACGTGCAAGTGTGCTGTAGACAACATGGTTTATTCCTTAGAAGAGAGGATTTTTCTGGTGTTGGAATTCCACCGCCTAGAACACAGCGTTGTTGCAACATTCAACGGAGGTGTAATGTAACCAAAGGACCGAAAAGCGATACAATAAAGGATCTGTTTGAATAATTTCAACGGACTGGGAACGTGACGGATGAACGTGCTGGAAAGGTAGGGCGACCGCGTACGGCAACCACAGAGGGCAACGCGCAGCTAGTGCAGCAGGTGATCCAACAGCGGCCTCGGGTTTCCGTTCGCCGTGTTGCAGCTGCAGTCCAAATGACGCCAACGTCCACGTATCGTCTCGTGCGCCAGAGTTTACACCTCTATCCATACAAAATTCAAACGCGGCTACCCCTCAGCGGCGCTACCATTGCTGCACGAGAGACATTCGCTAACGATATAGTGCACAGGATTGATGACGGCGATATGCATGTGGACAGCATTTGGTTTACTGACGAAGCTTATTTTTACCTGGACGGCTTCGTCAATAAACAGAACTGGCGCATATGGGGAACCGAAAAGCCCCATGTTGCAGTCCCATCGTCCCTGCATCCTCAAAAAGTACTGGTCTGGGCCGCCATTTCTTCCAAAGGAATCATTGGCCCATTTTTCAGATCCGAAACGATTACTGCATCACGCTATCTGGACATTCTTCGTGAATTTGTGGCGGTACAAACTGCCTTAGACGACACTGCGAACACCTCTTGGTTTATGCAAGATGGTGCCCGGCCACATCGCACGGCCGACGTCTTTAATTTCCTGAATGAATATTTCGATGATCGTGTGATTGCTTTGGGCTATCCGAAACATACAGGAGGCGGCGTGGATTGGCCTCCCTATTCGCCAGACATGAACCCCTGTGACTTCTTTCTGTGGGGACACTTGAAAGACCAGGTGTACCGCCAGAATCCAGAAACAATTGAACAGCTGAAGCAGTACATCTCATCTGCATGTGAAGCCATTCCGCCAGACACGTTGTCAAAGGTTTCGGGTAATTTCATTCAGAGACTACGCCATATTATTGCTACGCATGGTGGATATGTGGAAAATATCGTACTATAGAGTTTCCCAGACCGCAGCGCCATCTGTTGTTGAAAATTGTAACTACTGTAATTTCGAAAGTTTGTCTGCCTGAAAATGTACTGTTGTCCCAAGCATATTGCAACAAACGGTGTATTTCTATCGCTGCTCGTTTAGTTTGTATTGCCGTTTCAAATATACCGGTCATTTCTGAAACACCCTGTATTTGACGACCGAAATTATCTAGCGATTTTCTCAATAACGTTTGAGAAGTGCGTGCTACTGCTTAAATATTTTGTTGTCCTCATGCAGTACTACGAGTGTACGAAGTTTACAGTCAATACGCGTTGCAAACGTTGTCGCCTCCCCCTGTCAGTGACCTACGTTCAAACGAGGCACGTGGAGTAGACTGCTGAGATCCTTTGGTGAGCCTGACACAAAAAAGTTATTCCGCCTGATGTGCGAGACACAGGATACCGCTGAAATACCGCCAAGGTTCGGGAAGAATATACCCAGCTTCTGTCTCTATGCTGTTCATTTTTGGAACACAACCTACGACTGGCTTAGTGACACAAGTGATGAGACTTTCTGCAGGACCTGACCATCATTTTGCAGGGCAATGCTCAAGCACGTACAGTGCAAGCTGTTACTGATTTGTTTGACTGATGGAGCTGCTAAGTGCTGTACCACCTACTGCATTCTCCTGACTATAGCCCTCGTGAATTCAACTCGATTTCTACATTGAATGAAATACTTCACGGCATTCGCTTCAGAACTGCTAAAAATTTGTCAGGCAAACGAGCGTCGCTCGAACTGTCAACACAACTGGCACTGCTGAGAGTAACCTTCGACATCATCATCGCTGTCAACGTGTTACACACAATGCTGGTCAGTAAAACTTTGAAACGCGTATCTATTTTGTACGAACTGTAAACAAATAGTTGCCACTATTGAAGTTCCAACTCTCGTAAATACAAACTTTGTAGTGTGCTGCTGATATTCTAATTATGTCAGAGATAGCAAAGAACTTGCGAGAGCAGTAGAATACAATGGATGGTGTATTAAAATAAATTTATGAAGGTAAACAACAGTGAAAATGAAAGAAGGGTAACAGGATGTTGTCAAATTAAATTAGGGAGTTCTGAGGGCATTAGATTAGGAAATGGGAGACTAAAACTAGATGACAAGCTTTCTGTTTGGGTAGCAAACTAGAAGCTGATGGCTGAAGTAGAGGATACAAAATACTGATTGACAACAGCAAGAGAACTATTTCTGGAAAGAGCAATTTGTCAACGTCTAATACCAGGCTGTTAGCAAGTCTTTCTTTGAAGGTGCAGTCTTGTGGGAATCTAAAACGTGGACCATAAGCAGTTCAAACAGGAAGACAACAGAAGCTTTTGAAATGCAGTGCTGCAGATCGAATAAGTAATGAGAAGTTATGGAACAGAACTGAGGAAAAAAGAAATTTATGGCAAAACCTGGCTGAAAGAAGGATCATGACACGTGGTACTTAGGGAAGGGGAGGATTTAGTGTGGACGGGGCCATTCTCAGTTGCCTTTGGATTCTCAGTTTTGTTCTTTTTTAATCACGTACACTTTATTTGAAAACAATTGCAAATAAGGTTGACAATAAGAAACAATTATCAACTGTGATTGTTAAGAGACAATGTCTAATAAAAAATTTCTTAAGCAAGCTGCACTCACGACTGAAGGCCTTATTGACCAGAAATTCAACTTATTTGTCGGCTGAAGGCCCCAATAGTAATAACTCAAAAAACAATTTGACAGCTGAAGGCCTGGATGGAAAATTTTTAAGAACGAGTTAACTTCTCCAAGAAATACTAAAATATTATAAAAAAGGACAATCTTCAAATTTTCACTGTTACAATATCTAATTAAAATTCTTAAGACAAACTGCATTCGCGGCGACTGAAGGCCTTATTGACAATCATCACAATCTGACCAAATCAAGAGAGAAGTGGGCCTCAGACATGCTCCAAGGATCGACCTAGGAAAGTTGCTCAACTTCGTAAACGATGAAACAGGCAGCCAAGAGTTGTTTTCGATTAACCAGATGGCAACTTAAACTGGTGACACAGGCCCACACACTTGCAACATCTGCCTAATGTCAACCAACACAACGATGGTGTAACCCAGGCAAGGCGGAACCGGCAAACAGCACTGCGTCTTCAGAATCCGGTGTTTAGAACATCCGGAAGCGGAAGGATCCACTACGACCAAAGCAGTCCAAGAGAAACAAATATCCTAACCACAATCAAGGAGGCTGTCGAACTACACGCCTTATTGGGCAGCACCGGCAAGGCGAGGAAAGGTATGCTGCCGCGAAAATACGCAAAACTCCAGGGCAGGTAACTAGGGTGTTGGAAAAATACCGCTGGTATTTCAGCCCAAATAGCAAAACTCATCAACACTTTGTCTGATTTCCTAATCTAATTCCCTCAGCATCTCCTGATCAATAAACATAAGGAATTCAATGATTAATAATAAAAGTGGAGGACGGCTAATTAATTTCGCCAACTCCAACACTCCACTCATTGCTCAGCGACCCTGCGAGCAGCAACGCGCAAACAAACGGCGTTATCTCAAAACAGTGGAGGTTTCACTACTCAGTTAATGTTCACGCAACTCAAACGTCCTGGGTCTGTTGGAGAACGAGGTTGTCGCCCTCGCAACTACAGCCCCTCGATCCGGCAGCGGTCCCAGCATGTCCTCGCACTGCCAGACTTCACTGCTGCTCTGTCCCAACCGAACTACCCGACACAACCACAAACTCGAAGGGCTGGACACCACACGACCTGGCGTGTGGCAACTAGCCCGACACTTCACCAGGGAGAAAATATACACCCCAACGCTTCAAGGGCCCGACGGACCTGCATACTCAGCGGAAGAGAAAGCAGAACTAATGGCCCGAACACTCGCAGCGTCATTCACACTGAACCTGGTACCATCAGATCCAGCGTTCACACTTGCTACTGACCAAGAGGTTACACGCATTCTAGCCCAACCATCGCGCGAAGTCTCCTGGGCTATAATGCATTCCGCTGCTAGGAAAGCCCCTAGTCATGATGGCATTCAAAACCGTGTCCTCCAGGAGTTCACGGATAAAGCAACTGAGTACCTAACACACATAACGAATGCCATACTAAAACACCAACACTTCCCCGCCTTTTGGAAGACGGCCAAGGTCCTGATGTTCAGGAAGCCGGGGAAAGACCACAGCCTCCCACAAAATTACCGACCCATCAGCCTTCTGAGCTCGCTCAGTAAGATTGTTGAGAAGGTGATTCTCAAACGCATCACTAGGCACTGCATAACAAATGACATCCTGAGACCGGAGCAATTCGGCTTCAGAAATCACCACTCCACAACACAACAACTCCTACGGGTCGTTGAACACACAACACATGGCTTCAACATAAACAAAGCTACAGGGGCAGTGTTCCTGGACATCGAAAGGGCTTTCGACCGTCTATGGCACAACGGCCTCATCCGCAAACTCAGCGACGCGGGATTCCCCGACGGGCTGCTGCGTCTAATACACTCATCCCACACAGTGAGATGATCTATGGCCGATCTCCCACTACTGTATAACGATCTTGATTGTTCCAGGAAAGTAGCAGCCGCAGCAACTGGGACACATCGCCATCGCCTGTCACGGTAATGCTGCATGTTACCTATACTAACAAATCCAACCTTGCATGAGCTATCGCAGCTAGTAAGCCACTACTGCTCTTACTACCCATCCCACTGTCGCAGAGGTTTTTTCCCACGGCACGAGCCATGGCACTTTTTTCCCCTCTGCTCTTCAAATCGCTACCCTCACTCGCGTTTCGTCCACTATCACCTGATGGACCGTGTTAATGCGTAGCCTTACCCAGACGCACGGACAACATCACAGCCCAGCATCCTGTGATCCACCTATTAGATAACTAACATGTTTACGGAGGTGACAGTAGAACTTTTGGTTTGGTCACCACGTTGGTGCGGGCGTGGAGGGGCCCCATCTCTCACTCCGACCCAGAAAACACCTGACGTCCTTCCAACGATAGTACTAGGGTACTAGATACCGACAACAGCTGCTGCTGCCACTCGTGGATAGACAACACTAGGAAACTTAGTGGCGCCAGTAAATACGAGAAGAAAACGAGACGCCACTATCCCTATTAAACGATGCCAACCTACCAACGGCACCAATGCGAGCCGCAAGATGGCTCAGATCAGCTGATAGGACATACACGAGGCATCGAAGAATCGACAATTTTGTGATGAAGGAAGCGTGGGGGAGGGGATTAATACATATTCAGAGAGATAGGCTTGATTACACTAAGCACAGTGGATGTGAGTCGTGGAGAGGTGAAAAGACCTGCAGAGGATGGAGTAGCATGGGGTGAAGACTACAACAACAACATAATGGGAAAAATCGATAGGTAGACCCCAAGAAAGAGCTGGAGAGGTTAAACAGAATCTGCTGTTTGCCATGGTCATCAGTCTGAAGGCTGGTCTGATGCAGCTCTCCACACTATTCGTACTTTATCCTGTGCAAGCCTCTTCATCTCTGAATAACTACTGTAGTCTACATCATTTCTACCTGCTTGCTGTATTTATCTCTGTCTCCA
The DNA here is from genome assembly GCF_023864275.1 of Schistocerca cancellata. Taxonomy (NCBI): domain Eukaryota; kingdom Metazoa; phylum Arthropoda; class Insecta; order Orthoptera; family Acrididae; genus Schistocerca; species Schistocerca cancellata. The sequence goes on along the minus strand of NC_064635.1, from coordinate 132,654,920 downwards.
TTTACTATTTTCATCTCCCACTCTTCAGTACTCTTTGTGATCCTTTGACGTCTCAAAATGAGTTGTATCAACCGACCCCATCTTCTGGTCAACTCGTCCCACAAATTTCTTGTCTTCCCAGTTCTATTTAGTACCTCCTCATTAGTTTCGTGATGTACTCTACTCATGTTCAGCATTCTTCGTAGCACCACATTTCAAAAAAAATCTATTCTCTGCTTGTCTAAACTGTTAATCTTCCATGTTTCACTTCCATAGGCTACACTCCAACAAATACTTTCAGAAAAGACTTTCAGACACTTAAATCGATGTTCAATGTTTACAATTTTCTCTTCTTCAGAAACGCCCTTCTTGCTACAGCGAGCCTACATTTTCTATCCCCTCTATTCCGCCCATCAGCAGTTATTTTTCAGCCCAAATAGCAAAACTCATCAACACTTTGTCTGATTTCCTAATCTAATTCCCTCAGCATCTCCTGATTTAATTCTACTGCATTCCATTACTGTTTTTTTTGCTTTTTTTTATGTTCGTCTTATATCCTCCTTTCAAGACAATGTCCATTCCGTTCATCTGATCTTCCAAGTCCTTTGCTGTCTCTGGTAGAATTACAATGTCATCGGCCAATCTCAAAGATTTTATTTTTCTCCCTGGACTTTAATTCCTACTCCAAATTTTTCTTTTGTTTCCTTTACTGATTTCTGTATATACAGATTGAATAACATTGGGGACAGGCTACAACCCTATCTCACTCCCTTCTTAAACAGTGCTTCCCTTTCATGTTCCTCGATTCTTACGAGTGATCTCTGGTTTCTGTACAAGTTGTAAACAGCCTTTCGCTTCCTTTGTGTTACTCCTGCTACAGCCAGAATTTCCAAGAGAGTATTCCAGTCATCATTGTCAAAAGCTTCCTCTAAGTCTCAGATGCTTTAAACGTGAGTTTACCTCTCCTTAACCTATCTTATAAGTCGTAGGGTCAGTATTGCCTCAAGTGTACGTACATTTCTCCAGAATCAAAACTGATCTTCACTGAGACAGCTTGTGAATTCTTCCATACTTCTGTAAGTAATTGGTGAAGGTATTTTGCAACCATGACTTATTAAATTGATACTTGGGTGATATTCACAGCTGCAACCACCTGCTTTCTTTGGAATCTGAATTATTCCATTCTTATTCTCAGGGTATTTCGCTAGCCTCTTACATCTTGCGCACCAGGTGGAGTAGAAAATAACCACGGACAATACAGCAACTGAGAAAGAGGATATAACAGTGAAATGCGTAACAGTTTAAGATGAAAGAAACTCATTCTAAACCATTGTGTTTGCTACAAGCGGAATATTTTCCAAAACATATTTAGAGGAAGTTATTTTTATATGCTAGTCAAATAATTGACCGTGTACGGTGCAGTTTGACGCGTTTGTCAAGCATAGATCGTGTTTGACATGTTTGAGAGAAATTTTGACTGACAGGAAGTTTTACAAGATTGATGACGTTGTGCGTGTTGACGCTTCGACGCATATGTTTAATGAAAAATTGTTTTGTTGCGATTTATCTCATTGTTTCATGAATTTCACTAGTATGATAACTACGATCAAATATAGAATAAAACAGCTCTGATAATAGCCAAAATGGTGGAGGTACCACTTCTTTACCAGCCATGTATTACGCATGGTGTGGTTATGAAAAATATAAATATATTACGGACAAAGTGACAAAGGTGGAGTGGAATGAAATAAAAGAAATGGAAGTTCTCCGGTTTTTCCACGGATGACGTGGGCTACATGTTCCCAAGTTGCGGTATTTTAATGACCTGTCATTAGAGAACCAAACAGAAGAGAATAAATTTTCGCATACTCGTGTCTTCTTTTTCAACACAACGCTAAACTAGTTATTAAACTTTTATTGTCAATCCGGAGAAAGTTGGTGTAATCATCAGGTTATAAGTGAAACATTTCCATTAACAGGTTTCCAGTTGCAGATTTCTCATTTTAAACTATTTCCTGGACCAGCGTCTCGTATTCTTCTTCTTTAAACACAGTGCCAGAGACAATGTTAGAAATGCATTATCCAATTTGTAGCCATTCCCACTAGTGCCAAAATAAAGCATACACGAATGCTTCAAGAGTAAGCTTAAATTGACAAGCTTCCTTAGTACGTGTACGGGCTTGTTTGACACATTCGTTGCTAGGCTAGCGCCAACTTGACAGACAATTTTCCCCTTTTAGGAGGGACTTAAGTTTCTATTCAAAGAAAGTTGATGTAACCACCGGATTGTGAGAGTGATACTTCCTTTAGCATATTTCCAGGGGTAAATCATTTTAAGTCATTCCTTGGACCAGTTTTTTTTTTTTTTTTTTTTTTTTTTTTTTTTTTTTTTAAACACCGTGCCGCAGTCAACGCCAGGACTGCTTTGTCTGCAATTGTGGCCGTAGTCACTACGCTCAAAATACACACGAACACGAATAGCGTCTGCTTCGAAGTGAGGTTAAACTGACAAACACTGTTTGAACGTGTACGGGCTTGCGTGACAAATCCGTGGCTAGGTAAGAGCGATTTTGTCAAACACGTTTGATGGTTTACTGCGGCCTTCAGAACGCGCTCACCACCCCTCCGCTGGCTGGCTGGCTGGTCAGATGGGGCAGTTCGGTAGGGCCGCAGGCAGGCAGGCAGGCAGGCAGCAGCTAGCTCGCCCTCCTGCCTCCTGGTCCCCCTGCCTCAGCCGCAGCGGACGTCAGCGGCGCGTCGTGCGTCACCGGCTGACGCAAGAGGCTGCGCCGGCCGCGGCTCACTGGGGCCGGGATGCTACTGTACTCTCCACCCGTCCCCCATTCCAGCTCACCTACCCACTTGCACACACACACACACACACACACACACACACACACACACACACACTTGTTGCAGTGCTGGGAAACTAAGTGATAAACTTGTCTCACCATGCGTCTCCATGTATCGCGTGATCTTTTTCTTCGCCCTGTTTCAAAAGACCAACTTCGACGCTAGTTCGCGTGAGTATACAGTAGTGTGCGTGGTTTGTTTTAAACACGTCAAACACGATCTATGCTTGACGAACGCGCCAAACTGCATCTTACGTGGTCAAATATTTGACAAACATAGTTAAGACGTACATGAACAGACAAACAAATTATTGATTGGCGACTCCATGGCGTGTTGTGTGCACCATGACCAAATAGTGGATAGAATTGGAAGGAAAATCAGCATTGGCCGCATTTTGTTGTTTTATTGTCGGCAAAATCGATTTTCGGTCACTTAGTGACCATCTTCAGTGCTGTAGTATACAATTAAAACTGTTAGGCACTGGTATCAATTTTAATTGTATATTACAGCACTGAGGATGGTCACTAATTGACCGAAAATCGATTTTGCTGACAATAAAACAACAAAATACGGTCAATGCTGATTTTCCTTCCAATTCTAAACAAATTATTACAATTTCAGGAGAAAGTGGATGATTTATTCACGGAAAACAGTTTCACAAACTGAGCACGTCAATAACGTGTTGGTCCACCTCTGGTCCCTATAACAGCACTAATTCGGCTCGGCACTAGTTGACCGAGTTGTTGGATGTCTTGCTGAAGAATACAGTGCCAAATACCGTCCAATGGGCGCGTTAGCTCGTCAAATCCCGAGATGGCTGAAGAGCCCTGCAAATAATGCTGCTCCAGATGGTTTCAGTTAGAGACAGACTATGTTGCCTTACTGCCCAAGGTAGGATTTGGCAAGCACGAAGACAAGAGGAAAAAAAACTCTCGCCATGTGAGGGCGGGCTTATCTTGCTGAAACAGCAACAAAGCGCCGCGGATGACAACCACAGAGGTCGTGCTACGAAAAAGAAATGGCTGGTGATGGTCAGGTAGGTTGTTGGCCAGGGCGTCTCCAGACGTCGACCTGGAACCTCACTGACTCGAGTACAATTTCTCTAAAGTCAGTACCGCCATTAGACTGTGTGTGTGTTTTTCTTTTATTTGCAGTGTTACATTTACACGATCATGATTTTGGCTTAAAATGCCATTACCAAGTTTTTTAATGTTATACAGTGCCTAAGATAGCATACTGCCGTAGAGCAGTAGCATTTTATCAGAAATATTGAGCCTTAGACAATGTGTCTAATAGTGTAATGTTGATGCATTAATTTGTTCCGAAAGCGGTGCTGATATTCAAGACAATAGAAGTGGGTTACAAGCTGTGAGCTATCTGGGGAAGTTAACCTTGCATTACTGAGCAACTGTTTCACCAGGTATCCAGTCTAGTTTACCAAATTGCCTACCAGACTAACATTAATCATAATCTTTTAATAGTCATCTTACGACAACCGGTGATTATATATATATATATATAGAGAGAGAGAGAGAGAATTTAAATAAAAAGAAATAAATCAGTTTATATTTGGATATTGATCGTTGTTCCGTTAAAATTTCAGCATATTAAACTTGATTCATAACTAAACTGGTGCCTTATTTAGGATTGTGAAAATGTGAGTTTGTAATCTTACGGAACACATCAAATATGGAGCCAAGATTGGGAGACTGCATACAACACTGCACTCAAAAAATAACACACCAAGAACGTTGAAACATGTGCAAGAGGAAATTAACCTCAACCAACCGATTCAATTTTCACCCAAAGAAGTTACGTTCGTAGCGCAACCCTGTCCGTCATGTAATTACCACACACTGGTATACTAAATTCATACTAACTCTCTGTGAAATCTTCCCAAAAAGAATAGCTGAGGGCTGCTTTGATGATTACACCACATATTTCACGTGGTCAACTTGGTTTACACAAAGAGCGGAACTCCACAATAATTTTACAATAAATGACATCGAAACACAATTTACAAAAAAAAAAGACTTGAACTGATTACTATCGTCGTACTATTAACCTGATAGGTCAAACAAAGGGATAAGCATGTGGTACTGGTCTCACAAAGTACACCCCACGTGGGTTGAACATAAAGAAAAGTTGCTATATTGGAAAATATTGTCAAGACGAGACGTTATAATCTCACGCACATTCGCATTTAAGATAGATGATCTTAGAGTTACGGATCCTCAACAAGTGGTTCCACTTTGCTCACAAAGTAGTGACAAAGCAACTACTGGAAGGTATTCTAAACTTCACACTCGAATTACACTGCGTTGCAATTTAAGATAACATAAGATATTTTAGATATAAACCTGAAATAAAGGTGATTAAATTTTCAGTTAGGCTGAGCTTAAGAAATCCATTGTCCTACGGACTTCGCAGAGACGCGCTTAGCCGGAGATCTTACAACTTCAGACACTCGCCGCGGACTGACTGCCTGGGCCCCTACCGAGGGTGCCCCACAGATACAAACGGAAGTGACCAGACAGGCAGCTTCCAATACCGACATGACAAGGGACGGACAGGACCATACTAAGAATAGAAACCTCTCTGCTTTTAGAAAGTGTAGCTACCTGTTCTGACGTTAGTCCTACTGTTCTCTAGCAGAAGGGGGATGACAGTATCTTATCATATACAGTATATAAAAGAAAGCGGATGTAGGTTCCGTATGAGACTGTGTGACATGAATTACATATAAACTGTGTTTTAAAGTGTATTAGTGTGACAGATCGTTCTTGATTATGTGTAAAAGTAACACGTTCCACTGCTCAGTCTCCTCCCAGATAGTCAGAAACACCACACTAAATTTAGAAGTGGAATGTATGCCGTAAATGACAACAGTTTTAAGAAATGAACATGAAAGGAATCCAACAGAGACATTTCAATAGTGTATTTTAAATACGACAGTATGCCACCTTAGGCACTGCATAACATTAAAACACTTGATAATGGCATTTTAAGCCGAAATCATGATCGTGTAAATGTAACACTGCAAAATAAAAAAAAACACAGTCTAATGGCGGTACTGACTTTAAAAAAAATATATTATTACTGTGGCCCCACATTACGAAAAAAATTATTGGAGTGCAGTTGTCTTCAGTGATAAGTCCTGCTTTGAACTGAGCCTGGATGACCAGCGAACAGGTGTCTGGACGGTGGAATACAAGCAGCACCCCTTCGGTTGTCATATGAGGCACCCTTTTAGCACAGCGCTACGTCGACGATATTCCACGTGCCATTTTGTTGCCCTTCGCGGCCAGCCATCCTGGGCTTAACATTTCAGCGAGATGAAGCCCACTTGCACACAACGAGAGTTTCTACTGCTTGTATCCGTGCTTGCCAAATCCTACCTTGGACACCAAGATCTCCGCATCTCTTCCCAACTGACAAATTTCGAGCATTGTGGGCAGGTTACACCAAGCAGGTCCGGAATTTGGCGATCTAACGCACCAGTTGGGCAGAATTTGGCACGATATTCCTGCGGTGGGCATCCAACAGCTATATCAGTGCCAAGACAAATTAACTCCTTGCATAAGACCTGCTGCACAGCTCGTGGTCTTGCAGTAGAGTTCTCGCTTCCCGCGCACGGGGTTCGATTCCCGGCGGGGTCAGGGATTTTTCCTGCCTCGAGATGACTGGGTGTTGTTGTGTCGCCTGCATCATCATCATCATTCATTCCCATCACGGTCGGAGGAAGGAAATAGCAAACCACCTCCACTAGGACCTTGCCTAGTACGGCGGGTCTCCCGCATCGTCCCCTACGCTCCTCGGAGTATGGGACATCATCATCATCATCATCATTTTATGAATCACTTTCTCTTGAATAAATCTTGCGATTCTTCTGAAAAAGACGGTCGTGTGAAACCCAGCTCGCGCTATTCCTCCACGAGACTCAGAGGGCCATAGACACGGGTTCACAGGTAGATGCCGTGTTTCTCGACTTCCGCAAGGCGTTCGATACAGTTACCCACAGTTGTTTAATGAACAAAGTAAGAGCATATGGACTATCAGACCAATTGTATGACTGGATTGAAGAGTTCCTAGATAACAGAACGCAGCATGTCATTCTCAATGGAGAGAAGTCTTCCGAAGTAAGAGTGATTTCAGGTGTGCCGCAGGGGAGTGTCATAGGACCGTTGCTATTCACAATACACATAAATGACCTTGTGGATGACATCGGAAGTTCACTGAGGCTTTTTGCAGATGATGCTGTGGTGTATCGAGAGGTTGTAACAATGGAAAATTGTACTGAAATGCAGGAGGATCTGCAGCGAATTGACGCATGGTGCAGGGAATGGCAATTGAATCTCAATGCAGACAAGTGTAAAGTGCTGCGAATACATAGAAAGATAGTTCCCTTATTTAGCTACAAAATAGCAGTTCAGCAACTGGAAGCAGTTTATTCCATAAAATATCTAGGAGTACGCATTAGGAGTGATTTAAAATGGAATGATCATATAAAGTTGATCGTCGGTAAAGCAGATGCCACACTGAGATTCATTGGAAGAATCCTAAGGAAGTGCAGTCCGAAGACAAGGGAAGTGGGTTACAGTACGCTTGTTCGCCCACTGCTTGAATCCTGCTCAACAGTCTGGGATCCGTACCAGATAGGGTTGATAGAAGAGATAGAGAAGATCCAACGGAGAGCAGCGCGCTTCGTTATAGGATCATTTAGTAATCGCGAAAGCGTTACGGAGATGATAGATAAACTCCAGTGGAAGACTCTGCAGGAGAGACGCTCAGTAGCTCGGTACGGGCTTTGCGTTTCTTCTTCTTTTTTTTTTTTTTCCTCAAGAGTATACTTACCATCCGCAATCCAGGACAGACCGCAGCAGCTTCTATATTTTGCTCACAACGTCCTGAAGGAATTCTAGGGGGCGGATGGAGGGCGGGGGGGGGGGGGGGGAAGGAGGAGTCGGAGGGTGGAGGAAGCAAACTCTGATCGCATACTCTTAACATATCTTCGCTACGGCGGAGGGAGAGACGGTGCGGTGGAAACTAACCATGTTTTACTCAAGCACTTCTGACGCTACATGTATGCCTACTGGTTTGGTACGGCCCGGCACGACAATCACTTCGGATTGGCTACGGTACACACTGGTACTGTGTTGTTTGGTCGCCGAAGCCGGCAGCAGACGGACACAAAACACTCGTGGCCCGAACTCTATCGAATTCTACCTGTTTCACACTATGCAGAAATAGCGAACCCTTATTCAGAAAGTTATGAGCTAATGGACATGTTAAAATGCACCGACGCTAAAGCCATAATTGCCAACATTGGTCTGCTAACCACACTGAGACGACCGACACAGACACAGCCGGCCGTTGTGACCGAGCGGTTCTAGGCGCTTCAATCGGAACCGCGCTGCTGCTACGGTCGCAGGTTCAAATCTTGTCTCGGGAATGGATGTGTGTCATGTCCTTAGGTTAGTTAGGTTTAAATAGTTCTACGTCTAGGGGACTGATGACCTCAGATGTTAAGTCCCATACTGCTTAGAGCACTTTGGACTATTTTTGAACACACACACACACACACACACACCCACCCACACACACACACACACACACACACACACACACTACACATATAAACAAAAGAAAAAACTTGTATACATGCTGTAACGGGTGTAAGTGCAGATATTCCTACTAGTGACTGAGCTGGTGTACTGAACAAGATTACTCCCATATTTACGTCATTTGTAAACTAATAATTGTGACTACTACAATCTTAGGGTTTTAGATTAAGTAGCGGCATAAGTGTCGTACAAGCAAGCCATTTAATGTTCGTATTCCGCTGGGCAACAGGTTAGCTTCTGGATAAGCTCAAATACTGTGGTATGAATGGGACAGTGCTCAAATGGTTTAAATCATACCTGACTGGAAGAGTGTAGAAAGTTGAAATAATCAGAACGGGGGGAAATCGGATCGGTAGATGTGACGTACATTTAAAACTGGGGAACAATCAAGAATGGGGTGCCGCCAAGGTTCGATCTTGGGTCCTCTGCTGTTCTTAACATATATTAATGACTTGCCATTCTATATTCACGAAGATGCAAAGCTGGTACTTTTTGCCGATGATACAAGTACAGCTATCACACCCGACAGACGAGAATTAGCTGGTGAAATTGTAAACGATGTTTTTCAGAAAATCATTAAGTGGATCTCTGCAAAGGGGCTCTCTTTAAACTTTGAAAAAAAAACACAGTATATACAGTTCCGCACAGTAAATGGAATGACCCCATTAATTAATATAGATTAATCAATATAGATTAATTAATATAGATTAATTAATATAGATCAGAAATCGGTAGCTAAGGTAGAATATTCAAAATTTCTAGGTGTATGCATTGATTGAGGGGCTGAACTGGAAAAAACACACTAAGGGTCTGCTGAAACGTTTGAGTTCAGCTACTTATGCTATTAGGGTCATTGCAAATTTTGGCGATATACATCTGAGTAAATTGGCTTAGCATGGCTATTTTCATTCTCTGCTTTCGTATGGCATCATATTCTGGGGTAACTCATTGAGTAAAAGCGTGTAATCAGAATAGTTGCTGGTGCTCATACAAGATCATCCTGCAGACGCTTATTTAAAGAGCTAGAAATCTCCACTGTAGCCTCACAATATATATATTCACTTATGAAATTTGTTATTAACAATCCGAACGAATTCAAAGTAATAGTGTACATGGCTACAACACTAGAGAAAGGATGATCTTCACTACTCAAGGTTAAATATAACTTTGGCTAAGAAGGGGGTAAATTATGCTGCCACAAAAGTCTTTGGTCACTTAACTAATAGCATCAAAAGTCTGACAGATAGCCATACAGCATTTAAAAGGAAATTAAAAGAGTTTCTTAATGGCAACTCCTTCTACTCATTAGATGAATTTTTGGATATAGTACATGGGTAATTTCCCCAACTCACAAAAAAAAAAAAAAAAAAAAAAAAAAAAAAAAAAATTAAGTGTCATGTAATATTTTGTGTAATGTAATATCTTGTATAGACACCTTTTATTAACCTGACACGTTCCACATCATCATTACGAAATATCGTATTCATGATCTATGGAACAAGTAATAATCTAATCTGGGCGCGGGGAAGCAAAACGGGCAGCCTACACTGCCAGGCGTCGCTCACTTCGCCGTCCAAGTACGTGGAGTTTCTGACTTGTTTCTAGGAACATTGTTAGACGCAGAGAAAAGCAATCAACACACCGAAGTGGGGAAAACATGTTAAGGTACCATAAGCCAAAAGTATCTGCGTTCCTATGCGTTAACATTTGTGTGTATAAACTTTTGTGTGTGTGGTGGTGGTGGGGGAGGGGGCGGTGGGGGGTGGGGGTGGGGGGGATGGGGGGGGGGGAGGTGTCGTGTAAACCGTCACAGCGCTTTCTGACGTCGGTGTTTGCCTGCAACGTTCGGTATCGTTACACACTCTGTCCATGGGCCACTGCTGTCCCCCAGAATGCGCGTTCTGTTGCCTGTTCACATGAAATGCGGGGAATGGACTGCTCTGGAGTTAGGTGCACTGGTATTCCGCGGAAACTGAAGAAGTGTTCCGCGAAAAACTGATAATAATATACAATGTCAAACTAAACATCTTTCAGCTTCTCGTTTCCAAACATTTTATTTGGCTACAAGTTTCGGCGCTTTACTACGCCATCTTCAGGCTCCTGGCCGACGTGTAGGAAGATTCCAGCTCGGTTCTGATCAAAACATCGCTATGGCAAGCAAAAATCTACTAATACCAGTATTGCTGGTCTGTGTTCAAACGACTTTGGCTGTGCTCGCATTAAGGATTGACTTCAACATTAATCACTGTTGCTGACAAAAGCCTTTTTATGGCCGTCGTTAATCTCAAACATCCGCCAACCGTTTTGACGAATGGTTCATTTCCTGCGTCAGCTTCGATGTGTACGTAACGAGGTACATCTCACAGATGAGCCAAGCTTATCTCTTTCCGTCAATGAAGACGCGGCAGTATCTTAGTGGCTGTCTTCCCGGAAATCTGGGGATTAATTCCACCGATAACGCAATCACACATGGAACTGCTCACGTCAGATGTGCGTGAACTTAATTATTATCTAAAAAGAGAATAACAATCATAATCTCTGTATTGTTGTGCTTTGACTGTCGCGCTGTTGGTACGTCGTATGAAAATGGTTGACGCTGCTGCTGCTGCTGCCGCTCCGTAGCGAAATACGAATGTGGAAAACCGTTAGAGGTGAAAAAACAGGTTGTTCTGAATGTTTTTCACAAGTTTACAGAAAAAAAACCAGCTCTGAGTACTTACTAAACATGAGGACGTTTTAAATACGGGATGCGTAGCTTAATCGGTAGCGTTGTAGAATGGTAAACGGTAAAGATCAGTAATCGACTGGTCCGGTCGGTGATCGACTGGTCCGGTCGGTGATCGACAGTTCAAGCTTCGGCCACGTCGTTCTATTTTCGTTGAAACTGGATTATCTACATCCCTTAAACGTAAAATCATCGAATATGTGATAATTAACACATATCTAATCATTTTATTTTAAAATATACTACTTCTTGTTTCTAGTTGTATAGCGCACTCAAAATTCCTTGCTAATATAGATTACCAATTATCGATATTTTATACAAAATTTTTCGGCAAAAATGAAAAATCAAATTTTATTTGGACAATGTCGACAGATGTGGTTCACCCGAGTCGGGATGATATGCCATATTCAGAGAGATATCTTTATTAGTGCTCCCGCAACTCATTCAATCTGCTTGAAATACATTCAAGCAGACTGTAATTGCGGGCACAATAATAATGTGTCTGAAATTTCACTGAATTACTTCTCAGGCACGTCCGCGCATGTCCACAAGGAATAATTCGGTATTTTTTTATTTTTATTTATTTATTAAGGTATAAAACCACAAGATAAAAATACATCTTTGTTTCAAACCTCAGCTTTTTATTATTTTGTCAAATTTCAATTAACAGTGATACTATTCCGTGCGCAATATCCTATGGATTAAGGAAAATGTTTTCTGACTTCAGATAAGATTTGCACAGTGCTGGACTTCCGTGAAGGACACACTTCATTTTGGACAGAGCAACTTTAACTCCTCTGAAGGGCGCTTAATGACGTCTGACGCTCATTCAAAAAAAATCGTAAAATGTTGTCGAATTATCAATAATTATTGCAGAACGATTTACGATAGTCGTTTCATTAGTTTAAAAAAAATATCGTTAAAATCGCTTCTTTTATAGACTGGCTGAAGGGAATAGATCCTTAATACTTGACTTATTGTGTTAAACTTTTAACATATGATTATATCTCACAATGATTATGACAGCATTTTACGTTTTTAAATTCGGTGATTAATTGTGCGAAATATCGAAAATATGATTTTTTGTTTTGGCCCCTGGAAGCCGTTAGACAGGCAACCTGGAACTGGAACCGTTAACCATAAACCACGATGCCCTTTTAGTATACACTTGGGTTACAAGTCATTGGATAGCGCTATGCACAATACAGATGCCGGTCGTATCGCGTACACGAGGCATGAAAGGGCAGTGCATTGCAGGAGCTGTAATTTGTACTGAGACAGTTCATGTGAAAAGCGTTCCGACGTGATTCCGTAATTTCGCACGATGGAAATTAACAAGCTTTGAACGCTGATGGTAGTTGGAGCTAGAAGTATGGGGCATTCCAGTTCAGAAATCGTTAGGGACTTCAATAATCCGATATCCAAAGTGTCAAGATTGTGCCGAGAAAACCAAATTTCAGGAATCACGCACAACGCAGTGGCCGACGGCCTTCGCTTAACGACCGAGAGCAGCGGCATTTGCGAACAGGTATCTGACAAGCGTCACGTGTGAAATAAACGCAGAAATCAATGCGGGACGTACGACGAGCGTATCCGTTAGGACAGTGCGGCGAAAAGTAGCGTCAGTGTGCTACGGCAGCAGACGAACGGGGCGGGTGCCTTTGCTAACATCGTCTCCGGCTCGTGACCACATCAGTTGGACCCTAGACTACTGGAAAAGTTGGTAATATCTGGTGGTAAGGTTCGAGTGTGGCGCTGACCCCGCGAAGCCATGGTAACTGGGTGTCAAGAAGGCACTGGGCAAGCCGGTGGTGGCCCCGTAATGGTGTCCGCAGTGTTTGCATGGAATGGACTGCGTCTTCTGGTCCAGCTGGACCCATCATTCACTAGAAACGCTAATGTTCGTGTAGTGTTGGCAGAAGAGCCAACACTATGGGGCAAGAGGAGGCCGAAATGCACGCGTTAACTCACGCAGGTCGGCGTGAGGTCTGAAACTGGATACGTAATGAATGCTATAAAGAAAAGTACGTAGCTGCTGGAATACTTAACTTTAATCCATCATTTGTATACAGCGTTCTTGATGGTATAAGTGAGACTCTCTCTAGATAGGGTTTATGGCGCCTTGCTAGGTCGTAGCCATGGACTTAGCTGAAGGCTATTCTAACTGTCTCTCGGCAAATGAGAGAAAGGCTTCGTCAGTGTAGTCGCTAGCAAAATCGTCGTACAACTGGGGCGAGTCCTAGTACGTCTCTCTAGACCTGCCGTGTGGTGGCGCTCGGTCTGCAATTACTGACAGTGGCGACACGCGGGTCCGACATGTACTAATGGACCGCGGCCGATTTAAAGCTACCACCTAGCAAGTGTGGTGTCTGGCGGTGACACCACAGTTCGGATACTTGGAGACCATTTGCAGACATTCGTAGACTCCACATTGCTATCCAACGATGGAGTTTTAGGGATGACAATGCGCCACGTTACCAGGGCACAACTGCTTGTGATTACAATGAAATGAATACCCCTAGCTGCATATAAAAACGGCGACAGTTGAAAATGTGTGCCCCGACCGGGAATCGAACCCGGGATCTCCTGCTTCCATGGCAGACGCTCTATCCTTCTGAGCCACCCAGGACACAGACCATAGTGCGACCACAGGGACTTGTCTCTGGCATTCCTCTCGTGAGACCCACATTCCCAACTTTTTATCTTCCCGCACTATATTCAATACTCGCGGTTTTTTGCCGATTCCTGTGAGTGAGAGTTCGGGGACTGTTTGTGCATCCGCACGGTGAGCCTTATACAGGGTGTTACAAAAAGGTTCGGCCAAACTTTCAGGAAACATTCCTCACACACAAAGAAAGAAAATATGTTATGTGGACATGTGTCCGGAAACGCTTACTTTCCATGTTAGAGCTCATTTTATTACTTCTCTTCAAATCACAGTAATCATGGAATGGAAACACACAGCAACAGAACGTACCATTGTTGGATGAACCATTCGCAGAAGTGTACCCGTGGAGGCCAATCGGCTGCTGATAGTGCCTGCACACGCTGTACATGGTACGGAAACAACTGGTTCTCCCGTAGCACTCTCCATACAGTGACGTGGTCAACGTTACCTTGTACAGGATCAACTTCTCTGACGCTGACATTAGGGTTATCGTCAACTGCACGAAGAATTGCCTCGTCCATTGGAGGTGTCCTCGTCGTTCTGTCTTCCCCAGTCGCGAGTCATAGGCTGGAATGTTCCGTGCTCCCTAAGACGCCGATCAATTGCTTCGAACGTCTTCCTGTCGGGACACCTTCGTTCTGGAAATCTGTCTCGATACAAACGTACCGCGCCACGGCTATTGCCCCGTGCTAATCCATAAATCAAATGGGCATCTGCCAACTCCGCATTTGTAAACATTGCACTGACTGCAAAACCACGTTCGTGATGAACACTAACCTGTTGATGCTACGTACTGATGTGCTTGATGCTAGTACTGTAGAGCAATGAGTCGCATGTCACCACAAGCACCGAAGTCAACATTACCTTCCTTCAATTGGGCCAACTGGCGGTGAATCGAGGAAGTACAGTACATACTGACGAAACTAAAATGAGCTCTAACATGGAACTTACGCGTTTCCGGACACATGTCCACATAACATCTTTTCTTTATTTGTGTGTGAGGAATGTTTGCTGAGTTTGGCCGTACCTTTTTGTAACACCATGTATGCGCTGGCGTCGTATTTTTAGACACTGTAGCTCGGCATACAGTAATAAAAACGACGCATTTTGGGGAGATCCTTAATGCGGTGTACCACTGAAACTGCATAGTTTGCTAATGTACAATTAGAACTACGAAAAACTGCGAAATGTGGCATTTTAGCTTCGCAAATACTGAAATAAACATGGTGGCTGCTCGGTTTGCACCTGTCAGCCAATCGCAGTACAGAACACTTGACCTTGTCAGTCAGCACAGGACATTTGACAGACGTGTCACACACTAAATATATTATTATTATTTCTTTCTTTCCTTTCGCAGGCGTTATGTCTGGTTAAAAATGGAAAGTGACGCGGACCTTGATCAAGCGTGACTTCCTTTTAACTGTATGGTATATGTTATATTGCATTTAGGAACTTTCGGGTAATTGAACATCTATCAATAATTACAGATTTCTGTAGCTGTATATATACGTTTGGATGTAGCTGTATTGCGTTGATGTACTGGTGGATACTGTGTGGTATGACTCCTGTAGTTGATAGTATAATTGGTATAATGTCAACTTTATCCTGATGCCACATGTCCTCGACTTCCTCAGCCAGTTGGATGTATTTTTCAATTTTTTCTCCGTATATTTGTTGTATTGGGTATGGATATTTCGATTAGTTGTGTTAATTTCTTCTTTTTATTGGTGACTATGATGTCAGGTTTGTTATGTGGTGTTTTTTTATTTGTTATAATGGTTCTCTTCCAGTATAATTTGTATTCATCATTCTCCAGTACATCATTCATTATTCTCCATGACCATCTTCTTCTGTGCGGATGCACAAACAGTCCCCGAACTCTCACAGGAAACGGCAAAAAGCCGCGAGTAATTAGTACAATGAGCAGGGGCACTATATAGTGCGGTAAATTAAAAAGTTGGTAATGTGGGTCTCACGGGAGGCGTGCCAGAGGTAGAAGTCCCTGCAGTCGCACTATCCTCTGTGTCCTTGGTGGCTCAGATGGATAGAGCGTCTGCCATGGAAGCAGGAGATCGCAAGTTCGAGTCCCGATCGGGGCACAAATTTTCAACTGTCACCGTTGACTTATATCAACGCCTGTATGCAGCTAGGGGTATTCATTTCACTGTAATTGCATTCTAGCAAGCTGCATGGTCACCGATGATATCTGTTCTTTCGGACATGTCCGAAAGAAGAGATACCATCTTCATATATGTTGTTGTTGTGGTCTTCAGTCCTGAGACTGGTTTGATGCAGATCTCCATGCTACTCTATCCTGTGCAAGCCTGTTCATCTCCCAGTACCTACTGCAGCCTACATCCTTCTGCATCTGCTTAGTGTATTCATCTCTTGGTCTCCCTCTACGATTTTTACCCTCCACGCTGCCCTCCAGTACTAAATTGGTGATCCCTTGATGCCTCAGAACATGTCCTACCAACCGATCCCTTCTTCTAGTCACGTTGTGCGACAAACTCCTCTTCTCCCCAGTTCTATTCAATTCCTCCTCATTAATTATGTGATCTACCCGTCTAATCTTCAGCATTTTTCTGTAGCACCATATTTCGAAAGCTTCTATTCTCTTCTTGTCCAAACTATTTATCGTCCATGTTTCACTTCCATACATGGCTACACTCCAATCAAATACTTTCAGAAACGACTTCCTGACACTTAAATCAATACTCGATGTTAACAAATTTCTCTTCTTCAGAAACGCTTTCCTTGCCATTGCCAGTCTAACCTTCATATATATGCTTGCGATTAGTTTGAAAAACATTCCGGACAATTCGAGCTAATGATATGGCAACCCACCGAACAGTTATGGGACATAACCTAGAGATCAGTTCGTGCACAAAATACTGCACCGGCAACACTTTCCCAATTATCGACGGTAATAGAGGCAAAATGGTTCAGTATTTCTGCAAGGGGCTTCCAACTACTTCCTCAGTCCACGCCGAGGTGCTGAACTGTGGCCTGCAAAAGGAGTTCCGACACAATAGTAAGAGGTATCTCATGACTGCTCAGCTCAGTGTAATGCAGATTCCGCAAGTCGCGTTATTACGGGAGTCAGTATCGGAAGCAGTGGTTGGGAAGGGAGTGAGACAGGGTTGTAGCCTCTCCCCGATGTTATTCAATCTGTATATTGACCAAGCAGTAAAGGAAACAAAATAAAAATTCGGGGTAGGTATTAAAATCCATGGAGAAGAAATAAAAACTTTGAGGTTCGCCGATGACATTGTAATTCTTTCAGAGACAGCAAAGAACTTGGAAGAGCAGTTGAACGGAATGGATGGTGTCTTGAAGGGAGGATATAAGATGAACATCAACAAAAGCAAAACGCGGATAATGGAATGTAGTCGAATTAAGTCGGGTGATGCTGAGGGTATTAGATTAGGAAATGAGACACTTAAAGTAGTAAAGGAGTTTTGCTATTTGGGGAGCAAAATAACTGATGATGGTCGAAGTAGAGAGGATATAAAATGTAGACTGGCAATGGCAAGGAAAGCGTTTCTGTTTCTGAAGAAGAGAAATTTGTTAACATCGAGTATAGATTTAATTGTCAGAAAGTCATTTCTGAAAGTATTTGTATGGAGTGTAGCCATGTATGGAAGTGAAACATGGACGATAAATAGTTTGGACAAGAAGAGAATAGAAGCTTTCGAAATGTGGTGCTACAGAAGAATGCTGAAGATTAGATGGGTAGATCACATAACTAATGAGGAAGTATTGAATAGGATTGGGGAGAAGAGAAGTTTGTGGCACAACTTGAAGAAGGGATCGGTTGGTAGGACATGTTCTGAGGCATCAAGGGATCACCAATTTTGTATTGGAGGGCAGCGTGGAGGGTAAAAATCGTAGGGGGAGACCAAGAGATGAATACACTAAGCAGATTCAGAAGGATGTAGGTTGCAGTAGGTACTGGGAGATGAAGAAGCTTGCACAGGATAGAGTAGCATGGAGAGCTGCATCAAACCAGTCTCAGGACTGAAGACCTCAACAACAACAACAGTATCTTGCCGTCCACAGTGGTCTAGCGGATGCAGACGTAAGAAGTTTTAGACTCACGAGAAATACTGAACTTACTTTTTCCGATATCAATGCACTGTGGACTAGGCGGATGACAAGCCGTGTTCTTAGCGGCTCACGCAACACCGCAGCGTATGTTGAAACGGGGTCGCTGAGGACGAAACGTCCCTCGCGTCACCGAAGGACGACCCTGGACGTCAGACGTGGCCTTACCGAGAAGAAACGTGGGCGCGACTGTAGAGAGCTGCAGTACACCGAACAAACACTGGATTGCTCTGTGTCCTTCGAAGTGCGCCCTCCAACATGTATGCCTCGAAAACAACGCAGCTACTGAGGCCGCCCAATGCTGGGCCGAGTATTTTAGAAGAGATGAAAAGGGTCAGTGACTGCGGCTGAAAACTCGACCGGGCGCGAAAACGCAAGTATCGGGGAGTAATGATCGCCACAGGGGAACAACACTGCCAGAGAATGGAGGATCGTGTTCAGAACGGGAGAAAGGTAATTGCCTTACTATCGTGTTAATTTTTTTGCATAGAGTGACTACTTATTCTCTTTATTTTGAAATTAATTCCGAATAGCTATGCCAGCCGGTGTGGCCGTGCGGTTCTAAGCACTTCAGTCTGGAACTGCGTGAACGCTACGGTGGCAAGTTCGAATCCTGCCTCGGGCATGGATGTGTGTGATGTCCTTAGGTTAGTTAGTTTTAAGTAGTTCTAAGTTCTAGGGGACTGATGACCACAGATGTGAAGTCCCATAGTGCTCAGAGCCATTTGAGCCAGCCGAATAGCTATATTTGATAAAGTTCCCATTTCGCTCGATTTCGAAGCACTGGCATCTGCTTGATTATGCCATCAGAGCTTGGAAATCTATCGCAATAAATGATCATGAAATACAGCGGTCTAGGAATTAAATTAAAGTAAACAGAATAATGAATAGTTGTTCTAAGCAGTTCTAAGCAACAACAGCATGTCAGCTGACGTCCCTAGCTCTTCATCAAAATGCGACGTGGAAGATTATCCTTTTACTTCGGTCTTTCAAAAGCGTGGAAGCAGACAGGTACACATTGATTCAAATGTTCAAATGTGTGTGAAATCTTATGGGACTTAACTGCTAAGGTCATCAGTCCCTAAGCTTACACACTACTTAACCTAAATTATCCTAAGGACAAATACATACACACACACACACACACACACACACACACACACACACACACCTATGCCCGAGGGAGGATTTGAACCTCCACCGGTACCAGCCGCACAGTCCACGACTGCAGCGCCTGAGGCCGCTCGGCTAATCCCGGGCGGCTACACATTGATTCTTTAACTTCGAGACCCGTCAGAGGACGTATAAATACGAGAAAAATATGAAATACGTTCAAAATGTGAGATATGAAATTGTGCGTTGAGCTCGGCTTCGAAATTTACAAGAAACAATTTTCTTCTTTAAAAAATATTCAGATTTATCAACTTAAATTTATACATAGTAACCCTGCAAATCAAAGTTTTAATTCCTTCTTTTTATTTCCTCATATCGTGACAATGTTTTTGTGGGGGGCAACATGAAACACATCTTTATTGAAAGGATCAATTACAGTCATATTTGAACTAATTATTATCCCGATTCTAGACTGTCTGTTGGTAATTAAATGAAATAATAGAATATAACGTACACTAACGCGATGATATGTATAAACAACAGTGGTACTCAGACATCCATCACATAAAATGGAAACTTTTTTTTTTTATTACTGAGCATAGCTTACGCAGAATGGAGATATAGTAATACGTATTCGCCTTTGATAGGCAAATGTAATTCTATACGTCGTATGAAAAATAATAATACGCGATAATTTATGGGTTAAAACACAAAAATCGACTGAATTATTTATTTTCAATTTCGCCATTGCTGCTACAGAACCCGGGTTCAAAACGAGGATTGGAAGTATTTGTATTGTATTTCGCTGCGTCTAATCGTGTGTCTTAGTCATTTTGCACGAGGAGACTATTCAGTACCAACTGAGGTCCGCTTTAAATAAAATTATTAAATGTTTTTAATGGACGTCACACCATTTAATTACATATTACTCCGAGACTTTCAGACGTTTTCGAACAAAAGCGCCTAATTCGTTCCCGAAGCTTGGTGACTGAGTCTGACGTCAGAGATAACACACAATAATGCTCTTGATACATTCTTAGCGAAGATGAAACACGATTTTCTGAACTTACCATCCAGCATTTTAAACATCTACGCTGAAATTTGTACCTTTATTTAATATTTAGGAAATGTTCCAACTATTACACATTACGACCTGCCTATTACACATCAGTACCCTCTTCAACAGTCGGCGGTCTCTGCCAGTCAACAGACGAGGTCAGCCTGTACGCTTTTGCGCTGCAGGTGTCCCTTCACGTTTCCACTTCACTATCACTTCGTAAACGGTGGACCTAGGGACGTTTAGGAGTGTGGGAATCTCGGGTACAGACACCCAATCACCTGACCACGTTCGTAACTCCGTGAGTTCCACGTAGAGCCCCATTCTGCTACTCTCACCATGTCTAATAACTAGTGAGGTCGCTGATATGGAGTGCCTGGCAGTAGGTGGCTGCACTATCCACCTAACACGAAAAACGTATGTTTTTGGGGGTGTCCGGATACTTTTCTCACATAGTGTAGTCTCATATACTGTAATATCAGCAAAGCGCAACTTGCTTTGTATTTAGCTTTAATTCTTAGTTTTATGTTAACTTTGTATATTTGTTTGTCTGGAGGATCAACTTGCGTAAGCTAAAATACAGTCGGAATTTCTCATGTTATTGTGTAACTACTACAACTAATTTATCCATTACTTAAATAAAAAAAATTGACTTTGGAAAAGTTTATCTGTAAATATTTTGTTTCAGAAACATGTAAGAGACATTGTTTCTGTGGTCAGCGAAATGATAGTGTATAACGTAACTCTAAACTGTGTCACTTCTTTCAGTAAACCCTGGGATAGGAAGAGGATGTTTGAATATATCCCTGACAAAAATAACGCCTTATAAGAATACAACGCAAAGTCTCAGCCCTTGCAGTATTTTCAGATAACCAGTTAGCACACCGTCTTTTCATAAAAAAAACTTGTTGACAGTCACGAATAGAATCCCCACCTCTTTTTTGAAAATGTTTTATTTTATGTAACTCAGTATTACACTCAGAGACCACCATCTAAATTGTATTCTTTTCCGTAAGTTCTTTCATTTATAGTTTCATACTTTCGAATTGTTGGTACAAATGCGCAATTCCGCGTTTATAACGTTGTTGGGTTTAATTGAAGTTTTCAATATGAATAGTTTTGCTCTAAATCGATAATAAATTCACCAGTAAAATCTGTTTCATTTCGTTACGGTAACTTCGTTTTTGCCCCCGAATTTTTCTCTCGTTTTTATGCTTATTTGCTGCGTTCTAAATCAACTGCGGACAATGGGTCATACAGAGTTGGAACATCATCAGACTTCGGGTTGTGTTTCGGAGGAAGATTGAACAGCTCACTTTTCAAGTAACTTTCATAATCCGAATCAGCCAGATAATTACGGACTCTCAAGCATCATCAGCAACTGAAAACGAGTCGGCACGTTTGCAAGCTTTATCCATTTTTGTGTGATGTCATTCTTCTTACGAAATATATAAAACTTGTTTCCTGTCTTGCTTCGTTGTCTGCAGTGATTAGTATAATTCGCAATCTAATAGCAAACCATTATTTTTCACCGAAAAAATTTCCTAACGTACTCTTAGCATTCTCAATACACTGGAAGCTGTAGTGTAGCTATGCACTTTATTGTCAGTCAACGAAAATAACTCACACTCATGAAGAACCTTGCATTGACTCAAATACGTAATGACGTCTGTGTCGCAGCTATTGAGACGCAGGAACCGCCTGATCCGTATAGTGTATTCTGCTAACCGTGGGTAAATCTACGTCCTCTGACAAACTCGAGTATTCAATGAAACTATATGGTTCCTGAGATCTTTTCGGGTCTCAAACACCTATGGTGTATGTAAGCAGACTGAAGCGATATATGAAAATTTGCACAACGGCGGGATAGAAACCCAATCTCCAACTCACTAGTCAGATACGCTAACCATTACTCCACTGGCACACTGGCTTTGCACAGTTTCACAAACTACCCTAGGACGCCTTCCCCCTCAATCCAAATTCCCAATCACCAACACCGCCTTTATTTCTTTGGGTCATCAGTCTTCTGACTGGTTTGATGCGACCCGCCACGAATTCCTCTGCCGTGCCAACCTCTTCATCTCAGATTAGCAGTCGCAACTTGTATCCTCAATTATTTCCTGGATGTATTCCAATCCCCTACAGTTATTGTCCTCTACATCTCCCTCTAGTACCATGAAAATCATTCCCTGATGTCTTAACAGATGTCCTATCATCCTGTCCCTTCTCCTTGTCAGTGTTTTCCACATATTCCTTTCAGATTCTGCGCAGGACCTCCTTTACCTTATCAATCCACCTAGTTTTCAACATTCGCCTGTAGCACCACATCTCAAATCCTTGCATTATTTCTGTTTCGGTTTTCCCATAGACCATGTTTCACTACCATACAGACCTACATTCTCAGAATATTTTTCCTCAAATTAAGGCCTATTTTGATATTAGTAGACTTCTCTTGGCCAGGAATGCTCTTTTTGCCATTGCTTGTCTGCTTTTGATGTCCTCCTTGCTCCGTCCAACACTGGTTATTTTACTATCTGTTTGTTGTTGTCTTCCGTCCTGAGACTGGTTTGATGCAGCTCTCCATGCTACCCTATCCTGTGCAAGCTGCTTCATCTCCCAGTACATACTGCAACCTACATCCTTCTGAATCTGCTTAGTATATTCATCTCTTGGTCTACGATTTTTACCCTGCACGCTGCCCTCCAATACTAAATTGGCGATCTCTTGATGCCTCAGAACATGTCCTACCAACCGATCCCTTCTTCTGGTCAAGTTGTGCCACAAACTTCTCTTCTCCCCAATTCTATTCAATACCTCCTTATTAGTTATGTGATCCACCCGTCCAATCTTCAGCATTCTTCTGTAGCACCACATTTCGAAAGCTTCTATTCTCTTCTTGTCCAAACTATTTATCGTCCATGTTTCACTTCCATACATGGCTAAACTCCATACAAATACTTTCAGAAACGACTTCCTGGCACTTAAATCGATACTCGATGTTAACAAATTTCTCTTCTTCAGAAACGCTTTCCTTGCCATTGCCAGTCTACATTTTATATCTTCTCTACTTCGACCATCATTAGTTATTTTCCTCCCCAATTTTACTATCTAGATAGCTGAATTCCTTAATTTCATCTACTTCATGACCATCAATCGTGGTGTTAAGTATCTTGCTGTTCTCATTTCAACTACTTCTCATTACTTTTGTCTTTCTTAGATTTACTTTCAATTCGTATTCTGTACTCATTATATTGTACATTCCATTCAGCAGACAATGTAATTCTTCTTCACTTTCACTCAGGATCGCGATGTCCTCAGCGAATCGCATCACCGATATCCTTCCACCTTGACTTTTTAATTCCGCTCCTGAACCTTTTATTTTCACCACTGCTTCTTCGACGTATGGATTGAACAGTAGGGCGAAAGACTACATCCCTGTCTTACACTCTTTTTAATCCAAGTATTTCGTTCTTCATCGTCCACTCTTATTATTCCCTCTTGGTTGCTGTACATACGGTGTATTACCCCTCTCTACCTACAGCTTACCCCTATTTTTCTCAGAATTTCGAACGTCTTCCACCATCTGACATTGTCAAACGCTTTTCCCAGGTCGACAAATCCAATGAACGTGTCTTGATTTTTTTTTTAGTCCTGCTGCCATTATCAACCACAACGTCAGAGTGGCTTCTAGGGTGCCTTTACCTTTTCTAAAGCCAGACTGATCGTCATTTAGCACATCCTCAATTTTCTTTTCCGTTTTTCTTCATATTATCCTTGTTAGCAACTTGGGTGCAGGAGCTCTTAGCCCAGACAATCTCAGATGTTTGGGACTCTAAAAGGTGTCTGGAACCATACGGATTCCTTTGGAGTAGCTATGCCTGAGTTTCAGGTAAGATCCCCTGATTTTTCTACATCTACATCCATACTCCGCAAGCCACCTGACGGTGTGTGGCGGAGGGTACCTTGGTACCTCTATCGGTTCTCCCTTCTATTCCAGTCTCGTATTGTTCGAGGAAAGAAGGATTGTCGGTATGCTTCTGTGTGGGTTCTAATCTCTCCGATTTTATCCTCATGGTCTCTTGGTGAGATATACGTAGGAGAGAGCAATATACTGCTTGACTCCTCGGTGAAGGTATGTTCTGGAAACTTCAACAAAAGCCCGTACCGAGCTACTGAGCGTCTCTCCTGCAGAGTCTTCCACTGGAGTTTATCTATCATCTCCGCAACGCTTTCGCGATTACTAAATGATCCTGCAGCGAAGCGCTCTGCTCTCTGATCTTCTCTCTCTCTCTCTCTCTCTCTCTCTCTCTCTCTCTCTCTCTGTCAACCCTATCTGGTACGGATCCCACACCGGTGAGCAGTATTCAAGCAGTGGGCGAACAAGCGTACTGTAACCTACTTCCTTTGTTTTCGGATTGCATTTCCTTAGGATTCTTCCAATGAATCTCAGTCTGGCATCTGCTTTACCGACGATCGACTTTATATTATCATTCCATTTTAAAATCACTCCTAATGCGCACTCCCAGATAATTTATGGAATTAACTGCTTCCAGTTGCTGACCTGCTACATTGTAGCTAAATGATATGGGATCTTTCTTTCTATGTATTCGCAGCACATTACACTTGTAATTGATTCGTTCGTTCGATGGTGAGCTGCCGTTCAAGTGTAGGGGGAATACTAAGTGGACTGACACTGGAATGGGAATTTGGAGTGAGCAGGGAGATGTGCTAGGGTAGACTATGCAGTTCTGCAAAGGCACTGTGTCAGGGTGCATCTGCCTAGTGAGATGCCGGCACGGTAACTCAGCGCGTTCGGTCAGAGGGTTAGCTGCCCTCTGTAATAAAAAAAACTGAGTAAATGGAACAACGACGAACTTTAACGGGTGTGTTGCGACGTCCGCCCCGAGCAGATACAACGAACGAAAACGAACAAAATGAGATTAAAAAAAATAAATAAAAAATAAAAAAGTGAGAAGGAGACCTGGGTTCGAATCCTGCCCTTGGTACAAATTTTTATTTGTCGCATCATCAGTGAACTATACCAAATAAAGTTATTGACTTTGTGGATTAGTTTTATGTATAAAAAAAGGCGCTTACAATCACTCCCACTGAAATTACACAGTTTTTATTAACTGTTAACTCTGAATTTGACATTCTTGGTGAGAGGTTGTACAAGCGAGATTACAGCGTTACTGCCGCGAATGGCGCCCGAGCCGCTGGCTGTTACATACCGTGCCTCGCTCTCGCACGGCAGCGGATTGCTCCGATTGTCGGGGAGCGGACGGTGACCACGCGGCACGCCAATTCTCCAGGCCTTGCCTTCCCGGAAGGCGCTGACGCACGAAATAAACACGGCGGCACGTGGACATCTCATCACAGCACGCGGCCCCTGTTTCATCTGGCGCACACTTGTACCACGTCCAGAGGTTGGGAGTGCGAACACTGCGGTTCCACGGCAAACTTCGCGAAAACCTCGCTCGGAACCGGGCAAGTGTGACTTCTTTACTCTGTATCTGGCGAGAAGAAGAATTCTAACCAAAATGACACACGGCCTTGAAGGGCAATAAAACGTGGCGTAGAATGTCGACGTACCACTGTGGCGTTCGATGCGGCGGATGGCAACCGTGAGAAAAGAAATAGCATCCCAGATCATCACTCCTGGCATGTCGGGCCAGTGCGGTTGGGTGTTCACTGCTGTCTGGGTGTCTCTAGGCACGTCTTTGCTGTCATCGGAGCGCAGTTCGAAGCAGGACTCATCACTTAATGCAACTCTACTCCAGTCAACGAGATCCCATCCAGGTCAAAGCCATCTTGGCCTTACATTTCAGCGAGATAGCACCCTCCGTCACGGGGCGAGTGTTTATACTGTTGTATTCTTGCTCGACAATCTCCACCTTCGCCAGCAAGATCACCGCATCCCCCCGCCAACTGAGAATGTTTGCAGCATTATGGGCAGGATCCCGTAACCATCTCGGGGTTTTGACGCTCTAGCGCGCCTACTGCGCAGATTTTGGCTCGATACCCCTCAGCACGGTATCCCACCATTCTGTCGATCAATGCGATGCCGACTAACTCCTTGCATAAGAGCCAGAGTTGGACCGACGTGTTATTGACTAGCTCAGTTCTCTTGAATAAATTATCGGATTTTTCTGATTGTAATCATTTGTCTGTCTGTTTACGTACGTCATATCTACTGATTTCCGTCCCATTCGGTAAATCCTTCGTGATGCGTCGTTGTGTGTGTGTTTTTTTCCGTCTTAGAGTGGACTTACATTTCGAGATGTTAAAAGGAGCATTAGCACGAGTTTCAAAAAAGACGATCGTGTGAAACCCAGCTCGCGCTATTCGTCCACGAGACTCAGAGGGCCGTAGACACGGGTTTCCAGGTAGATGCCCTGTTTCTTGACTTCCGCAAGGTGTTTGATACAGTTCCCCCTCAGTCGTTTAATAAACAAAGTGTGAGCATATGGACTATCAGACCAATTGTGTGACTGGATTGAGGAGTTCCTAGATAACAAAACGCAGCATGTCATTCTCAATGGAGAGAAGTCTTCCGAAGCAAGAGTGATTTCAAGTGTGCCGCAGGGGAGTGTCGTAGGACCGTTGCTATTCACAATGTACATAAATGACCTTGTGGATAATATCAGAAGTTCACTGAGGCTTTTTGTGGATGATGCTGTAGTATATCGAGAGGTTTTAAAAATGGAAAATTGTACGGAAATGCAGGAGGATCTGCAACGAATTGACGCATGGTGCAGGGAATAGCAATTGAATCTCAATGTAGACAAGTGTAATGTGCTGCGAATACATAGAACGAAAGCTCCTTTATCATTTAGCTACAATATAGCAGGTCAGGAACTGGAACCAGTTAATTCCATAAATTATCTGGAATGACCATATAAAATTAATCGTCGGTAAAGCAGATGCCAGACTGAGATTCATTGGAAGAATCCTAAGGAAATGCAATCCGAAAACAAAGGAAGTAGTTTACAGCACAACTGTTCGCCCACTGCTTGAATACTGCTCACCGGTGTGGGATCCGTACCAGATAGGGTTGAGAGATAGAGAAATAGAGATAGAGATAGAGAGAGATAGAGAGAGAGAGAGAGAGAGAGAGAGAGAGAGAGAGAGAAGATCGAACGTAGAGCAGCGCGCTTCGTTGTATGATCATTTAGTAATCGCGAAAGCTTTACGGAGTGTGGAAGATTCTGCAAGAGAGACGCTCAGTAGCTCGGTACGGGCTTTTGTTGAAGTTTCCAGAATATACCTTCACTAAGGAGTGAAGCAGTATATTGCTCCCTCCTACGTATATCTCGCGAAGAGACCATGAAGATAAAATCAGAGAGATTAGAGCCCACACAGAGACATACCGACAATATTTCTTTCCATGAACGCCACATACCGTCAGGAAGCTTGCGGAGTATGGATGTAGACGTAGATGTAGAGTATACGGTAGTATAGACCATACAACAAAATATACGTTTTCAAATACTAAAGATGTTTTTGTGGTTCACAAACATGAATCTATGTTATAAGAGTACAAGATGATAAAAACACAATTGAATGAAAAAACCTTCCAAGTTTTGACTGACTGAACATAACGCTCTAAACTGGTGGACTGCGTTTTCTCTCAGATTGCTCTAGCTACTTCTCTTCACAGTAAATTTCTTTTCTCTGTTAAATTTTTAAGGCAGTTTTGAATTTTCTGTCAAAATCCAATTTTTAAGGCAGTTTTGAATTTTCTGTCAAAATCCTAAGTCAACTATTGAAAATCTTAGCCAGCGCTATCAGCTTAGATTCTGAATCTCTTGTGTGTGCTGCGACAGGCAGCAACCTTCTCGCTCATTTCACTTTCCAAATCACGTGAAACTGCTTCCTTCATTGCAGTCACGGACCACTGCCCTCGAACCTCAAAGCTAGCTCGCTTGTTGAACTTTGGAATCGAGTTCTAAAAATAGGGTTGTAACCTCCCAACAGAAAAAATATTCACATTCAGTATACCCTCCCAACAGAAAAATCTTGTTTAAGTTCCCAATAGAAAAATTCCTTTCTAATAATAAAATTTCAAGTTTTAATGTGACTTTCCATTAAAGACTGACTGCATATAGAGATTAATAAGTTTTGACGTCAGCAGCGCTGCGTCATGGCCCTGTGAAATCATCCTGAATAAACTGAAAAATTCTTACCTCACAATGTCGTCGCCGGATAACGCTATATATCTGCTCCTATAAGAAATTTTTGGCACAGCCCAGTGCAATGCTGGCCACTAGATTTTCATTTGTAGGAAAACAACTGATTTTCTTTCGCTTAATCAACATGAAAATGCACAGGAAAAATTCGTAAAATCTTTAAACTCAGATAAATGACTGGCAAAAGTTTTCTTCAGAACAAAAGTTATTATTGAAACATTTCTGCAAGGAATTACATGGGACGTTAACATTACAATTGTGGTTAAATCAGTTGTGGCAATTAACATATGCGCGCGGCAACAAAGAATAATAATATTTTTGTTTTCTTTTACGTTATACCACATCGCTCAGGCACCGCCATCGTTCTGCACGATCGGCCCAACACAAGTCAACCGCTGGACTGCCCTGTCCGAACTCCAGAACTCAAGTACTCTGTGCGAGCTACAAAACACGACTTCTCTCTGCGAGCTACTAAACCTTCGACCACAGATACTAGTAGACTGGCCTTGCTGTGCAGAAGCTATAGGGCTGGTGTGGCTCCAACATAAACCACGTGACTGTTGGCAAAACGTGGCGGGATTTCAAATCAGCGGTCTGCCATCCTGTGTTTTTATCGTATTTTACCCACATTTCTCAGTTGACTGCCAAACGCTTCCAACAAAAATTACTTTTTTATTTGCGAAAAATTATGTCAGAACTACATTTGACCTGGATTTGTTCACAGTACCATTTATACAATCTAACAAATACATCGAACGCCCCTCTGGTGGCCAGAGGGACGAAATTACTATAAACTATCAATTAAAGTAAAATGTCGTTAAAATTCTTTTAAACGTAAGAGTGGGCTAGTGTCAAAACTTCTAACATTGGATTCGCCGCGTTTTGAGCTCTAGTCACTTATAAAAAAAAATGGGATATGGGAATTACGTCAACTATAGGTGCCAAAATTGTCGACTTTAGGAGCAGGTCCATTTTAGAGAATCAATTTTAGGTGCACTCCAAAGGTTCAGTTCTTGCTATTTTTACAAAAGTTTAAACTATCAGTTAAAAAAAAGATATTTTAGATGAAAGGTGAGACTTTGAAGTTTCAGAAAATAATTTTGGAGCCTACATTTATTTAATAGTATCAGAAGGTAGAAAAAAATTCTCTTCATGTGTCGACTATAGGTGCTCTTACCTTATTATAATCTCGCTTTTATATACAAAAAGGCGCGTATGTGCAGATGGCTTAAAGTTTTTCCATTTCAGGGCCTGTATCCAAAGCTGCCTTCGGTTTTCATCCTTAGGGAACCTATGAGTAGGAACGAGAAACAGTTATACTTACTTCTGTAACCGAATTATCACAGATACTTTCGAAAATGGGATATGAGTCTGACTTTACAGGCATCACTTTCAACACTTTAATTTACGTGATGCTTTATTTCAAGTGTAAAAAACATAAAAAGTCACTTCAGCAGATTTCCATAAACGCATCTGCACCATCATAGGAACACTTACACGTGAAATGTAATGCCATTTCCCCCGACAAAACGCTGAGTTCAGCCGTAAGCGCAACACGAAACAACCATGTTTTGCCAACATTCACGTGACTTTAGCCCAGAGATGTTGGAGTCACGAAAATGACGTCAGGGCCAGTCTATTATATTTATGGTCGAAGTACTAAACTCGACAACACTGCTCTGACCTGCGATTCTATTGCAGCATAGATATTCCATATCGCAGGCAGCGCGTGAGCAATCCATCGAAATTACATCTGCTCAAGTGCGCTATCGAATATTAATGAACCCCTTCCAAGGTTGTGGTTAGTTTGGGACATAATAATAATAATAAAGGTCCCTACACTACGCATACATTGATTACCAAAGAGCCTTTGATAGTGTACCCCACTCATGGTTACTACAGATATTGGAAATATACAAAGTAGATCCTAAATTGATACAGTTTCTAAACATAGTAATGAAAAACTGGAAAACCACACTTAATATCCAAACAAATTCAGATAACATCACATCACAGCCAATACAGATTAAGCGTGGAATATACCAAGGAGACTCATTAAGTCCTTTCTGGTTCTGTCTTGCTCTGAACCCACTATCCAACATGCTAAATAATACAGATTATGGCTACAATATTACTGGAACATACCCACACAAAATCACACATTTGCTATACATGGATGATCTAAAACTACTGGCAGCAACAAATCAACAACTCAACCAATTACTAAAGATAACAGAAGTATTCAGCAATGATATAAATATGGCTTTTGGAACAGACAAATGTAAGAAAAATAGCATAGTCAAGGGAAAACACACTAAACAAGAAGATAACATATTGGATAACCACAGCGACTGCATAGAAGCGATGGAAAAAACAGATGCCTATAAATATCTAGGATACAGACAAAAAATAGGAATAGATAATACAAATATTAAAGAAGAACTAAAAGAAAAATATAGACAAAGACTAACAAAAATACTGAAAACAGAATTGACAGCAAGAAACAAGACAAAAGCTATAAATACTTATGCTATACCAGTATTGACCTATTCATTTGGAGTAGTGAAATGGAGTGACACAGACCTAGAAGCACTCAATACACTTACACGATCACAATGCCACAAATATAGAATACATCACATACATTCAGCAACAAAAAGATTCACATTAAGCAGAAAGGAAGGTGGAAGGGGATTTATAGATATAAAAAACCTACATTATGGACAGGTAGACCATTTAAGAAAATTCTTTCTAGAACGAGCAGAAACTAGCAAAATACACAAAGCAATCACTCATATAAATACATCAGCTACACCATTGCAATTTCATAACCACTTCTACAACCCTTTAGATCACATAACATCAACAGATACAAAGAAAGTAAATTGGAAAAAGAAAACACTACATGGCAAGCACCCGTATCATCTAACACAGCCAAAGAAAACACTACATGGCAAGCACCCGTATCATCTAACACAGCCACACATAGATCAAGACGCATCCAACACATGGCTAAGAAAAGGCAATATATACAGTGAGACGGAAGGATTCATGATTGCAATACAGGATCAAACAATAAACACCAGATATTACAGCAAGCATATTATTAAAGATCCCAATACCACAACAGATAAATGCAGACTTTGCAAACAACAAATAGAAACAGTAGATCACATCACAAGCGGATGTACAATACTAGCAAATACAGAATACCCCAGAAGACATGACAATGTAGCAAAAATAATACATCAACAACTTGCCATAAAACATAAACTAATAAAACAACACATTCCCACATACAAGTACACACCACAAAATGTACTGGAGAATGATGAATACAAATTATACTGGAACAGAACGATTATAACAGATAAAACAACACCACATAACAAGCCTGACATCATACTCACCAATAAAAAGAAGAAATTAACACAACTAATCGAAATATCCATACCCAACACAACAAATATACAGAAGAAAACAGGAGAAAAAATTGAAAAATACATCCAACTGGCTGAGGAAGTCAAGGACATGCGACATCAGGATAAAGTTGACATTATACCAATTATACTATCAACTACAGGAGTCATACCACACAGTATCCACCAGTACATCACCGCAATACAGCTACATCCAAACGTATATATATAACTACAGAAATCTGTAATTATTGATACATGTTCAATTACCCTAAATGCAATGTAACATATACCGTACAGATAAAAGGAAGTCCCGCTTGATCAAGGTCCGCGTCACTTTCCATTTTTAACCAGACGTAACGCCTGAGAAAGAAAAGAAAGAAAGAAATAATAATAATATATTTAGTTTGTGACAAGTCTGTCAAATGTCTGTGCTGACTGACAAGGTCAAGTGTTCTGTACTGCGATTGGCTGACAGGAACAAACCGAGCAACCGCCATGTTTATTTCAGTATTTGCGAAGCTAAAATGCCACATTTCGTAGTTTTTCGTAGTTCAAATTGTACATTAGCAAACTATGCAGTTTCAGTGCTACAATGCATTTGCGATCTCTCCGAAACGCGTCGTTTTTGTTACTGTATGCTGAGCTACAGTGTCTAAAAATACAACGCCAGCGCATAGAAGAGACAGGCTCGCTTTTTCTTTCAAAGCTAAATTGCGTACCTAGGAATGATTGGATTCGAGGGCGAATCTGGTCAGGGAACACGTGTCCTGATTTCCCAATTGTGTCACGCGTGTTACTACCCTGCAGTCACCGGCTTACAAGATAATTCCTTGCCAGCGTATCTCATTACGTTGCGGATCGCCTTCCGATCGTGTATCAGGGGATACACGAGACGGCTTCACAAGCCACAAGTGCTATCGGCTTTCCGGTACCATCTAGTCTTTCAAGCGTTAAGCCCGGCTGCTTTTTCCAGAAACGACAACATTCAGTCAGTGCTGGCAGCCGGTGAGAATTATTCCACTATACGACAAAAGCGTAAATTAGTTACAAACTACGGCGTGCACACACTTTATTCAACATGTAAACGTCACAACAGATATTCGGATTTAGGCGATGACATGTTCGATGTGGATTAAAACTGAAGAAACTGCAAAAAGGTGGGAATTTAAGGAGATGGGACCTGGATAAACTGAAAGAACCAGAGGTTGTACAGAGTTTCAGGGACAGGATAAGGGAACAATTGACAGGAATGGGGGAAAGAAATACAGCAGAAGAAGAATGAGTAGCTTTGAGGAATGAAATAGTGAAGGCAGCAGAGGATCAAGTAGGTAAAAAGACGAGGACTAGTAGAAATCCTTGGGTAACAGAAGAGACACTGAATTTAATTGATGAAAGGAGAAAATACAAAAATGCAGTAAGTGAAGCAGGCAAAAAGGAATACAAACGTCTCAAAAAAGAGATCGACAGTAAGTGCAAAATGGCTAAGCAGGGACGGCTAGAGGAAGAATGTAAGGATGTAGAGGCTTATCTCATGAGGGGTAAGATAGATACTGCCTACAGGAAAATTAAAGAGACCTTTGGAGAAAAGAGAACCACTTGCATGAATATCAAGAGCTCAGATGGAAACCCAGTTCTAAGCAAAGAAGGGAAAGCAGAAAGGTGGAAGGAGTATATAGAGGGTCTATACAGGGGCAATGTTCTTGAGGACAATATCATGGAAATGGAAGAGGATGTAGATGAAGATGAAATGGGAGATACGATACTGCGTGAATAGTTTGACAGAGCACTGAAAGACCTGAGTCGAAACAAGGCCCCTGGAGTAGACAACATTCCATTGGAACTACTGAAGGCCTTGGGAGAGCCAGTTCTGACAAAACTCTACCATCTGGCGAGCAAGATGTATGAGACAGGCGAAATACCCTCAGTCTTCAAGAACAATATAATAATCCCAATCGCAAAGAAAGCAGGTGTTGACAGTGAACTATAAGTTTAATAAGTCACAGCTGCAAAATACTAACGCGAATTCTTTACAGACGAATGGAAAAGCTGATAGAAGCCGACCTCGGGGAAGATCAGTTTGGATTCCGTAGAAATGTTGGAACACGGGAGGCAACACTGACCCTACGACTTATCTTAGAAAATAGATTAAGGAAAGGCAAATCTACATTTCTAGCATTTGTAGACTTAGAGAATGCTTTTGACAATGTTGACTGGAATACTCTCGTTCAAATTATGAAGGTGGCAGAGGTAAAATACAGGGAGCGAAAGGCTATTTACAATTTGTACAGAAACCAGATGGCAGTTGTAAGAGTGGAGGGGCATGAAAGGGAAGTAGTGGTTGGGAAGGGAGTGAGACAGGGTTGTAGCCTCTCCCCGATGTTATTCAATCTGTATATTGAGCAAGCAGTAAATGAAACAAAAGAAAAGTTCGGAGGAGGTATTAAAATCCATGGAGAAGAAATAAAAACTTTGAGTTTCGCCGATGACATTGTAATTCTGTCAGAGACAGCGAAGACTTGGAAGAGCAACTGAACGGAATGGACAGAGTCTTGAAAGGAGGGTATAAGATGAACATGAACGAGAGCAAAACGAGGATAATGGAATGTAATCGAATTAAGTCGGGTGATGCTGAGGGAATTAGATTAGGAAATGAGACACTTTAAATAGTAAAGGAGTTTTGCTTTTTGGGGAGCAAAATAACTGATGATGGTCGAAGGAGAGAGGATATAAAATGTAGACTGGCAATGGCAAGGAAAGCGTTTCTGAAGAAGAGAAATTTGTTAACATCGAGTATAGATTTGAGTGTCAGGAAGTCATTTCTGAAAGTATTTGTATGGAGTGTAGCCATGTATGGAAGTGAAACATGGATGATAAACAGTTTGGACAAGAATAGAATAGAAGCTTTCGAAATGTGGTGCTACAGAAGAATGCTGAAGATTAGATGGGTAGATCACGTAACTAATGAGGAGGTATTGAATAGAATTGGGGAGAAGAGGAGTTTGTGGCACAAGTTGACAAGAAGAAGGCACCGGTTGGTAGGACATGTTCTGAGGCATCAAGGGATCACAAATTTAGCATTGAAGGGCAGCGTGGAGGGTAAAAATCGTAGAGGGAGACCAGGAGATGAATACACTAAGCATATTCAGAAGGACGTAGGTTGCAGTAGGTACTGGGAGATGAAGAAACTAGCACAGGATAGAGTAGCATGGAGAGCTGCATTAAACCAGTCTCAGGACTGAAGACAACAACGTGATACTAACAAGGAACTTCTTGAGTGCGAGGTCGCAAAAGCCACTCCACGCCCCAAATATTGTCTATCATGCAACCATAATATTAGGTGCTAACGACAACGGAGGTTCCCAATTGTGAGTAAAGCATATGGCTACGGAGCGGTGTTGAACTGCTTAGTCGACCAGTAACTGACCACAGTGCTACAGCGCTAGAATAATAGTGTTGGGACAAAGCAGAGAAATGGCAACCATAAAAAAGCAAATGTTGCATTATATCTACAACAAAAGCTGCCGTAGCTGACATTTCGTCAGAAAGGAACCCGAGGAATTTCGCAGATTGAGAAAGAAATGGCAAATGAAACACTAGCGTTTCTGCGAGATGAGTCAGTGGAATGTGTGTTGTCGTATACGCTCGAGTGTTCGTACATTGTACATGAGAGGTACAATGATGACAATACGTGCTTAACAAGTGAAGATGATATTGAAACAAGTGTCGAGCCATGTAGTTTATCATCCTTGTCAGATGGGAGCCACAAATCTCGTGTCTAGTGAAACGTAGTAAAGAACCACTGTTGTCCAAAGGAGCGGATACTAAACATAATTACGCACATGGAAGATCATCCGCAAAAAAAAAAGTTTATGAACAGGTTCAAATGGCTCTGAGCACTACGTGACTTAACTTCTGAGGTCATAAGTCGCCTAGAACTTAGAACTACTTAAACCTAACTAACCTAAGGACATCACACACATCCATGCCCGAGGCAGGATTCGAACCTGTGACCGTAGCGGTCGCTCGGTTCCAAACTGTAGCGCCTATAACCACACGGCCACTTCGGCCGGTCTCATGAACAGGTTTCGGATAACTCCGCAGAAATATGACCTTGTAGTACATAAGAAAAACTATGGGCATTCAAGGCAGGCCAAGGCGCACTTCTTACAGAAACTGCTGTCGGCGCATTTCAAGGACGCTCGACGACGGTTTACACGATATGCATGATAGTGACGTAATAGGTTATGCACATCAAACTGCGCGCGACATAGGGTACAGTGACTTGAAAGGAAGTAGTGGATGGTTGCATAACTTCAAACAGTGCTACAGAATTCGAAGACGCGAGATAACGAAATTTCGAACTAAGCGTCAACTGGACGATGTACAGCAAATTGCGGAAAATTTGTAGATGAGATAAACAAACTTATCCCATCGTTCAGTAAGAGATTTGTTTTCAACTCCGACCAATGGGTATTTGATGAGGAAACGTATACGAAAGGATACCTGGGAAGTAGAGAAACCAAGAGAGTAGAATCAAGATCAACTAACATCAATGCATTCCTATATATTTATCTCGATGGTAAACTCTGGAAAGTTATTTATGCACTGCGAGAAGTTGGAGGTGCTCTGCCCCATGCGATTTTTCTCGTGTGCGTGATCTTGGAAGGGTCTTAGAGAGTATATACGTCACAGCAAGCAAGAGAGGGAAGACGCAAAAAAAAAATAAATAAATAAATAAATAAATAAAATTACTGCTTTTGGCCAATAGCTGGTAAAAATAAATTGCTTTTGCTTGATTGCTGTTCTGCATATAAAAATCGTTCTCCTTTCAAGCAAACTATCCCTCCAGAAAAGTGTGTGATCTGCAGTTCGTACTACCTGGAACCACTGGACAAATTCAACCTCTCGATGCTTGTTTTTCCGTGCACTATCTGCAGCAAGCTTTAAAGGATAGCCAGTTTCACGATACGATCCACGAGAGACTGGTTCGCATTAGGTTACATGCCATCACATCCCAGCAAGTTTTCATCACCCCTTTACACTAATATGATTCTATATGGAGTCTTTATGAGTAGACACCTAGCTGAGAGATGAAATAGTGAAGGCAGTAGAGGATCAAGTAAGTACGAAGACGAGGGCTAGTAGAAATCCTTGGGTAACAGAACTACTATTGAATAACTGATGAGAGGAGAAAATATAAAAATGCAGTGGATGAAACAAGCGAAAAGGAATACTAAAGTTTCAAAAATGAGGTCGACAGGAAGAGCAAAATGGCTAAGAAGCGATGGCTACAGGACAAATGTGAAGATGTAGAGACATATATCACTAGGGGTAAGATAAATACTGCCTACAGTTAAATTAGAGAGACCTTTGGAAAAAAGAGAAGCACTTGTATGAGTACCAAGATTTCAGATGGAAAACCAGTTCTAACAAAAGAAGGGAAAGCAGAAAGGTGGAAGGAGTATACAGACTGCCAATACAAGGGCGATGTACTTGAGGGCAATATTATGGAAATGGAAGAGGATGAAGATGAAATGGGAGATACGATACTGCGTGAAGAATTTGACAGAGCACTGAAAGACCTAAGTCGAATCAAGGCCCCAGCAGTAGACGACATTTCATTAGAACTACTGATAGTATTGGGAGGGAAAGCCCTGACAAAACTCTACCATCTGGTGAGCAAGATGTATGAGACAGGCGAAATTCCCTTACCCTTCACGAAGAATATAATAATTCCAATCCAGAGGAAGTAGATGTTGACAGATGTGAAAATTACCGAACTATCAGTTTAATAAGCCAGGACTGCAAGATATTAACACGAACTCTTTACAGACGAATGGAAAAACTGGTAGAAACCGACCTCGTTTTAGATTCCGTAGAAATGTTGAAACTGGCGAGGCAATACTGACCGTATGACCTATCTTAAATGACAGATTAAGGAAAGGAAAACATACGTATCTAGCATTTGTAGACTTAGAGAAAGCTTCTGACAATGTTAACTGGAATACTCTCTTACAGGTTCTGAAGGTGGCAGGGGTAAAAAACAGGGAGCGAAACGCTATTTACAATTTGAACAGAAACCAGATGGCAGTTACAAAAGTGGCGGGGCATGAAAGGAAGGAAGGGTTGAGAAGGGAGCAAGACAGGGTTGTAGTCTATCCCCGTGTTATTAAATCTGTATATCGAGCAAGCAGTAACGGAAAGAAAAGAAAAATTCGGAGTAGGAATTTAAATCCATGAAGACATAAAAACTTTGAGGTTTGCCGATGACATTGTAATACTGTCGGAGACAGCAAAAGTCCTGGAACAGTAGTTGAAAGGAATGAACAGTGTCTTGAAAGGAGGATATAATATGAACATCAACAAAAGCTAACAAGGATAATAGGATATAGTCAAATTAAATCAGACGATGCTGAGGGAATTAGATTAGGAAATGAGACACTTAACAGTAGTAAATGCATTTTGCTATTTGGGAAGCAAAATAACTGATGATCGAAGTAGAGAGGATATAAAATGTAGACTAGCAATGGCAAGGAAAGCATTTCTGAAGAAGAGAAATCTGTTAACATCGATATAGATTTATGTGCCAGGAATTCTTTTCTGAAAGTATCTTTATGGAATGTAACCACGTATGGAAGTGAAACATGGACGATAAATAGTTTAGACAAGAAGGCAATGGAAGCTTTCGAAATGTGGTGCTACAGGAAAAAAATGGTGAAAATGGATCTGATGCACTATGGAAATTAACGTATGAGATCATCAGTCCACTAGAACCTAACTAACCTAAGGACATGACACACATCCATGCTCGAGGCAGCATTCAAACCTGCGACCATAGCGGTCGCGCGGTTCCAGACTAAAGGACCCAGAACCGCTCGGCCACCGCGGCCGGTGGTGCTACAGAAGAATGTTGAAGATTAGATGGGTAGATCACGTAACTAATGAGGAGGTACTGAACAGAACTGGGGAGAAGAGAACTTTGTGACACAACTTGACTAGAAGAAGGAATCGGTTGGTAGGACATCATCCCTGAGGCATCAAGGGATCACCACTCTAGTATTCGAGGGCAGCGTGGATGATACAAATCGTAGAGGGAGACCAAGAGATGAATACACCAAGCAGATTCAGAAGGATGTAGGTTGCAGTAGGTACTGGGGGATGATGAAGCTTGCACAGGATAGAGTAGCATGGAGAGCAGCATCAAACCAGTCTCTGGACTGAAGGCCACAACAACAAACCTCCTAAAGAGTGCGCCTTCGATCTAGTCGGTGGGAACGTTTGTGATCACTTCAACACGCCATTATTCATTCGGTATTCAGGGTTTGTTCTGAACATTTCTTGAATGTCGACAATGTTCACTTCCTGTAATGGAATACATACAACCCATAGAATGTTGATCTCTGCAGCTCCAGGACACACATATTGTGTCACCTTCCTGATGCAAGTGGTGAGTCATTAGGAGCTAATATTTTTTCCTGTCATAACTGTTACCGCAACTTCAAAATGAAAATTGAACTTGCGATCTCGCACGGAAAGTGTCCCTCGTACGAAATGAAATAAGAGAACCCATAGACGATCGTGAAACGTCACTCACCGGAACATGTATTTAACAAAAGGAATTCGTGTTTGATACACGTATAATCCTCCATAAGCATGTAGTGTAATTTATGATAAGAATGGCACTGGGTCTGTGTAACGAAAAGCTACCTGGCGATGGTCAAGTGGAACGGAAAGTAACGAGATATTACTGCTCGAATCTTCACCGAAAAGTACATTAGACTTGGAATTGCCTGGCATTGATTTGTCTAAATACGGGCAGCAGGTTAGAAATTATGCAGGAGCGCTACTGCAGTCTGTAGATAATTCAATACGCGCACGTCTAAAGCGACTGTTTGTGTTTCCTGTCGCGCAGAAAAGGGGAGGGTTTAATTGAATTTTATGTCCCTGTTATTCTTTTGACACGAAACTTCTTTGGTTCCATAACAGTATTGGAGTGCGGATGACCTCACGTGGCTAAGTGACTAATTTTTTCCACGTGATGATGGAACTTTAATTGTTGCGAAACTGGTCGTGTACACAATAAAAGATTGTTGGTTAAGCAACTGTTGTGCGGTACTCCACTCTTGTTTGTAATTAGAATACTATGTCAGATGAGAACGATACCATTTTATGCTTTCCGTGTAGTCACCTAAGAAGCGCGGTAATGGTAGAGTTTTGCCGAATATTATTTAATTCTCTCTAAAAATTAAATGACATTCGAAGCTATATCGTTTCTTTGCCCGTCTCTTTTTACGTCTGAACTGCAGGTTAGTTGGACCGCTGGCTGGTCAGTTTCATGCGCCGGCAAAGCTGATGCCCGCACATTATCGCTCACAAGGAGACGGCACGACGGTGGGATCCGAGATTTGTCCGAAATTTTGTGTGGTGAAAGAGGACCCCTAACACTTCACGTGGTTGAAATATTAGGACGCACTACTCGGAAAATCCCGAGAAAAATCGGTCCAAAGTTTCTTAGGTGCCTGACGAGTATAAAATGTTAGCGCATTGCCGAGCCGCCGTCAGGCCTACATGATTAGCGGTCGGACTCTTACGCCAGAGGTCTCGGGTTCGATTCATTCTCCGGCACTTTTTTTTCTTCTTCTGTTGCTTGCAAAATTGCAGCGCATTGTTGCAGGAGAATCGTGAAATTAATTCCCAGGAAGATTGTACAAAAATTCATTCTATAATTTGTGGTGTCACCGCCAGACACCACACTTGCTAGGCGGTAGCCTTTAAATCGGCCGCGGTCCGTTACTATACGTCGGACCCGCGTGTCGCTACTATCAGTGATTGCAGACCGAGCGCCGCCACACGGCAGGTCTAGAGAGACTTCCTAGCACTCGCCCCAGTCGTACAGCCGACTTTGCTAGCGATGGTTCACTGACGAAATACGCTCTCATTTGCCGAGACGATAGTTTAGCATAGTCTTCAGCTACGTCATTTGCTACGACCTAGCAAGGCGCCATTACCAGTTACTATTGATGCTGTAAAACATGTATCGTCAAGAGCTATGTTCATCAATTATGGATTAAAGTTAAGTATTCCAACAGCTACGACCTTTTTTTGCTAAAGCCTAACTTCCTTGTCCAGTTCCAGACCTCACGCCAGCTCGCGTGAGCTTAAACGCGTGCCTTTCGGCTTCCTGTCATAGTGGATTGGCTGTCTTGCCAATCCACAACATAATTCACAATCAGTTATCGTCACCAATATTCCGAGACGTGATTCAATATGCCTGGTTTGCCTCCTAATTATCACAAACTCAAAACATTTTCGTAAATGTTAAAGGGGCATATTTTTGTACTGATTTATTGCAAACGCCCTGTGATTGTAAAAAAAAAAAAAACGCTTTTATATGTTGCGCAAGATGTTGCAAAAATGATTGCTTTGTTTGTTTTTACGATAATTACCACTGCGGTTCTTGTTTATAATTATCATATGTATAAAAGTTGAATGTTTCCCAATCGACTTTGCTGTTCTGATTAAAAACCCAATGATTCTCCTTATATACTTTACAATGAAAAATGGAAAACCCACCGCCATGAATTGTGTTGTTGGACAAAAAGAAAATAATTTTTATTCAATAATGTAACTAATGGCTCTGAGCACTATAGGACTCAACTGCTGTGGTCATCAGTCCCCTAAAACTTAGAACTACTTAAACCGAACTAACCTAAGGACATTACACACAGCCATGCCCGAGGCAGGATTCAAACCTGCGACCGTAGCGGTCACGCGGTTCCAAACCGAAGCTTAGAACCGCACGGCCACACTGGCCGGCAATAATGTAACTAATTTGTTAAAGATAATGTAGGTTTGGGGAAACTTTCTGAATAATTGGTGGAATAACAAAAGAAAATGAAACATAAGGAAAAAAGTGCCAGAGGAGGAATAGAACCCGAGGCCTCTGGCGTAAGAATCCCAGCCCTAAACATCTAGGCCAGACGGCGGCTCGGCAATGGACTAACATTTTATACTCATAAGGCACCTAAGAAACTTTGGATCGATTTTTCCCGGGATTTTCCGGGTAGTGCGTCCTAATATTTTAACCACGTGAGGTGTTAGGGATCCTCTTTCACCACACAAAATTTCGGACAAATCCCCGACCCCACGCTCGTGCCGTCTCCTTGTCAGTCTATGCGCGTCTAACACAGCACAGAACGTATCGTTATGATCGTACTTGACTGTGCTGGTCACAGTTTGGCTTCTGTTACACGTGAAACTAAATCCGATGAGATTCGAGCAAACGCGGGAGAATACATGGTGTAATATTTACATCGGGTTTATTAACGCCATTGTGTTGCGAACGGTTAAGAAGTCGCCTAAGTAGCGGCGCATCTGCAGCCGTGTTTGCCGAAATCGTGGCGGGCTTGCCGTTGTGTGGTGTGGTGTCGCAACCCCTACCCCACCCTCCACAGCGTCACAGGCACGCAGGAGGCGTACAGAGCTGACTCAACACGGCACGCGGTATGCGGCCTGCTGCCTGCTCCTGACGTCAAACGGGGTCCGCGTTTGCTCAACGCTTCCCAGCTGTTTACAGCTCCCTCTCGCTGCGAAATAAATGTACAAGGTCCGACCGTGTGCCTTGTGAACTGTTGTCACGGGTTATTATGTTGGCGACCTGGCCCAAGCTACACGATGTGGCCACATCAAGGCAATTCCAATATATTACACTGGTCGTGATGAAAGACGTGTTGCAGCTATCAGTCCGATGATCTCTAGAGCTCCTGTAACCTGCATCCGTATGAAACCACTTATTGCACAAGAGGCTTCGCCTATTCTATATCTACGTCTACATGACTACTCTGCAATTCACATTTAAGTGCTTGGCAGAGGGTTCATCGAACCACAATCATACTATCTCTCTACCATTCCACTCCCGAACAGCGCGCGGGAAAAACGAACACCTAAACATTTCTGTTCGAGCTCTGATTTCTCTTATTTTATTTTGATGATCATTCCTACCTATGTAGGTTGGGCTCAACAAAATATTTTCGCATTCGGAAGAGAAAGATGGTGACTGAAATTTCGTAAATAGATCTCGCCGCGACGAAAAACGTCTTTGCTTTAAAGACTTCCATCCCAACTCGCGTATCATATCTGCCACACTCTCTCCCCTATTACGTGATAATAGAAGACGAGCTGCCCTTTTTTGCACCCTTTCGATGTCCTCCGTCAAGGATCCCACACCGCGCAGCAATATTCTAACAAAGGACGAACGAGTGTAGTGTAAGCTATCTCTTCAGTGGACTTGTTGCATCTTCTAAG
This sequence comes from Schistocerca cancellata, assembly GCF_023864275.1. NCBI lineage: Eukaryota > Metazoa > Arthropoda > Insecta > Orthoptera > Acrididae > Schistocerca > Schistocerca cancellata. Next base: position 132,611,879 of record NC_064635.1, on the reverse strand, counting down.
TGTCCCGCCAATGAAACGCAACCTTTGGCTCGCCTTCCCCACAATATTATCTACATGGTCTTTCCAACTGAAGTTGTTCGTAATTTTAACACCCAGGTACTTAGTTGAATTGACAGCCTTGAGAATTGTACTATTTATCGAGTAATCGAATTCGAACGGATTTCTTTTGGAACTCGTGTGGGTCACCTCACACTTTTCGTTATTTAGCGACAACTGCCACCTGCCACACCATACAGCAATCTTTTCTAAATCGCTTTGCAACTGATACTGGTCTTCGGATGACCTTACTAGACGGTAAATTACAGCATCATCTGCGAACAACCTAAGAGAACTGCTCAGATTGTCACCCAGGTCATTTATATAGATCGGGAACAGCAGACGTCCCAGGACGCTTCCCTGGGGAACACCTGATATCACTTCAGTTTTACTCGATGATTTGCCGTCTATTACTACGAACTGCGACCTTCCTGACAGGAAATCACGAATCCAGTCGCACAACTGAGACGACACCCCATAGGCCCGCAGCTTGATTAGATGTCGCTTGTGAGGAACGGTGTCAAAAGATTTCCGGAAATCTTGAAATACGGAATCAACTTGAGATCCCCTGTCGATAGCGGTCATTACTTCGTGCGAATAAAGAGGTAGCTGCGTTGCACATGATCGATGTTTTCTGAAACCATGCTGATTACGTATCAATAGATCTTCCCTTCGAGGTGATTCATAATGTTTGAATACAGTATGTGCTCCTACTGCAAACCGACGTCAATGATATAGGTCTGTAGTTCGATGGCTTACTCCTACTGGCCTTCTTAAACACTGGTGCGACCTGCGCAATTTTCCAATCTGTAGGTACAGATCTATCGGTGAGCGAGCGGTTGTATAGGATTGCTAAGTAGGGAGCTATTGTATCAGCGTAATCTGAAAGGGACCTAATCGGTATACAATCTGGACCTGAAGACTTGCCCGTATCATGCGATTTGAGTTGCTTCGCAACCCCTAAGGTATCTACTTCTAAGAAACTCATGCTAGCAGCTGTTCGTGTTTCAAATTCTGGAATATTCCATTCGTCTTCCCTGGTAAAGGAATTTCGGAAAACTGCGTTCAATAACTCCGTTTTAGCGACACAGTCGTCGGTAACAGTACCATCGGCACTGCGCAGCGAAGGTATTGACTGCGTCTTGCCCCTTGTGTGCTTTACATACGACCAGAATTTATTCGGATTTTCTACCAAATTTCGAGACAATGTTTCGTTGTGGAACCTATTAAAGGCATCGCGCATTGAAGTCCGTGCCAAATTTCGCGCGTTTGTAAATTTTAGCCAATCTTCGGGATTTCGCGTTCTTCTGAACTTCGCATGCTTTTTCCCTTGCCAGAGTCCACATGTTTGAAGCCCCACGCTTGCCTTCATTCCCGCATCAGTTGTTCCTCGATGACTCTGAATGTCACGGATCAACACGCCTGACACGAAATGCCTCGATGTCTTGAAACCAGATGAAGACAAATCTTTACTAGAAATATTAGGCGTAAATTACAACCTCAAAAAATAAATTGTTGAAGTGAGAAAGGGACGAATCGTAAATTACTGTAGTGCATCTTATTGGGGTTGTTGTAAGTGGGCATTAGCTATCTACTTACGCATCTGTCTTTACGCCAGTAAGGTAGTGATTCTGTTGTATGAGGTGGTTTGCGAATTGGGTTTATGTGCTTTTCAGTGCTTTAGGCGTAAAGAGTATCTCATTCTAAAGTCTGTCACCCCGTTTACATGGGACTCCCAAAAGTGGATTTTGTAAACCGATTTCCCAATACGGCTTCTGTGTGGACATGTAAAACACGTAAAAATCGATTCTGGAAATCCACTTCTAGTTGCCAGTTTTCCAATTCCGCAATCGATTTTCGCTCCCATGTAGACGCAACCGGTTTTGAAACGTGCTTGGGCTGTTAGGTTTCTTGTTTTTAAAATTTTTTGGATGATTTGGACGGATGATGATGAGGTCCCATACTCCGAGGAGACCCGCACCGCCGACTAGGCAAGGTCGTAGCGGAGGTGGTTTGCCATTGCCATCCTCCGACCGTAATAGGGATGAATGATGATGATGAAGACAGCACAACAACACCCTGTCAACTCGAGGGAGAGAAAATCGCTGACCCGCCGGGAATCGAACCCGGGACCCAGTGCGCGGGCAGCGAGAACGCTACCGCAAGACCACGAGCTGCGGACAATATGGACGGAATGGCTTTTAGTACAGTGAAGGATAAGCAGAAATATTAGACTGAAACTGTTTACACCTCCTGTAACTGAAGAATAATAGCGATTTTCCTGACTAAATCAGTAACTGTAACAGCTGTTTTCCAGGCACCATATTTAGCTGGGCTAGCAAATCCGCTGCAGGCCGTAAAATGTAAACACGACAGCGAAAAACGAGTTCCGAAATTCTGTTCACGACTTTCGGAATATGTGTCGCATGTAAACGTAGTGTGTTTGTCCGTCAAAAGTACGCAGAACGACAGTCAGTGTAAGTTAACACACTTATATCGGTTTTGCTGAATTTATTTGAAGCTGTACGGTTTGTAATCTTGCTTTTCTTTGGTCATCACGAATCATCTCGAGTGTGTATGTACAATAGAACGTTTCTCTCTTCACCTGACATGTATGACTATTCCAAGAACTGAGGACAGAGTCTACATTACTCGCCAAGTTCTTTTAGAAACATATATAGCTCGTTCACATGCATTCGGCAGCTTTTTAGTAGCAAAAACCGCAATGCAGCACTTCCAACCATAGAGGATTCGTTGGTTTCAGCCCACCTAGCAGATTAAAATCTAACCTACTTCATACATACAGGGTGTTTCAAAAATGACCGGTATATTTGAAACGGCAATAAAAACTAAATGAGCAGCGATAGAAATACACCGTTTGTTGCAATATGCTTGGCACAACAGTACATTTTCAGGCGGACAAAGTTTCGAAATTACAGTAGTTACAATTTTCAACAACAGATGGCGCTGCAAGTGATGTGAAAGATATAGAAGACAACGCAGTCTGTGGGTGCGCCATTCTGTACGTCGTCTTTCTGCTGTAAGCGTGTGCTGTTCACAACGTGGAAGTGTGCTGTGGACAACATGGTTTATTCCTTAGAACAGAGGGTTTTTCTGGTGTTGGAATTCCACTGCCTAGAAGACAGTGTTGTTGCAACAAGACGAAGTTTTCAACGGAGGGTTTAATATAACCAAAGGACCGAAAAGCGATACAATAAAGGATCTGTTTGAAAAATTTCAACGGACTGGGAACGTGACGGATGAACGTGCTGGAAAGGTAGGGCGACCGCGTACGGCAACCACAGAGGGCAACGCGCAGCTAGTGCAGCAGGTGATCCAACAGCGGCCTTGGGATTCCGTTCGCCGTTTTTTTTTTTTTTTTTTTTTTTTTTTTTTTTTTTTTTTTTTTTGTTGTTTTAGGGCGCACAACTTCAATGGTCATTAGCGCCCTGACTACTCTAAAAATGCACCGCGAGCCACAAGTTGACAACAACTAAAAGGAAAAACACAATAAAAGACAGACTGACAGGCATAGGATTAAAAAACTTCATCAAATGTCCTTAGCGAGGTGTGTCAAATTGATAAAACAAAGAACACGAGCAGCTGCTCGTGGGTCATCCGCTAAAATGTCATCGAAAGTATTAGGCAGGTTAAGATCGAGGCGCAGTTGGTTAAGATCGGGACAGGACATTAAAATGTGTCTAACCGTCAGCAAGTGCCCACATGGGCAGAACGGCGCCGGCGCAGCCGTCAGCAGATGGCGATGGCTGAACAGGCAGTGTCCAATCCTTAACCTTGCTAAAACGACCTCCTCCCGCCGAGAAGGGCGTGAGGAGGACGTCCAAGCCACGGGAAGAGGTTTTAAGGCCCGAAGCTTGTTGTCGGTAAGTGCAGCCCAATCGGCATGCCACAGCGACACAACGCGCCGACAAATGACCCTGCTAAAATCGGACGAAGGGACACAACAAGAAGCTGTCCGAGGCTGGAGGACCGCAGCCTTGGCCGCGGCATCTGCAGCTTCGTTCCCAGGGATACCGACATGGCCAGGAACCCACATAAAGCTAACCGGCGGACCGACGTCCACCAGCCGCTGAAGAGAGCGTTGGATCCGGTGTACGAAAGGGTGAACCGGGTACGGATCACTGAGGCTCTGGATGGCGCTCAGGGAATCTGAGCAGATGACATAAGCAGAATGTCGGTGGCGGCAGATGTAAAGAACAGCCTGGTAGAGGGCAAAGAGCTCAGCTGTGAAGACCGAACAATGGTCATGGAGCCGGTATTGGAAACTTTGTGCCCCGACTAGAAAGGAACACCCGACCCCGTCATTGGTCTTAGAGCCATCTGTATAAATGAAAGTCATGGTGATGAACTTCGAACGAAGTTCCAAAAAACGGGAGTGGTAGACCGAACTGGGGGTGACCTCTTTTGGGAGCGAGCTGAGGTCAAGGTGAACGCGGACCTGAGCCTGGAGCCAAGGTGGCGTGTGGCTCTCGCCCACTCGAAAGGTTGCAGGGAGTGAAAAATTAAGGTGTTGAAGGAGGCGACGAAAGCGAACTCCAGGGGGTAGCAGGGCAGAGACATACAACCTATATTGATGGTCAAGAGAGTCGTCAAAAAAGGAACGATAAGACGGATGGTCGGGCATTGACAGTAGCCGACAGGCATACCGACAAAGCAGTATATCGCGCCGGTAAGTGAGTGGCAATTCGCCAGCGTCAGCATGAAGACTCTCTACGGGACTGGTATAAAATGCTCCGATCGCAAGTCGTAAACCCCGATGTTGTATGGAGTTGAGGCGGCGTAAGATGGATGGCCGTGCAGAGGAGTATACGAAGCTCCCATAATCCAGCTTGGAGCGGACGATCGACCGATATAGACGAAGTAGGACGGTTCGATCCGCTCCCCACGACATACCACTGAGAACACGGAGGACATTTAAAGAACGGGTACAACGGGCGGCCAAATATGACACATGTGGAGACCAGCTAAGTTTCCTGTCAAAGGTAAGGCCTAAAAATTTGGTTGTCTCCACGATTGGGAGAGCAACGGGACCAAGTCGTAAGGACGGTGGGAGAAACTCTTTGTAGCGCCAGAAGTTAATACAGACCGTCTTCTCGGCAGAAAAACGGAAGCCATTGGCGACACTCCAGGAGTAAAGACGGTCAAGAGAACGCTGAAGACAGCGCTCCAGGACACGTGTACGCTGCGCGCTGCAATAGATGGTAAAATCGTCCACAAAAAGAGAGCCTGATACATCAGCTGGGAGGCAATCCATTATTGGATTGATCGCGATGGCGAACAGAGCGACGCTCAAAACTGAGCCCTGTGGCACCCCATTCTCCTGGCGAAAGGTGTCGGACAGGACAGAACCCACACGTACCCTGAACTGTCGATCCATTAAAAAGGAACGAATAAAAAGAGGGAGGCGACCGCGAAGGCCCCATGTATGCATGGTGCGGAGAATGCCCGCCCTCCAACAGGTGTCGTAAGCCTTCTCTAAATCAAAGAACACAGCCGCGGTCGGGCGCTTCCGCAAGAAGTTATTCATAATGAAGGTCGACAAGGTAACCAGATGGTCAACAGCAGAGCGGCGCCTACGAAATCCACATTGGACATTGGTAAGTAGGCGTCGAGACTCAAGCAGCCAAACCAATCGAGATTTAACCATTCGCTCCATCACGTTACAGACACAGCTGGTAAGTGAGATAGGTCGATAACTGGAAGGCAAGTGCTTGTCCTTCCCCGGCTTAGGAATCGGGACAACAATAGACTCGCGCCAGCATGCGGGAACATGTCCCTCAATCCAGATGCGATTGTATGTACGAAGAAGAAAACCTTTACCCGCAGGAGAAAGGTTCTTCAGCATCTGAACATGAATAGAATCAGGCCCTGGAGCGGAGGACCGTGATCGGCCAAGTGCGGTTTCGAGTTCCCGCATGGTGAATGGGGCATTATAACTTTCACAATTCGAGGAGCAAAAGTCAGGTGGCCTAGCCTCCTCTGCCTGTTTGCGGGGGAGGAAGGCAGGGTGGTAATGAGCGGAGCTCGAAACCTCGGCGAAAAAGCGGCCGAAGGCATTGGAGACAGCCTCAGGGGCCACAAGGACTTCATTCGCGACCTTCAAGCCAGAAACTGGGGAGTGGACCTTAGTGCCAGATAGCCGGCGCAGGCTACCCCAGACAACAGAAGAAGGAGTAAAACTGTTGAAGGTGCTTGTGAAAGCAGCCCAGCTGGCTTTCTTGCTTTCGTTAATAATACGACGACACTGAGCACGTAATCGTTTATAATTAATACAATTCGCCACTGTAGGGTGGCGTTTAAAGGTGCGTAAAGCACGTCGACGAGCACGTAAAGCGTCTCTACATGCTGCGGTCCACCAGGGGACCGGTACGCGACGTGGAGAAGAAGTAGGGTGAGGGATGGAATATTCAGCAGCAGCGAGAATGACTTCCGTGAGGTGTGCGACCTGACGATCGCAGCTTGTGAAGGTTTGATCCTGAAAGGTCGCCCTGGAAGAAAAGAGCCCCCAGTCTGCCTTGGAGATGGTCCAACTAGAGGAGCACGGAGAGGGAGTATGCTGCAGGAGATGGATAACACACGGGAAGTGGTCGCTCGAATAAGTATCAGCAAGTGCATACCACTCAAACCGGCGTGCAAGTTGGGGAGTACATATAGAGAGGTCTAAATGGGAATAGGTATGAGATGTGTCCGAAAGAAAAGTAGGGGCGCCAGTATTAAGGCAGACAAGATTGAGCTGGTTGAAAATGTCTGCTAACAAGGAGCCCCTCGGGCAGGAGGCTGGAGAACCCCAAAGGGGATGGTGGGCATTGAAGTCTACAGTTAACAAAAACGGTGCAGGTAGCTGAGCAATAAGTTGCATCATGTCTGCCCTGGTAACGGCAGATGACGAGGGAGTGTAAACGGTACAAAAGGAAAACGTAAAAGTGGGGAGAGTAATGCGGATGGCGACTGCCTGCAGGCCGGTGTGCAACGTGATGGGATCGTAGTAAATATCATCCCGGACCAGCAACATAACCCCTCCATGAGCTGGGATTCCTACCATAGGGGGTAGGTCAAAACGCACAGAGGTGTAGTGTGCCAAGGCAATGTGATCGCATGGGCGTAGCTTCGTTTCCTGGAGGGCTACGACGAGCGGACGATGCAAGCGGAGCAGCAACTTCAAGTCCTCTCGGTTGGAGCGAATGCTGCGAATATTCCAGTGAATAAGTGCCATCGTAAGAAAAGGAAGATGAGAGAAGGGGTCACCTCGAAGGCCGCTTAGGGCCTGGCTTCGAGCGAGCACTGCCGCCGCTATCAGTAGGCGGACAGTCATCGTCCATTGGGTCTATAGGGTCATCGGCCATCTCGGGAGGATGGCCGGGAGGGGGAGCTTCCTCCGCCGGTGAACGGCCAGATGTACGGCTACCGGCGATGCGGCCAGGCGAAACGGATGACGGCCTGGGGCGGCAACCGCTGGGTGGCGCAGGAGAAGAGATGCGCCGTGGCGGAGAAGGAGAACTGTGTTTCCTATGCGCCTTTTTGGAAGGACGTTTGGTGGAAGTACCGGTCGAAGGCTGGGAGGTCGAGGGACGGAGGAAGTCTGCACGGGATGGTTCCTTCTTGAAGGACCGTGCATCTGACTTCGGGGTCTTCGACTTAGCAGAAGCTGAGGAAGTGGCTGGTGTCTGTGGTGTGATGGGAGGAAGAGGAGACGTCGACCGCGCGATCTTAGCACTGGCCGAACGGACGACCGTGGTGCTGAAGGTCAGATCGCATGTCTGGGTTGCGACCTCCCGGGTAGTCCGAGGAGAGGCGAGGACAGTACTATATTTCCCCGCTGGGAGCAGCGTGGGCTTCCTACTAGCCAATAGCTTGCGAGCAGCCGAGGTGGACACTTTCTCTTTGACACGAATTTCTTGGATGCAACGTTCGTCCTTATAGACAGGACAGTCGCGGGAGGATGCGGCATGGTCACCCTGACAGTTCACACAATGAGGAGACGGAGGTGGACAGTCACCCTCATGGGCATCCCTGCCACAAGTGACACATTTAGCCGCATTGGAACAAGACTGTCGAGTGTGATTGAAACGCTGACACTGGTAGCAGCGCGTAGGTGTCGGGACATAGGGGCGAACAGAAATAACCTCGTAGCCCGCCTTGATGCGCGATGGCAGCTTAACACTATCGAAGGTCAAGAAGAGTGTCCGGGTCGGTACAAGGTCGTTGTTGACCTTTTTCATGACCCGATGGACAGCCGTCACGCCCTGCTCAGCGAGGAAAGATTGAAGCTCCTCGTCAGTCAATCCGTCGAGGGAGCTAGTATACACTACACCACGAGACGAATTCAAAGTTCGGTGGGCCTCCACCCGGACAGGGAACGTGTACAGGAGGGTGGCCCGAAGCAGTTTTTGTGCCTGAAAGGCACTCTCAGTTTCGAGTAATAAGGTGCCGTTACGCAACCTGGTACAAGATTTGACAGATCCGGCTATGGCATCAACGCCCTTCTGAATAACAAAAGGGTTGACAGAGGAAAAATCCTTTCCGTCCTCAGTGCGAGAAACTACGAGGAACTGTGGGGCAGGCGGTAGTACTTTTGTCACTGTTGGCTGGTCACGTTTCCGTTTTTGGGTCGAAGTCGAAAGCGATGGAGTAGAATCCATTGCGGAGGAATCCCCCATGATTGCCAGCGTCTCCGATGGCGCGCTCCTTCCTTGTGGGGACCCTCTCAGAGGGCACTCCCGCCTTAGGTGAATGTTTACACCTCAGGTCACACCTCCCGAGAAACAGACGGAGGGACCAATCGGCATGGTCAGAAGGTATCAGCTCAGGCAATCACCCCTCCCCGGGCCTGGCCTTTACCAGGGGGTACGCGCGTGCCTTACATGTCTACCCAGGGCGGGGACTTACGCGTTACCCCGTCACCGGCTACGCGTGCGAACGCGTGGGTCGGCCTTCAGACACGCACAGGGAGGAAGGAAGAAGAGGAAAAAGAAGAGAGAGAGGGAGAAAGAGGACAGACTGTCTCAAACGCCGAGGCGGAGACCAGAGAAGGCAAGGAGAAGAAGGCAATGAGAAGGCAAGGAGAAAAAGGCAATGAGAAGGCAAGGAGAAAAAGGCAATGAGAAGGCAAGGAGAAAAAGGCAATGAGAAGGCAAGGAGAAAAAGGCAATGAGAAGGCAAGGAGAAAAAGGCAATGAGAAGGCAAGGAGAAAAAGGCAATGAGAAGGCAAGGAGAAAAAGGCAATGAGAAGGCAAGGAGAAGTCAAGGGAAAGAGTAAGGAAGACAGTGAGGTGGAGAAGAGCAAAGAAAGGGACCAACAAAAGGAAGGAAGAAACGAGAAATGAAAAACCAAAAAGACCACGATTATAGGTCGTGAAACCGTCCGTCTCCTGACGCAGGCGCTAACTACCCCCGTGAGGGGGATGGACTCCTTTTAGTCGCCTCTTACGACAGGCAGGAATACCTCGGGCCTATTCTAATCCCCGGACCCGCAGGGGGGCCGTTCGCCGTGTTGCAGCTGCGGTCCAAATGACGCCAACGTCCACGTATCGTCTCATACGCCAGAGTTTACACCTCTATCCATACAAAATTCAAACGCGGCAACCCCTCAGCGCCGCTACCATTGCTGCACGAGAGACATTCGCTAACGATATAGTGCACAGGATTGATGACGGCGATATGCATAGGGGCAGCATTTGGTTTACTGACGAAGCTTATTTTTACCTGGACGGCTTCGTCAATAAACAGAACTGGCGCATATGGGGAACCGAAAAGCCCCATGTTGCAGTCCCATCGTCCCTGCATCCTCAAAAAGTACTGGTCTGGGCCGCCATTTCTTCCAAAGGAATCATTGGTCAATTTTTCATATCCGAAACGATTACTGCATCACGCTATTTGGACATTCTTCGTGAATTTGTGGCGGTACAAACTGCCTTAGACGACACTGCGAACACCTCGTGGTTTATGCAAGATGGTGCCCGGCCACATCGCACGGCCGACGTCTTTAATTTCCTGAATGAATATTTCGATGATCGTGTGTTTGGTTTGGGCTATCCGAAACATACAGGAGGCGGCGTGGATTGGCCTCCCTATTCGCCAGACATGAAGCCCTGTGACTTCTTTCTGTGGGGACACGTGAAAGACCAGGTGTACCGCCAGAATCCAGAAACAATTGAACAGCTGAAGCAAGCAGTACATCTCATCTGCATGTGAAGCCATTCCGCCAGACACGTTGTCAAAGGTTTCGGGTAATTTCATTCAGAGACTACGCCATATTATTGCTACGCATGGTGGATATGTGGAAAATATCGTGCTATAGAGTTTTCCACACCGCAGCGCCATCTGTTGTTGACAATTGTAACTACTGTAATTTCGAAAGTTTGTCTGCCTGAAAATGTACTGTTGTCCCAAGCATATTGCAACAAACGGTGTATTTCTATCGCTGCTCGTTTAGTTTGTATTGTCGTTTCAAATATACCGGTCATTTTTGAAACACCCTGTAGAATAGAGTCTAACCTAACCTCACCCCACCTCCTTGGCCCTGCCAAAGACTGACGAAAAAAATCGACCGCAGTGTGAACGAGCTGTCGGTCAATCTTTGGCGATGGCGTCTGATGATCGTTGTCTGCGCACTGTGAATGCTGCCTTAGGTCATAGTGGCCCCGATATCGGCGGATTCCGCCGGCGACCGAAGTCGTCCGAAGATGACCGATCTTTTCAAATGAGTACGTCACTACGTGCGCGCTCACAATGTAGCCGAACCCATCGTCTGAACGTTCAGGTTTCGGACGACAATCGGTGACATTCAAAACAGTTTTCTTTTTTTTCATTCATAATGCCCGACATGACGGGAGACATGGACAGTGACAAACTGGTAAGTTTAGTTATAGGAGTAGTTAGTGGCGCCCTGAAGCTGGTAAATACAGGGTGATTCAATAATGCATGTAAATATTTCAAGGGTGTATTTGTGAGGTAAATATAAGACAAAAATGTTCTATACAATTTTTTCCATACTTGGCTTATTACAGAGTTATGAACAAAACAGGATAATACATTCAATACAACGTAAGGTATTTAATTCCCAGAGTTCACAGTTTAATTACAGTGCATTTGGACTAACAACGCAAACTGATAAATAAACGTGACGTAACAAACTGAAACAATTCCTCGCGAACACTGTATTAATTTAGGTCCTGTTGACTGAACTACAGCAATGCACAATAACTAAGGAAAATTGAAGCATTTTACAGACTGTACTGTACTGTACTGTATTTGCACAAATCTTAATGCAATGCATGTTCAAAATGCTGTCCCTGAACTTGCAGACAGACACGTGCTCGTCGCATCAATGATCTCTGCACATTACACAGTCCGTTCAACTCTCCACGAATAATTTCACAACCACCTTCAATTCTTTGTTGTAGCACTTCTCTGTTCGGTACTGCAGAAGAATACACCAATGTCTTTAGTCGGCCCCATAAATAAAAGTCTAAAGGGTTCAGGTCAGGTGATCTGGCTGGCCAAGCAATTGGTCCTCCGCGACCTATCCATCGATGTGGATACGCAGAATTGAGGTACGCCCTTACGTTGCGGCTGTAATGGGCGGGAGCACCATCGTGCATAAACCACATGGTGGCTCGTGTTGCAAGAGGGACATCCTGTAACAATCCAGGCAATTCTCCCTCCACAAATTCGCAGTACGCGTGCCCATTCAGCCTTGGAGGCAGAACATGAGGTCCGAGTAAGTAATTCCCCACAATACCCCACCAAATGTTTATGGAGAATTGATGTTGATATCCACGCACAATTCTCGCGCCAGGATTCTCGACAGCCCACTGGTGCATATTATGCGAATTGATTACACCCGCACGAGTAAACATGGCCTCATCTGTGAATAATATCCGCCGAATGAACATTGGATCATTCAAATGACGCTCTTGTAACCACTGGCAGAATTGCTGACGGCGAGGATAGTCTTCAGGTGTCAATTCGTGCACTTTTTGCAGGTGAAATGGATGCAACTGTTGTCTCCGAAGCAGCCGCCATACAGTAGATTGTGGAAGTCGTACAGCTGCACTAATTTGTCTCGTACTGATAGATGGATCTTGGTCTACCAGGTCCAAAACATGTTCCTCGACGTTCACTGCATGCTCAAGTGGTCGACCTGAATGCGGCCCAGGACGAATGCCATACTCCCGCATACGTCTGTCCACAGATACAAACGTCTGATGACTTGGTAACCGTCTTCCTGGAAACAGCTCACTGTACCTTCGTCTTGCTGCAAGTGCATTTCCATCTGCTGCACCATACACAAGGTGCATATCAGCATACTCACTGTTTGAGTACATCATGTGCACGAAACCTTTGGCCTTCCGACGATGAATGAACGACAGGACGTACTTTTCCGTTACCAACAACATCAGCGCCATCTTCCGTACAGTAGGAGTAAACATCACGTGCAAACAAAAACAAACACTATTCATGCAGTTTCGAATCAACTGTTGGGAGATACGTATGTGAATTACGTACCAGAATATGGCATCCTGCTGCTTGCACTGCCGTCGTTTTGATACGGACATGACTTTCGTATTTAACGATAACTCTGGAATTAAACGTTTATGGAAAAACATTTATAGAACATTTTTGTCTTATATTTACCTCACAAATACACCCTTAAAATATTTACATGCATTTTTGAATCACCCTGTATAATCGGGATACAGTTCGGAATCTATGGACTGAAATCGCAGGTTTATTGGAAACCACAAGTAGATAAAATTTTTATCGCAAACTTTAGTTATTATAATCTTGAAAAATAATTTGCCCAGGTGCCAAGAATGGCGCACGTCATGATTAACGTTACTGTGGTTGTTATTTTTGGGTTGTCGTAGGTGGACATCAGCTGTCTACAAATTACTGTTGCTGCTTACTGGCGTTTTTATGCCAGTAGGCTTGTTATTCTATTACGTGAGGTGGCTTGCAAATGTGGTGAACGTATGTGTTTCCACTTTACATTGCTTTACGTGTGCAGAGTATCTTATTCCAGATTTTGTGTTTGTCTTTCACATGTATGGTTGATGGTTAACTGACGCATGGATGCACAACTTCAAATGAATTCAGCAAGACAGATTTAGAGTGCTTGTACAGGTATGATTTGAGCTCTACTAAAAAAATCCAGTACTCACGTCAAAGATGAAGTTCTGGCTCAAGTAAAGCTACAAGTGACACTTTGATATTTGACATCTGGTGATTACATCTTTCCCATGAGTTGGCCTACACCGCGTTCTGAAAAGTACAGTTCTAAAGTTTTTGTACAATATATTGTATGCTATTTAAGATGCCCTAAATTCTAATTTCAAAGTAAATATTTTCACTCCTGCAGCCGAAATACTACGATTTTTTTTATTTATTCCATAGCGAATTTTGGGGTTATGCTTCGTGCACGAGCCCTACAAGACACTGTAACATAGTTGATTTGCTTTATTAAGAGGCACACTCAATCTGAAATAATACTGCCGCCACTTGCTCGTCCTTTCTCAAGCACATTGAGCAAGTGTTCAAAGAGCAGTGAAGTTTATAGTACTAGAATCTGAGTACATCAACTGACAGTAGTTCATCAATATAAAGTGAGCTGCTGTGAAACCACAAACCTACCTTTCATGAATTAAATAATACTTTCGCACTCTCACACGATCTTTATCCATTCATCATGTAATAGGAACATTTGCTTCCACCACGTAAGTTAACTATTAGTGCTCATAACATCATTGCCAAAACCTTTATACACCAAAGTCTCCACCGTAGCATAGTAAACGATACTCCGAACAAGCGCGGTGTATCTTTGAAACTAAATATTTTCGTGATACATGGGTATTTAGTGCAACTTGTCTGGTAATTCCAATAACTGAAGACAGAGTGTACAGTACGCGATACGTTCTTTTCGAGAAAGATATAATTCATTCTGCAACTTTTTAATGGCAAACACCGCATTGCAGAACTCTTCCACGGTTGGAGGTTAAGATCTAACCTACTTCATACTTAGAGTAGATTCTAACGTAACCTGTTCAAGCCCGCCAAAAACTGAAGAATGAGGTCGCAATCACCGTGACCAGGGTTTCCCAACGTGTGGTCCGCAGACCCCTTAGGGGTCCGCCGGCTCTTTCTAGGGGGTCCGCGGCCACATTTCACCAAATCGTGTAAAATAATGAGTAAAATTATTGAATAAAAATGTGAAAATCAAATTCATCATTATTTTTTTTCGTGTGAAAAACGTGTACTATTACTTCAGGTCGTATTCCCAAGCAGCCTTTGCGGTTCCTAAGTGAGAACGAATACACAGTTTAGTGCCGGAGAATGCGGCTTCTGTGATCGACTGTTACACAACAACACGGGGGGCGTTTTTTGCGCCGGCTCACGGAGCTAGATGCGCTGAAACCTTTTACGCATGCGCGAAGCGAGCTTTGTCGGATTTATTATGTGAAAACGCTGCAAGTACTCCATTTGTTGCAATGTCCTGTGGAAGTGGAATAACCAAGAAGCGTAAATACAACGAAAGCTATTTAAAAATGGCTCAAATAGCTCTGAGCACTACGGGACTTAACATCTGTGGGCATCAGTCCCCTAGAACTTAGAACTACTTAAACCTAACTAACCTAAGGACATCACACACATCCATGCCCGAGGCAGGATTCGAACCTGCGACCGTAGCAGTCGCGCGGTTCCGGACTGAGCGCCTTAACCGCGAGACCACCGCGGCCGGCAAAAGCTATTTAGAAATGGGCTTTATGGAGTCAGAGGAGGGTAAAGCTCAGTGTGTAATTTGTGCGCGAGTCCTTCCGAACAGTTCAATGGTTCCAGTTAAATTGCGCCGTCATTTTGAAGGTACTCACCCGGATTTCCAGGCTAAAGACATCGATTTTTTTCAAAAGGAGGAGTGCTGAACTAGCTGCTCCTCAGCATTGCATGAAAACTCATGCAAAAACAATAAAAATTCATTAAAAGCTTCTTTCTTGGTTAGTTATCGAGTGGCAAAAACAGGCAAAGCTCATACCATTGCAGAAAATCTCACAAAGCCGTGTGTTAATGATATTGTTTCTTGCATGCTAGACGAATTGGCAAAATGGCACGTGCATTAAGAAGTTTTGGGTTTCGCTCTGAAATTTAAAGTTACTGTGCTCTTGACTGACGAGGGGTCCGCCATGGATTTTCGACTGAAGAAGGGGTCAGCCAGCTGAAAAGGTTGGGAAGCTCTGACCACGACCAAGCTTTCGTCCCATGTTATCGTGCGAACTGTGACGACCGTTGCCGGTGCCCCTGTTAAGGGGCTCCGGAAAGGCTCAAAATCATGAAAAGTTCAATTTTTACTTTTTTGCGTTTTCTGATGTAGGACTATTACCTTTTAATAGATATATAATTTATTCAATTCCGAAGACTACAACTATTTTTAAATCTTTTTTGAAATGTGTTCTACATGGGCGTGACCCACTATGGCGCTGTTAAACTGCTGTCAAATGGTGTTATTATTAACGTCCGTGTTCACCAAGTACATTTTAGTGATGTGAGATAAAGTATGTGTTGTGGCTAACCTATTTTCAGAGACTTAGCAGCACCTGAACTGTTGAAAAAGTGTATTCACGGAGAAACTGAAAACCCCAATGAAAGTGTAAATAGTGTTATATGGTCGAGAATCCCCAAGACTGTATTTGTTGGAATAGAAACACTTCACTTCGGTGTGTATGATGCTGTTGCGACTTTCAATGATGGCAACATTGTAAGGTGCAAGGTATTTAGAAATATGGGAATGAAGAGAGGTTCTAACAGGGTACGAGCGATGCTTGCTTTAGACAAGGAACGCCTTCGGGCTGCAGACAGGGCTGTAAAGAGTCTAGAAATACAAGCAAGAGTAAACAGGAGGAGGAACAAGAGGAAGCTGGAGGAGGAGTTTGCAGAGGATGAAGATAATCCATCCTATGGACCTGGAATGCACTAGAAAGTTAATCCAATCTTTGTCGCTCGATTCCCAAAACTTTTATTTTCTCATACTAATTACATGTTTTCTAAGGATCTTCCAAACATATTTGTTTCAAACTTTCAGTAAATGTTACACAATACCTTCTGCATAATTTAACACAGCCTTTTTCCAAAAAACTGTATATTTTTGAATATATAAATAAAAAACTCCAAAAAATGTTGTGAATTTTCATTACAATAGAAAAAAAATCAATCTTTAATAACTGCACTAAAATTTTGTAAAATCCCTGTGTTAAGTTGTAGCCCATATTCCAATAAATAATCTGTAAAAAGTTCAACTTCCTACCTCAAATACTTTGTGAGGAAAGATGTAATTTATAAGCGTTATTTTAACATTGCAAGTATAGGGCGTTCCGGAGCCCCTTAACGCAGCATTAGCCGAGGCGGTGCGACGAGCGATCTGCGACGGTGACAAGCGGTCAGTAAACTGCCAATCTCTCCAGCCCTTATTCCCTGCAGATGAATCCTGCTGATGCCGATGCTGCTTCTTTATTCAAGCATCTCACGAGGCTACGAGAAGCCAGTTTCAAAATCGCTACATAAGAAAATTTTGAGTATGTACCGGTTATCGAACCCAGGTCCCCCACACCAAAGTTTGTCTTTCGGCTACGGGAACACGACATTCCATAAGCTTCTATTCTCTTCATGCCTGTTCCGTTTATCGTCAATCACCTACTTCCGTACAAGGCCACGCAGTGGATCGAGACAAACACTTAAAACTTCCTAACAAATTTGTACCAGATATTAAAATATTTCTCTCCTTCAGAAATCGCTTTCCCTGCTATTGCGGCTCTGCGTTTTACAACGTTACTTTTGTTGTAGTCGTTTGTTTGCTGCCCAAATAACAAAACAAATTTCAGTGATCAATTCACTAATCTGATCTCTTCAGCATTACCTGATTTAAGACAACTACATTTCACTACCCTTTCTTTACTTTTATTGCGTTCGTCTTATATCCTCTTTTCAAGACACTACCCCTTCCGTCCTTTACCGTCCCTGACAGAATTACAATGTCGTCGACAACACCTTAGTGTTTTTATTTCTTCCCTCTGAATAATTCCCCTCTCTGAATTTCTTCTCAATTCCTCTACTGCTTGCTCAGTGTTGATTAACACTGGAAGACGCTAAAAGTCTGTCTCATTCCCTTCTCAACCACTGCTTCCCTTTTCCCTTTCGTGTCTTTCGATTCTTCGAACTACAGTTTGGCTTCTATTCAAGTTTTAAATAACATTTCGCTACCTATATTTTATCCCTGTTGACTTCAGAATTCTTAGGAGTGTATTCCAGTTAATACTGCCACCAACTTTTAGAATTGCTCAGTATCAAAAGTAACTTTTCAACATTTGCAGACGAATTGACGTGTCTGGTGGACAATGTAGAGAAAATACAAATACTTTAATAAAAGAAAACGCAGGAATGTAAATCATTAACGAGAAAACTGAAGTAGAAACAAACAAGACTGCACCATCAAAACCAAACACGAAGCATAAAGAGGCAGATTTAGATATGCAGCAGACAACTTCCAACATGGGAAGGGGAAAGCATCAAACAGGATAAACACCCCCATGGGCTCTCCAGAATGCGGAAAGAAAAACTGAGATATAATGTAAAAGAACAAGAGAAGAAAATTTTAAGTACAGAACAATGCATACACATGCTTAAAAATAATATTAATTCACCAAAAGAATATTAGTGTTCTGTGGTGTGGCTAAAAGCAAAAAAAGAATCCTAGCAAAATTTCAAGAAAATCTGTTTGATACTTCAAAAAATTTAAAAGGCAAGAGCAAATTGCTTAAGAAAGTGCAAGAGTACGAAAATATATTGATAAACAAGCATTAAATTCTAAATAGAACAGAATACAGAAAGAAAATTAAGACGTGAGTAGTTTTCCAGGACGCAACTGCTAAAACAGGGCACGGAAGAAAGGAGATCAAAAATTCAGCAGAATGTGTATAGTTAATTTAGCGGCTTAATTGGATTCTTGGGCTGCCCTATGATAAAAGAAGGGATATCCAGAAAGTAACAGTCGAAAGAATATGCAAAAATGGTTGCACCAAGTGCTTGATCCTGCATATTTTCCTGTGTTGGAGTCATCTATATATCCGGCTGTTATGTACGGTAGGCAGAAATACCCCCTAGTCGCGTGCTATTTACAGTGGACATAAAAAAAAAACATAGCAGGACACACTACGAGCCGTTTCGTAGGTGACTTGAGGTTATCTGTCAGAGTCCAGAAACCACGCACTTACGTAACCGCTGTGAACACTGAAGAGCCATTACTCCAGACACGAAGACGGTTGCGTGTGAAGGAAGGTTTGTTATCGCGAACGACTTCTCGTGTGGTTTATTTAGAACGAGTAACGTACTTTGAAACAGCTTTAAAAAATTATTTAGGAACTGTAATATTTTTCAGACGGAAATAAAGTAAGAAAGTTACGAACTAGTTGCGGCCGACCGGGGTGACCGAGCGGTTCTAGGCGCTACAGTCTGGAACCGCGCGACCGCTGCGGTCGCAGGTTCGAATCCTGCCTCGGGCATGAATGTGTGTGATGTCCTTAGGTTAGTTAGCTTTAAGTAGTTCTAAGTTCTAGGGGACTGATGTCCACAGATGTTAAATCCCATAGTGCTCAGAGTCATTTGAACCAATTAGTTGCGTTATCAAATTACTCCAATCCGCAAGCCAATGAGTGCCATACCTAAACAGTTGTAGCAAACGTTAGTCTCAGAACAGCGATTTCTTCTGTTCTGAGAAGGTTCTGAGATGGGCTGACATTTTTATGATTTCTTACGAACGTCAGTTACACATGCAGCATGCAATTATACAGTACAACGAAAAACCTGTCCAAAGTTACAAGTTTCACTCTATTTTATTCACTCCATGACTCGTTTCGGACCGCGACCCGTTTTCAAATCATCATAACACACTCGACATAGTGTTTCCGAAAATGCAAAAGCCATGTCAAAAACGTGCAAACTAACAGTTACAGCGCATAATAATAAGCTGGTTGCAAAAACGTTACCTCGACGAAATACTGCATATCAAAATGCTGCGGCGGTGGAATCAACTCGTTAGCAGTACAGTTCCATACGAACTTCCGGTATGCTGGAATAGCTGTGGCTCAACAACTTCAGTACAACGAAAAACCAGTCCAAAGTAGCAAATTTCTCGTTTTTTATTCATTCCATGACTAGCTTCGAACACGGACTCATTTTCAAATCATCGTAATGTAGTCGAAACGGTATTTCCGAAAACGCAAAAACCTTGTCAAAAATGTGTAAACGATCGGTTACAGCGCATAAAGATAAAAACCATATAAAAAGCGGAACTATCAGTTATACACTATCAGTTATACAGCGCATACAGATAACTATACATGTATGCACTGTAACTGATCGTTTGCACATTTTTGACATGGTTATTACATTTTCTGAAGTACCATTTGGACTATGTTACGATGATTTGAAAATGGGCTCCGGCCCGAAACTAGTTACCGAGTGAACAAAAAAAGTTAAATTTGCAGCTTGGTACTGATTAACAGAAGTTGCCGACCCACAGCTATTCCAGTATGCTGCACGCTCCTCTCGAATTAACACTGACAACGGGTTGATTCCACCACCGCAGCACTTTGATACGCAGTACTTCGTCGAGATTACGAGTTTGCAACCAACTTATTCATCAAATGAAACTATATGGTTCCATCTATGAGGTACATATACAGACTTTAGCACCAAATGAAAATCTGTACCAATTCCGGCTTTCGAACAAGGGTTAACTGTTCTGTAGGCAGATGCGCTAACCAGGAGTCCACATTGGCGCAATGCCTTTGCAAAACTGTACTAACTACCCCGCACCCCTCCGCAATTCAAATTCTCATTCACACCTCAGCCCATTCATTATTAACAAATGGCTCAAATGGCTCTGAGCACTATGGGACTTACCAGCTATGGTCATCAGTCCCCTAGAACTTACAAGGGAACCTCCCAATCGCACCACCCTCAGATTTAGTTATAAGTTGGCACAGTGGATAGGCCTTGAAAAACTGAACACAGATCAATCGAGAAAACAGGAAGAAGTTGTGTGAAACTATGAAACAAATAAGCAAAATATACTAAATAAATAGTCCATGCGCAAGATAAGCAACATCAAGGTTAGCGTGAGGTCAGGAACGACGTGGTCCCGTGGTTAGCGTGAGCAGCTGCGGATCGAGAGGTTCTCGGTTCAAGTCTTCCCTCGAGTGAAAAGTTAAATTTTTTATTTTCAGACAATTATTATCTGTCCGTCCGATGCGAGGTGATTGCGCCGTAGTATGGGGACGCTACACCTAAACAAACATCGAAACACGCGACGTCAGTCGACTACAGCGCACGGAAGAGAGTGTATTCCTGCTAACGAGGCTCCCTGGCTGTTCGCTACTTTGGACGAGAGTGCATGAAATACGTGAGATGTATTCCGTGGGCAATATGAATCCAGCAAAACAAAGACACTAAACTTACTACAGTGAACAGAGACGTCAATGAACGAACGGACAGATCATAACTTTGCGAAAATGAAGAAAGTAAACTTTTCACTCGAGGGAAGCCTTGAACCAAGGAACTCTCGTTCCGTAGCTGCTCACGCTAACCACAGGATCATGGCGCTCCTGAGCTCACATTATCCTTGATGTTGCCTATCTTGCGCATGTACTACTCAGTTTGTATATTTTGCTTATTTTTTTCAAGGTTCCACACAACTTCTTCCTGTTTCCTCGATTGATCTGTGTTCAGTTTTTCAAGGCCTATCCACTGTGCCAACTTATAACTAAATCTGAGGGGGGTGCGATGGGGAGGTTCCCTTGTTAGAACTACTTAAACCTAACTAACCTAAGGACAGCACACAACACCCAGTCATCATGAGGCAGTGAAACATTATTAACAGTTGTCGGACTAGAGCAACTTGTATGAGAGAGAATGGCTCTGAGCATTATGGGACTCAACTGCTGTGGTCATAAGTCCCCTAGAACTTAGAACTACTTAAACCTAGCTAACCTAAGGACAGCACACAACACCCAGCCATCACGAGGCAGAGAAAATCCCTGACCCCGCCGGGAATCGAACCCGGGAACCCGGGCGTGGGAAGCGAGAACGCTACCGCACGACCACGAGATGCGGGCGAGAGAGAATGTTTCTATACTTCTGTGTAGATTTTCACGACTGAACCTGGTTAAAATAGTTTAATCTTTTACATCCTCTAATATTACAGAATTACAGAAGAATGGAAAAGAAAACTGAGGATGTGTTAAATGACGATCAGTTTGGCTTTAGGAAAGGTAAGGCACCAGGGAGGCAATTCTGACTTGCAATTGATAATGGAAGCAAGACTAAAGAAAAATCCATACACGTTCATAAGAGATTTCGATCTGGAAAAAGCGTTCGACAGTGTAAAATGATACAAAATGTTCGAAATTTTGAGAAAAATAGGAGTAAGCTATTGGGAGAGACGGGTGATACACAATATGTACAAAAGCCAAGAGGGAAAAATGAGTGGGCGACCAAGAACGAAGTACTCGGTTTAAAAAGGATGTACGACAGGAATGCAGTCTTTCGCCCCCACACTGTTCGATCTCTACATCGAAGAAGCAATGATGGAAACAAAAGGAAGGTTCAAGAGTGAAATTAAAATTCAAGGAGAAAGGACATCAATCAAACGATTCGCTGATGCCATTACTGTCCTGAGTGAAAGTGAAGAAGAATTACGGGATCTGCCGAATGGAACGAACAGTCTAATGACTACGGAATATGGACTGAGAGTAAATCGAAGAAAGGCGAAAGTAGTGGGCAGAAATGAGACCCGCAAGAAACTTAACATCAGGACTGACGGTCAACAAAGTTGATGAGTGAGGGATTCTGCTGCCAAGGCAGCAAAATAACCAATGGCGGACGGAGCAAGGACATCAAAAGCAGACTAGCACTGGAAAAAAGGCCATTCCTAGCCAAGAGAAGTCTACTAGTATCAAACATTGGCCTTAATTTGACGAAAACATTTCTGAGGATGTATGTTTGGAGTGCAGCAATGTATAGTACAAAAAATGTTCAAATCTGTGTGAAATCTTATGGGACTTAACTGCTACGGTCATCAGTCCCTAAGCTTACACACTACTTAATCTAATTTATCCTAAGGACAAACACAAACACCCATGCCCGAGGGAGGACTCGAACCTCCGCTGGGACCAGCCGCATACGTATGGTAGTGAAACGTCGATTGTGGGAAAACTGGAGCAGAAGAAAATCGAAGCATTTGAGATGTCGAAAATTAGATGAAGTGATGAGGGAACGAATGAGGAGGTTCTCTGCAGAATCGGAGAGGAAAGGAATATATGGAGAACACTGACATGGAGAATGTACAGGATGAGAGGACATACAGGGTGTTACAAAAAGGTACGGCCAAACTTTCAGGGAACATTCCTCACACACAAATAAAGGAAAGATGTTATGTGGACATGCGTCCGGAAACGCTTAATTTCAATGTTAGAGCTCATTTTAGTTTCGTCAGAATGTACTGTACTACCTCGATTCACCGCCATGATTTCATACGGGATACTCTACCTGTGCTGCTAGAACATGTGCCTTTACAAGTACGACACAACATGTGGTTCATGCACGATGGAGCTCCTGCACATTTCAGTCGAAGTGTTCGTACACTTATCAACAACAGATTCGGTGACCGATGGATTGGTAGAGGTGGACAAATTCCATGGCTTCCACGCTCTCCTGACCTCAACCCTCTGGACTTTCATTTATGGCGGCATTTGAAAGCTCTTGTCTACGCAACCCCGGTACCAAATGTAGAGACTCTTCGTGCTCGTATTGTGGACGGCTGTGATACAATACGCCATTCTCCAGGGCTGCATCAGCGCGTCAGGGATTCCATGCGATGGAGGGTGGATGCATGTATCCTCGCTAACGGAGGAAATTGGAACATTTCCTGTAACAAAGTGTTTGAAGTCACACTGGTACGTTCTGTTGCTGTGTGTTTCCATTCCCTGATTAATGTGATTTGAAGAGAAGTAATGAAATGAGTAACATTGAAAGCAAGCGTTTCCGGACACATGTCCACATAACATTTTCTTTCTTTGTGTGTGAGGAATGTTTCCTGAAAGTTTGGCCGTACCTTAACGATGGGAATGACTTCCGTGGTATTAGAGGGAGGTGTAGAAGGTAAAATCTGTAGGGGAAGGCAGAGATTGAAATACATCCAGCAAGTAAGTGATGACGTTGTTTGCAAGCGCTACTCTGAGATGAAGAGTTGGCACAGGAATACAAGGCTGGCCACATCAAACCAGTCAGAAGACCGAGATCTGGGGAAAAAAACAAAAAAATACATACACCAATGAACCATGGAGTGGCTTGCGTGCCTACTTTAGATCTACTTTAAAATCACAACGCAGGGGTATCTGTGATGAGACCACGTTCCGGTCCACGACGCAAGAAGCTAACACGATAGTTTGTTTATTTCACGCTCCGCATTGTATCGGAACGTGTTATTCGACACTGTTAACGTCACCGGCTAGTCGTACCGTGAGAGGACGGCTTTCGGCTCGGTTAGGGCAGAGCAGCCACCGTTTTACGGTGCCATCTCTGCCTCGCGCCTGCACGTGCTCCTGCAGTCCGAAAGCAGACCCGAGCAGAGTACAGGGTGTTGCGCCTGCTGTGCAGGGTGCTATCTGCGGCCCGCTACGAGGCTGTGTTGTCAGCTGGTAGCAGGTGAGAGGGCTGTGCGCCGCGCGTCAGGGCTCCGCTATTCCGGGCCCTGTAGCAGCTGCGTGCGTCACAGCAAGCACACACAAGGCCGCAGCTCAGCTCACGTCGCGCTCAACACGATGGGCGCGTGGACGTGCCGTGGACCGCCCCCTCCCTGGCCCTTCTACACTCCGTATGCCGCCCGTACCGGCGGATTTGGCATTGCTGTTCCGTGCGCACCAACCACAACCGCGGTTTTACAAAAACAATCGTCTGGATCACAACTTTTTTGTTTGTTTTTTTTTTTTTTTTTTTTTACAGAATACCGGCTTCAATCTGGCGCTGCAGATAAATAAATCTTCAGGACTATATTGGAAAATGAAAAAAAGTAGTAGTTGTTGTTGTGGTCTTCAGTCCTGAGATTGGTTTGATGCAGCTCTCCATGCTATTCTATCCTGTGCAAGCTGCTTCATCTCCCAGTACCTACTGCAGCCTACATCCGTCTGAATCTGCCAGTCTACATTTTATATCCACTCTACTCTCCAAATAGTAAAACTCCTTTACTACTTTAAGTGTCTCATTTCCTAATCCAATTGCCTCAGCATCACCCGACTTAATTCGACTACATTCCATTATCCTCGTTTTGCTTTTGTTGATGTTCATCTTACATCCTCCTTTCAAGACACTGTCCATTCCGTTCAACTGCTCTTCCAAGTACTTTGCTGTCTCTGACAGATTTACAATGTCATCGGCGAACCTCAAAGTTTTTATTTCTTCTCAAACGATTTTAATCCCTACTCCGAACTTTTCTTTTGTTTCCTTCACTGCTTGCTCAATATACAGATTGAATAGAATCGGGGAGAGGCTACAACCGTGTCTCACTCCCTTCCCAACCACTGCTTCCCTTTCATCTCCCTCGACTCTTAGAACTGCCATCTGGTTTCTGTACAAATTGTAAATAGCTATTCGCTCTCTGTATTTTACCCCTGCCACCTTCAGAATTTGAACGAGAGTATTCCAGTCAACAGTGTCAAAAGCTTTCTCTAAGTCTACAAATGCTAGAAATGTAGGTTTGCCTTTCCTTAATCTTTCTTCTAAGATAAGTCGTAGGGTCAGTACTGCCGCCCATGTTCCAACATTTCTACGGAATCCAAACTGATCTTCCCCGAGGTCGGCTTCTACCAGTTTTTCCATTCGTCTGTATTTTGCAGCTGTGACTTATTAAACTGATAGTGCGGTAATTTTCACATGTCGACACCTGGTTTCTTTGGGATTGGAATTATTATATGACGAACGTATCCATTAGGGCCGTGCGGCAAAATTTCGCGTTAATGGGCTATGGCAGCAGACGACCGACGCGAGTGCCTTTGCCAACAGCACATCGGCTGCACTGCCTCTCCTGAACTCATGATCATGTCGGCTGGACCCTACACGACTGGCTCAAATGGCTCTGAGCACTATGTGACTTAACATCTATGGTCATCAGTCCCCTAGAACTTAGAACTACTTAAACCTAACTAACCTAAGGACAGCACACAACACCCAGCCATCACGAGGCAGAGAAAATCCTTGACCCCGCCGGAATCGAACCCGGGAACCCGGGCGTGGGAAGCGAGAACGCTACCGCACGACCACGAGATGCGGGCAGACGACTGGAATACCTGGTCTGGTCAGACAACTCCTGGTTTCATTTGGTAAGAGCTGATGGTACGTTTCGAATCTGGAGCAGGCCCCACGAAGCCACGCACTCAAGTTGTCAACGAGGCACTGTGCAAGCTGATGGCAGCTGCATGATGGTGTGGGCTGTGTTTACATGGAATGGAATGGATCCTCTGGTCCAACTGAACCGATCACTGACTGGAAATGGTTACGCTGGGGTACTTTTGGAGACCATTTGACGGAATTTTTATGGGTAATAATGCGCCCTGTCACCAGGCCACAATTGTTCGCAATCGGTTTGAAGAATATTGTGGGCAATTCGAGCGAATGATTTAGGCACCCAGTTCGCCCGACATAAATCCCATCGAACGTTTATGGGACATAATTGAGGGGCCAGTTCCTGCTCAAAATATTGCACCGCAACATTTGCATAAATATCGAAGGCTATTGTGACAGCATGGTTCAATATTTCTGAAGGGGGCTTCCAACGTTGAGTCCCGGGTTCGATTCCCGGCGGGGTCAGGGATTTTCACCTGCCTCGAGATGACTGGGTGTTTGTGTTGTCCTCATCATTTCATCATCATCCAGGAAAGTCGCGAAATTGGACTGAGCAAAGATTGGGTAATTGTACGGGCGCTGATAACCACGCAGTTGAGCGCCCCACAAACCAAACATCATCATCATCATCATCATCATCATCATCATCATCCAACGTTGAGTCCATGCCACGACGAGTTGCTGCATTAAGCCGGCAGAAAGGACGTTAGACAACAATATTAGGAGCTGTTTGTCGCCTGAGTGCGATTTCCAAGTACGCAATACTACATACACTACTGGCCATTAAAATTGCTACACCAAGAAGAAATACCACAGTTCATCAAGAGTAGTTACTGGCGTATTGTGACGAGCCAGTTGCACGGCCACCACTGACCTGACGTTTTCAATTGGTGAGAGATCTGGAGAATGTGCTGGCGGCAGTCGAACATTTTTTGTATCCGGAAAGGCCCGTACAGCACCTGCTGAAATGTAGGGTTTCGCAGTGATCGAATGAAGGGTAGAGCCACGGGTCGTAACACATCTGAAATGTAACGTCCACTGTTCAAAGTGCCGTCAATGCGAACAAGAGGTGACCGAGACGTGTAACCAATGGCACCACATACCATCACGCCGGGTGATACGGCAGTATGGAAATGACGAATACACGCTTCCAATGTGCGTTCACCGCGATGTCGCCAAACACGGATGTGACCACCATGATGCTGCAAACAGAACCTTCATTCATCCGAAGAAATGATGTTTTGGCATTCGTGCACCCAGGTTCGTCGTTGAGTACAGCATCGCAGGCGCTCCTGTCTGTGATGCAGCGTCAAGGGTAACCGCAGCCATGGTCTCCCAGCTTCTGCAAACGTCGTCGAACTGTTCTTGCAGATGATTGTTGTCTTGCAAACGTCCCCATCTGCTGACTCAGGGATCGAGACGTGGCTGCACGATCCGTTACAGCCATGCGGGTAAGATGCCTGTCATCTCGACTGCTAGTGATACGAGGACGTTGGGATCCAGCACGGCGTTCCGTATTACCCTCCTGAACCCACCGATTCCATATTCTGCTAACAGTCATTGGATCTCGACCAAGGCGAGCAGCAATGTAGCGATACGATACACCGCAATCGCGATAGGCAACAATCCGAGCTTTATCAAAGTCGGAAACGTGGTGGTACGCATTTCTCCTCCATACACGAAGCATCACAACAACGTTTCACCTGGCAACGCCGGTGAACTGCTGTTTGTGTACGAGAAATCGGTTGGAAACTTTGCTCATGTCAGCACGTTGTAGGTGTCGCCACCGGCGCCAACCTTGTGTGAATGCTCTGAAACGCTGGAAAACGGCAATCACAGCATCTTCTTCCAGTCGGTTAAATTTCGCGTCTGTAGCACATCATCTTCGTGGTGTAGCAATTTTAATGGCCAGTAGTGTATTTTGCGGAGGCGGCTAACTTTTTTGCCAAGAGCGGAAGAACAAGGTCACCGCTGCAGCACTTTCCAAAATTACGCACGTTCCCCTGGGACTTGTTTGTGAGTCGTGAAACGCAGCATACGCACTGGCCGTGTATAAGGGGGCTAGAATGCCCGCGGCGGTGGCCGCCCGGTGTAAACATGTTTGCCGCCACCGCGCCGCCAGCTCCTGCTGCTAACTGCCGCTCCTAATCTCTCGCCGCTGACGTTTACACGCTGTATCCACTGCTTCCCAGCATCGCGTGGCACCCCGCAGTAAACTAAACACTGAGCACCGGTCGTTTCCAGCTAGTGGGCTTTCGACAGATTTTTGTAATTTTTTTTGGTGTCCCAGAAGCAGACACCGTAGAATTCTCTGCACTGCCCTCGGGAGCAGACGGCTGAAACGCTCCTTCCGTCCGCGCCTCGGACCTACACCGACTCGTAGGAAGGCCTCGGCGCTTGTTGGTGACGTCACGTCGGCTAGGCACGGCGAACGCCAGGTCTGTTGCAGGCAGAAACGCCTGGGCGCGCTTATCACTATAAATCTCTTATTTTTGGACCAAATGTTTGGTACTGTTTTGGATTCTGCAGTTTTATTTAGATGAAAGATTTTCTTACTATCGTAAAGCTACAAATGAAGATCATAGTTCTGTATTACTGAATCCTGTCGAAACTGTTGTGTGTTGGCAAGAGAGCCAACCCGGTATACTAGTTGTTGTTGTTGTGGTCTTCAGTCCTGAGACTGGTTTGATGCAGCTCTCCATGCTACTCTATCCTGTGCTAGCTTCTTCATCTCCCAGTATCTACTGCAACCTACATCCTTCTGAATCTGCTTAGTGTATTCATCTCTTGGTCTCCCTCTACGATTTTTACCCTCCACAACGCCCTTCAATGCTAAATTTGTGATCCCTTGATGCCTCAAAACATGTCCTACCAACCGATTCCTTCTTCTAGTCAAGTTGTGCCACAAACTTCTCTTCTCCCCAATCCTATTCAATACCTCCTCATTAGTTACGTGATCTACCCACCTTATTTTCAGCATTCTTCTGTAGCACCACATTTCGAAAGCTTCTATTCTCTTCTTGTCCAAACTAGTTATCGTCCATGTTTCACTTCCATACATGGCTACACTCCATACAAATACATTCAGAAACGACTTCCTGACACTTAAATCTATACTCGATGTTAACAAATTCCTCTTCTTGAGAAACGCTTTCCTTGCCATTGCCAGTCTACATTTTATATCCTCTCTACTTCGACCATCATCGGTTATTTTACTCCCTAAATAGCAAAATTCCTTTACTACTTTAAGTGTCTCATTTCCTAATCTAATTCCCTCAGCATCACCCGACTTAATTTGACTACATTCCATTATCCTCGTTTTGCTTTTGTTGATGTTCATCTTATATCCTCCTTTCAAGACACTGTCCATTCCGTTCAACTGCTGTTCCAAGTCCTTTGCTGTCTCTGACAGAATTACAATGTCATCGGCGAACCTCAAAGTTTTTACTTCTTCTCCATGAATTTTAATACCTACTCCGAATTTTTCTTTTGTTTCCTTTACTGCTTGCTCAATATACAGATTGAATAACATCGGGGAGAGGCTACAACCCTGTCTTACTCCTTTCCCAACCACTGCTTCCCTTTCATGCCCCTCGACTCTTATAACTGCCATCTGGTTTCTGTACAAACTGTAAACAGCCTTTCGCTCCCTGTATTTTACCCCTGCCACCTTCAGAATTTGAAAGAGAGTATTCCAGTCAACATTGTCAAAAGCTTTCTCTAAGTCTACAAATGCTAGAAACGTAGGTTTGCCTTTTCTTAATCTTTCTTCTAAGATAAGTCGTAAGGTCAGTATTGCCTCACGTGTTCCAACATTTCTACGGAATCCAAACTGATCTTCCCCGAGGTCGGCTTCTACCAGTTTTTCCATTCGTCTGTAAAGAATTCGCGTTAGTATTTTGCAGCTGTGACTTATTAAACTGATAGTTCGGTAATTTTCACATCTGTCAACACCTGCTTTCTTTGGGATTGGAATTATTATATTCTTCTTGAAGTCTGAGGGTATTTCGCCTGTCTCATACATCGTGCTCACCAGATGGTAGAGTTTTGTCATGACTGGCTCTCCCGAGGCCATCAGTAGTTCAAATGGAATGTTGTCTACTCCCGGGGCCTTGTTTCGACTCAGGTCTTTCAGTGCTCTGTCAAACTCTTCACGCAGTATCTTATCTCCCATTTCGTCTTCATCTACATCCTCTTCCATTTCCATAATATTGTCCTCAAGTTCATCGCCCTTGTATAAACCCTCTATATACTCCTTCCACCTTTCTGCCTTCCCTTCTTTGCTTAGAACTGGGTTGCCATCTGAGCTCTTGATATTCATACAAGTGGTTCTCTTCTCTCCAAAGGTCTCTTTAATTTTCCTGTAGGCAGTATCTATCTTACCCCTAGTGAGACAAGCCTCTACATCCTTACATTTGTCCTCTAGCCATCCCTGCTTAGCCATTTTGCACTTCCTGTCGATATCATTTTTGAGACGTCTGTATTCCTTTTTGCCTGCTTCATTTACTGCATTTTTGTATTTTCTCCTTTCATCAATTAAATTCAATATTTCTTCTGTTACCCAAGGATTTCTATTAGCCCTCGTCTTTTTACCTACTTGATCCTCTGCTGCCTTCACTACTTCATCCCTCAGAGCTACCCATTCTTCTTCTACTGTATTTATTTCCCCCATTTCTGTCAATTGTTCCCTTATGCTCTCCCTGAAACTCTCTACAACCTCTGGTTCTTTCAGTTTATCCAGGTCCCATCTCCTTAAATTCCCACCTTTTTGCAGTTTCTTCAGTTTCAATCTGCAGTTCATAACCAATAGATTGTGGTCAGAATCCACATCTGCCCCAGGAAATGTCTTACAATTTAAAACCTGGTTCCTAAATCTCTGTCTTACCATTATATAATCTATCTGATACCTACTAGTATCTCCAGGATTCTTCCAGGTATACAACCTTCTTTTATGATTCTTGAACCAAGTGTTGGCTATGATTAAGTTATGCTCTGTGCAAAATTCTACAAGGCGGCTTCCTCTTTCATTCCTTCCCCCCAATCCATATTCACCTACTATGTTTCCTTCTCTCCCTTTTCCTCCTGACGAATTCCAGTCACCCATGACTATTAAATTTTCGTCTCCTTTCACTACCTGAATAATTTCTTTTATCTCGTCATACATTTCATCTATTTCTTCATCATCTGCAGAGGTAGTTGGCATATAAACTTGTACTACTGTAGTAGGCATGGGCTTTGTGTCTATCTTGGCTACAATAATGCGTTCACTATGCTGTTTGTAGTAGCTAACCCGCACTCCTATTTTTTTATTCATTATTAAACCTACTCCTGCATTACCCCTATTTGATTTTGTATTTATAACCCTGTAATCACCTGACCAAAAGTCTAGTTCCTCCTGCCACCGAACTTCACTAATTCCCACTATATCTAACTTTAACCTATCCATTTCCCTTTTTAAATTTTGTAACCTACCTGCCCGATTAAGGGATCTGACATTCCACGCTCCGATCCGTAGGACGCCAGTTTTCTTTCTCCTGATAACGACGTCCTCCTGAGTAGTCCCCGCCCGGAGATCCGAATGGGGGACTATTTTACATCCGGAATATTTTACCCAAGAGGACGCCATCATCATTTAATCATACAGTAGAGCTGCATGTCCTCGGGAAAAATTACGGCTGTAGTTTCCCCTTGCTTTCAGCCGTTCGCAGTACCAGCACAGCAAGGCCGTTTTGGTTAATGTTACAAGGCCAGATCAGTCAATCATCCAGACTGTTGCCCCTGCAACTACTGAAAAGGCTGCTGCCCCTCTTCAGGAACCACATGTTTGTCTGGCCTCTCAACAGATACCCCTCCGTTGTGGTTGCACCTACGGTACGGCCATCTGTATCGCTGAGGCACGCAAGCCTCCCCACCAGCGGCAAGGTCCATGGTTCATGGGGGTATACTAGAGGAAGCCGAAAGGCACGCGTTTTAGCTCACGCAGGCTGGCGTGAGGTCTGGAACAGAGCAAGGAAATTAGACTTTAGAAAAACGGACGTAGCTGGTGGAATACTTAACTTTAATCCATTAATGATTAGCGTCGCCCTTGACTGTACATTACTCACAATATCAATAGTAACTGAACATGGCGCCTTGCTAGGTCGTAGCAAATGACGTAGCTGAAGGCTATGCTAACTATCGTCTCGGCAAATGAGAGCGTATTTCGTCAGCGAACCATCGCTAGCAAATTCGGTTGTACCACTGGGGCGAGTGCTAGGAAGTCTCTCTAGACCTGCCGTGTGGCGGCGCTAGGTCTGCAATCACTGATAGTGGCGGCACGCGGATCCGACGTATACTAACGGACCGCGGCCGATTTAAAGGCTACCACCTAGCAAGTGTGGTGTCTGGCAGTGACACCAAAGAAACAAACGTAGATCAATATGAGAAGATGCTTTGACCCTTTGCAAACTTCGGAAATTTTACATTCAAGTAACTATATTTACTTGATCCATTCTGCTATCGAAACTTACCCCAACCCCCTTACAATTGACTTGTTTCTTTTATTTATTTATTCATTTATTTTCATTTGACATCGTCACTGGAAATGTGAACTAATTTACATGTGTAAATGTCCAACTGTTGCCAGTCATTAGATTACAGTCGTTTTCAACGAAAGGAATTCTAAACAGGAAACAAAATAGCTTCAAACATCGAAAATACTGCTGAGCTTAAACTTTTTTAAACATGCACATTAGAAAGGATAAATATTCCCCTCTTGCAACTGAAAGGAAAAACTTAATAAGATAAAAAAAATTATTTGATAAAAGAAGTATCTCTCTTTTGCCTCTTCTCATATCCCCCACTCCCTCCCCCAACGTGTACAATCGCAATATATTTCATTAACATTCAGTGCTCCTCACCCCATAGTCAACCAAGATACCTAAAGAAGAGCACCAATATGTTTACAGTTTCTTGTAAAAGCAACCCAGTACAAACCTAACTTCCTCAGATTTACAAATAAGGTAAAGAAGCACGAATTATGTTGCTGCTGGACCATGAAGTTGTTTTTGTAAGTCAATCCTTAAAACAGGTGGAAATTTAAGTTCAGGAGTACACTATTTGTTAAGAAGTGTAATGAATTGCACAATTAATTGATCGCAGAAATCTCTCAGAACAATGTGTGTTGGTCAACTACCGCCAATAGTTTCACATTTTCCTGCGTCAGGGAGGGAGACACCACCATTATGAGTATGCCTGCGACAGACCTGGCGTTCGCCGTGCCTAGCTGACGTGACGTCACGAACAAGCGCCGAGGCCTTCCTTTGAGTCGGTGTTGCTCGGACTCTCCGCGAAGTCGAGTGACGTCACACAGAATCCACAGCACTTCTGGCGATCTTGAGCTCGCGAAACGAACTGCCCGACGTACCGTTTCGCGGATTTCATAGGAATCGTTTATTGGCAGACCCGGATTAATTCTCGGCACTGCTACACACTAAACTAGTCTAAACAAGGCTCGCTACCCCAGCTGTTACCCGCGAGACAGCGTTAAAATGCTCTCACCGTTCCAACGTTAAAAATTATTAGGTGTACAACTTTGCTTCCGCCGTTTTGCAATAGACGGCAGAAGCGGCAAGTGGGGTGCAGGTGGTAGGTCATAGGTGTGATACAATAAGCTTAGGCATCTGTAAACATAATGGCATAAAAAATATTAGTCGATTTGTGATTGCATCATAAGGTTATTCTCGATTAAGTACGTCAACTTACGTACCCATTTCTCGCCATTTGCGGTAAGTTTTAATTTTCTGCTTTAACATGAAGAAAACTGTGGCTGTGGCTCTTAAAATGCTGGGTAAGACCAACTGTGAGGGAACTATTAGTGGAAGAACGTGCAGAGAATATTTTCAACGCCTTAAGAACGGTGATTTTCATGTCTAAGACCGGCATGGCGGTGGAAGACAGAACGTTTTCCCAGCTACTGCAACAGGCGAAGACAGTCACAGGACATTATCATTATCGAAAGCAATTTATGCGTTCGAGCCCAGCACTGAAACACAAACGGCCACAATACAGCGATAGACACGTAAAGGTCAGCAGGTCAGTACTCGACCTTATGTCGCAAAACGCGTCATAATACACAAGGAAACGTTGAAATGAGAAGTCCTATCCCTCCCGCCGTATTCTCCACACATTGCTCTCTCTGACTACCACCTTTTTCTATCAGTGGCGTACAGTCTGGCTGACCAGCACTTCTGCTCAAATGAACAAGTGCAAAATTGAAATAGATTCATCGATCCCCATCAAAGATGCCCAGTTTTTCCGCCAAGGGATGCGTATGCTATCCGAAAGATGGGAGAATGTGGTGGCCAGCGATGGGCAATACTATC
Organism: Schistocerca cancellata; assembly: GCF_023864275.1. NCBI lineage: Eukaryota > Metazoa > Arthropoda > Insecta > Orthoptera > Acrididae > Schistocerca > Schistocerca cancellata. The sequence continues at coordinate 132,578,018 of NC_064635.1, read as the reverse complement.
AATCATAATTTTTTTTACGTTTTTCACGACAAAGCCCCGAACTTCGAGAAAAAACGGCGGAAGCAAAGTTGTTACCTAGTAGACCCGTAGCGACCCCCACTACTTCCATTAAGTTTCCGAGAACCGACTAACATTTCAGTACACTGCCCCCCCCCTCCCCACCCACAGACCTCTACCAACTCCCATGGCTAATCTCCATATCGCACAACAGAAATATACTTAATTCAACGTCAATAAAGGGCAAGGTCTCACAAAAGCATCACTACTTTTCTGCTGCATTGTGCTTCCATCTCTTGCGATGCACTACTTCCTTTTTAATGTTGGTATATGTGCTGCAGTCAATCACATCAGTCACAAACTATTTCGTCTTCCACATACCCCTTTACGGCTGAATTTTATAAGCCTCCTCTTTCTTAATATATGTGCAGTCCAGTTTTGTTTACTTCTTTTTATCACGAGCAGTGGGGATAGCGTCTTTGACTAGTAATGAAAACGTCCTGGGTCCAAGTATCAAACTTCGCCACTGCTCAAATTTTTAATAAAATTACCAGCGATTGAAAAAATGGATCAAATGGCTCTGAGCACTATGGGACTTAACATCTGAGGTCATGTCCCCTAGAACTTAGAACTACTTAAACCTAACTAACCTAAGGACATCACACATATCTGTGCCCGAGGCAGGATTCGAACCTGCGACCGTAGCAGTCGCGCGGTTCCGGACTAAAGGGCCTAGAACCGCTCGGCCACCGTGGCCGGCTCAGCAATTGAAGACGAAGACTTTAGGTATAAGAAATCACACTCGTTCTGTCAACGGCATAATCAAAGAAGGCAAAGGAGCAAAGAGAGATGCTCAGGGCACACTCTTGTCCTTGGGGTAGGAAACTGCCCCAAAAGGCGGAGGGAGAATCAGCAATGATTAACGGCATGAGGGTGCAGAAGGCAATGGACACCACTGCATTAAAGACGCATAACGTGTATCTACAGCACATGTGGCCTTTAACTGAGAAAGTGTCGTGATGCTCTTTCCAATCACAAAAGATTCCGGAATGGTCTCCTATTCGGATATCTGAGAGGGCACTACCAAAGGAGTGGCTGTCATGGGTAACTTATTCGCCCTTAAAATCAGCCTAGTCGGTTCCAAGCACCCTTCAGCTTAGGAGCATTGGGGAAAGCTGTGCCTATCATCTTCAGACGAAACAAAAACCCCTTGTCCTTCCGAGCGGTAACTAGCCGATGTGACTACAAGCGGAAAGCTCTAGCTTACAAGGGGCAACGGCCTTGCCACAGTGGATACACAGGCTCCCGTCAGATCACCCAAGTTAAGCACTGTCGGGCGTGGCCGGCACATGGATGGGTGACCGTCCAGCCGCCATGCGCTGTTGCCATTTTTCGGGGTGCACTCAGCCTCGTGATGCCAACTGAGGAGCTACTCGAACGAGTAGTAGCGGCTCCGGTCAAAGAAAACCATCATAACGACCGGGAGAGCGGTGTGCTGACCACACGCCCCTCCTACCGCATCCTCAATAAGGATGACACGGCGGTCGGATGATGCCGATGGGCCACTTGTGCCCTGAAGACGGAGTGCTCTAGCTTACAAGGCCTACCAGAAACAAGTATGTCATATGTAGGGATAGGAAAAAATCGTTTAATTTAATGGCCAGTTTCGGTATTATTTTTAGCCAATCGTTTTTTTAGTCACCCTCGGTGTTTAATTTCGGTGATATTTTTTTCCAATTTCGGCGTTGTTTTCCGCAAATTCGGTGCTTGTTTTCGCCCAAACTGTTGCCAAACACGGTGATTGTTCCCAAGTCAGGTGTTTTTTTTTATGTCACATCATAGGTATGTGATGAAATGGATCGTAATTTTAAAATTGAAGGAATAAGAAATCAAAATGCAATTTCAACGCTGATTAACTATTATTTACGAATATTGGTAAAGTGCTGTTCTCAGATTTGTAACTTATTTAATACGGGAAAGCGACAAATTTCGCAATATTTCGTAAAAATTGCCGATTTCGCGATACTTTGTGAAAATTTCCCACGGTTTTATTTAATTAAAAACCGCCAATTTCACATTATTTTTAGCGTTATAGTTTTCGTGAAATGTTCCTATTTACAGGGCGATTACTTCTTTCGTACAACTATGAGTCGTGTAAAATGTTCGTTCAAAAATGGTTCAAATGGCTCTAAGCACCATGGGACTTAACATCTGAGGTCATCAGTCCCCTAGACTTAGAAACTAATTAAACTTAACTAACCTAAGGACATCACACACATCCATGCCCGAGGCAGGATTCGAATCTGCGACCGTAGCAGGCACGCGGTTCCAGACAAGCGTCTAGAACCGCTCGGTCACCGCGGCCGGCGAAATGTTCGTTCCAAAGGCGAGAATTAAAAGAACCCAAAAGAAAAACTAGTCATGTGTTCAATGCGTGGGTTCTACGAAAAATGTTCAACAGGTTACCGTTTCAAATTTCGCAGCACGCGGACTCCAGTTCTTACGCGAACGGAAAGTGAGAAACCCCGGTCGCTTCCATTGAAGCTTCTTGAAAATTTCCCAGAAGACATTGCAGTGGGAGCAGGCACCCGCGGTTTGTCCTTGAGACTGGAATGCGGAGTGTGGTATGCCCTCGTGCTTCCAGAGAACACGGAACATCACTTCCCCAGCAGCTGATGTCACCTCGGCCTTTCTGCTTTTGTTTTCGCACGACACGCCGTATGTTTCCATTGAAGTGGCCCTCGCTCTGTCTCTGGTGGTGAACTCAGCGCTCGCCAACCGCGACAGCTGGCGCCAAAGCGATGTATACTTCGACGAATTGACTCACATACTGTTAAGACGGTCCTAGTGTTTGCATTTTACACTGTGCAGTCGAAATGCTAGGCACTCGTAGGGCGTGAAAATTGGTGTCACTGATTTAGAGTTTTGAGAAAATAATGAAGTTTTTGTAGCGTAAATTGGCATATCTCGATGTAGTACACACAAGTACTGTGTATATTGCATTAGGAGACTACATTTTCTTATGATAGAAAAGGAAGAATCAGGGAAGAGTCACGCACGTTAAAAAGTAATTTGTGTATATGCTTTTTTTTATTTCCTAACCTCACACACATTGTTTATAACGTATAATTGAAGACGAATGGATTATTCCAGAATTTGAAACACCAACAGCTGCTAGCATGAGTTTCTTAGAAGTAGATGCCTTAGGGGTTGCGAAGCAACTCAAATCGCTTGATACGGGCAAGTCTCCAGGTCCAGATTGTATACCGATTAGGTTCCTCTCAGATTACGCTGATACAATACTCCCTACTTAGCAATCGTATACAACCGCTCGCTCACCGATAGATCTGTACCTGCAGATTGGAAAATTGCGCAGGTCGCACCAGTGTTTAAGAAGGGTAGTAGGAATAATCCATCGAACTACAGACCTATATCATTGACGTCGGTTTGCAGTAGGGTATTGGAGCATATACTGTATTCAAACATTATGAATCACCTCGAAGGTTCAAATGGCTCTGAGTACTATGGAACTTAACATCTATGGTCATCAGTGCCCTAGAACTTAGAACTACTTAAACCTAACAAACCTAAGGACATCACACAACACCCAGTTATCATGAGGCAGAGATAATCGCTGACCCCGCTGGGAATCGAACCCGGGAACCCGGGCGTGGGAAGCGAGAACGCTACCGCACGACCACGAGCTGCGGACTCACCTCGAAGGGAACGATCTATTGATACGTAATCAGCATGGTTTCAGAAAACATCGTTCTTGTGCAACGCAGCTAGCTCTTTATTCGCACGAAGTAATGGCCGCTATCGACGGAGAATCTCAAGTTGATTCCGTATTTCTAGATTTCCGGAAAGCTTTTGACACCGTTCCTCACAAGCGACTTCTAATCAAGCTACGGGCCTATGGGGTATCGTCTCAGTTGTGCGACTGGATTCGTGATTTCCTGTCAGGAAGGTCGCAGTTCGTAGTAATAGACGGCAAATCATCGAGTAAAACTGAAGTGATGTCAGGTGTTCCCCAGGGAACCGTCCTGGGACCTCTGCTGTTCCTGATCTATATAAATGACCTGGGTGACAATCTGAGCAGTTCTCTTAGGTTGTTCGCAGATGATGCTGTAATTTACCGTCGAGTAAGGTGATCTGAAGACCAGTATCAGTTGCAAGCGATTTAGAAAATATTGCTGTATGGTTGTGGCAGGTGGCAGTTGACGCTAAATAACGAAAAGTGTGAGGTGATCCACATGAGTTCCAAAAGAAATCCGTTCGAATTCGATTACTCGATAAATAGTACAATTCTCAAGGCTGTCAATTCAACTAAGCACCTGGGTATTAAAATTACGAACAACTTCAGTTGGAAAGACCACACAGATAATATTGTGGGGAAGGCGAGCCAAAGGTTGCGTTTCATTGGCAGGACACTTAGAAGATGAAACAAGTCCACTAAAGAGATAGCTTACACTACACTCGTTCGTCCTTTGTTAGAATATTGCTGCGCGGTGTGGGATCCTTGACGGAGGACATCGAAAGGGTGCAAAAAAAAGGGCAGCTCGTTTTGTATTATCACGTAATAGGGGAGAGAGTGTGGCAGATATGATACGCGAGTTGGGGTGGAAGTCGTTAAAGCAAAAACGTTTTTCGTCGCGGCGAGATCTTGTTACGAAATTTCAGTCACCAACTTTCTCTTCCGAATGCGAAAATATTTTGTTGAGCCCGATCTACATAGGTAGAAATGATCATCAAAATAAAATAAGAGAAATCAGAGCTCGAACAGAAAGGTTTAGGTGTTCGTTTTTCCCGCGCGCTGTTCGGGAGTGGAATGGTAGAGAGATAGTATGATTGTGGTTCGGTGAACCTTCTGCCAAGCACTTAAATGTGAATTGCAGAGTAATCATGTAGATGTATGGTCGCAATATTTCCTCAATGGTGTCTCAAGGCGGTCGCCCATCCAAGAACTAACCGGGCCCAACGTTGCTTAACTTCTGTCGGACGAGAACGGACGTAATCAACGAGGTTCAGTAACGTATGCACACATTAGTTTTACCATGTTTGAGGTCACTTTGCAGAGCGTCATCACGTAACTGTTGTTAATCTCAGTTCTTACGGTAATCAGGGTGAGCGGCCATTTTTTTTATAGACCCTCCACAGGAAGATCCCACAGGGGTCAGTATTAGGGCCTATGATCTTTTCATTGTGTGTCAATGAGGTGTATCAGTTGCGTCCTACTGCAGATAAGATATGTACACTGATAACCTCCAGCTGAATCTAAGTGCGCAGCCAATAACCCTGAAGACAGCTATCGAGAATCTCAAAACTGGCATGTGTACATTATCAAAACGGGTGCAGGATGCACGAAAGCCCAAACCATGCAAAACCCAAGCGGACTGATCAGTCATTCTAGGCTCTTTAGCCCGATGGTTCAAATGGTTCAAATGGCTCTGAGCACTATGCGACTTAACTTCTGAGGTCATCAGTCGCCTAGAACTTAGAACTAATTAAACCTAACTAACCTAAGGACATCACACACATCCACGCCCGAGGCAAGATTCGAACCTGCGACCGGAGCGGTCACGCGGTTCCAGACTGAAGCGCCTTTAACCGCACGGCCACACCGACCGGCCTCTTTAGCCCGAGATACCACGAATCCCTACCATCTTCAAACCTAAATGGGACGAACATCGACTTGTCTCCTTCAGCAAAGAGTCTAGGAGAAAAAAGCAGATGAAATTCTAAATTGGAAATTCGTGGTAATTACCATGGGATCAAACTGCAGAGCTTACACACTACTTAGTCTACCTTTAACTTACACTACGTACGACACACGCAACCATGCCCGAGGCAGGACTCGAACCTCCGATAGGGGAAGCCGCACGAACCATGACAAGACGCCCAAGACCGCGGGGCTACCCCGCGCGGCAATTCTAAATTGGAGTGAGTCGTAATTGCAATGTGCTAGAAGACGTCAGCATCTCTCTACTCCCCAGGAAAATACAAAAAGGTCTTTCCTTTCAACCTGAAAACGAAGCTTGTACAAATACTTCCAGTTATTGATTACAGCGATGGTATCCTACAAAGTCTTCCTCGGGAAAAGGCACAGCGTCTGGAACTGATTACGAATGCCAGTGTTGGTTATATCTCTGACGTTCGACTCTTTGATCGTATTTCACCATCATATTCACAGCTATTCTGCCTGTGTGCTGACGGGTGCAGAGATTTCCATAGCCTCTGTCTTCTCTACTGCCTTATCAACGTACACTGTTCCTCGTATCTCTCGTCGACCTTAACGCCCTCGTCTGAACAACATGGCGGAAACACCAGTTCCCAACAGATCAAAATTCTCTGTATGCGACTCCATCCGCTCAGCCACCTCTGCGAAGTCCTTTACAAGTAGCAGAAACCCGGCTCTGGAATAACCTACCGCGTTATACCAGAGAACTGAATACGATCTCCAGCTTCAGAAGACAGTTAATGACATATCTACGAAAGCAACAATAATGATTAGCATTCTCCCTGTGCGCAGTGGCTACCCTTGTACATCCTTCTTTCCAACCAGATGTTTCTTATTTCCAGTGTTCTGAACAGATGTATGCCCCCTAAATATCCTTTCTTCAGAACAGATGTGGGCACTGCATTATTATTATTATTATCATTATCATTATTATTATTATTATCATCATCATCGCTATCACTGTCACCGGCGGGGCAACAGCAGCAGTACTGCCAGTATTAACTTTATTATTTCGTAGTATTATTTACTCACACTGCCACTATACATACTAATACCATTTTAATAGTATTTGTCAAATTAAAACTGTTACTTCTCAGGTAACTGTGACGTAATAGACACTGTATGTGTGAGACTCTAGTCCAATGTAAGAGTGTGCCTGATAGCCCTAATCAGATCATGTTACATAAACATACGCATGGGGACCATAAACTTTCAGAGATGATTCCATCACCAAACAATTTCGTTTAAGAAATGTATTTTTTAACGAGTGGCACCGACTTGCCTGCAACCAATAATAACGCTGATCTTCCTCAAGCACTTAAGTAAGCCGCGGAATGATTTCTTGGTGCGTAAAATTGTTATCTGTAGTTTCAAAGAAACTCCAGAGCGACCGTAACTGCAATGACCATATAAAACACATAGTGGGAAAAGCAGACACAAGACTGATTCATCGGAAGAACCTTAAGGAAAGTAGCTTATAAGGCGCTTGTGCGCCCGATTTTCGAGTATTGTTCATGTATCTGGGATCGCTATCACGTAGGGCTGATAGAGAAGATCCAATGAAGAGCGGCGCGTTTCGTTTAGCTGGCGAGAAAACGTTACGGAGATGCTAAACAAACTCCACTGGCAGACGTTACAAGAGAGACGTGCATCACGGCGAGTTATGCTATTGAAATTGAGGGACACCTTTTTTCAGGAGGAGTTAGCCAGCATATTACTTCCCGCCACATACATCTCTGGTATTGACCACGATGAGAAAATTCGAGAAATTAGAGCCAATACAGAGACTTACCGACAATCTTTCTTCCCGTGCGCTAATCGCGAGTGGAACAGGGTTGGAGGGATCAGATAGTGGTACCTATAGTACCCTCCGCCACACACCAATAGGTGGCTTGTGGAGTATCATGTAGATGAAAGAAAACAGGGCGGCCCCAATATTCGACGGCGCGATACGGCACACCACACTCCAGTTTTGTGGCAGTGCAAAATACACGTGGAAGTTCAGTACAAGAAGCTCCTGTATTTTTGCCTGTTCACGTATCCATTGAGCAAGCAGTAAAGGAAACAAAAGAAAAATTCGGAATAGGAATTAAAATTCATGGGGAAGAAATAAAAACTTTGAGGTTCGCCGATGACATTGTAACTCTGTCAGAGACAGCAAAGGACCCGGAAGAGCAGCTGAACGGAATGGACAGTGTCTTGAAAGGAGGGTATAAGATGAACATCAACAAAAGCAAAACGAGGATAATGGAATGTAGTCGAATTAAATCGGGTGATGTTGAGGGTATTAGATTAGGAAATGAGACACTTAAAGTAGTAAAGGAGTTTTGATATTTGGGGAGCAAAATAACTGATGATGGTCGAAGTAGAGAGGATATAAAATGTAGACTGGCAATGGCAAGGAAAGCGTTCCTGAAGAAGGGAAATTTGTTTAACACCGAGTATAGATTTAAGTGTCAGGAGGTCGTTTCTGAAAGTATTTGTATGGAGTGTAGCCATGTATGGAAGTGAAACGTGGACGATAAATAGTTTGGACAAGAAGAGAATAGAAGGTTTTGAAATGTGGTGCTACAGAAGAATGCTGAAGATTAGATGGGTAGAACACCTAACTAATGAGGTATTGAATAGAATTGGGGAGAAGAGAAATTTGTGGCACAGCTTGACTAGAAGAAGGGATCGATTGGTAGGACATGTTCTGAGGCATCATCAAGGGATCACCAACGTAGTTCAAATGGTACAAATGGCTCTGATCACTATGAGACTTAACATCTGTGGTCATCAGTCCCCTAGAACTTAGAACTACTTAAACCTAACTAATCTAAGGACATCACACACATCCATGCCCGAGGCAGGATTCGAACCTGCGACCGTAGCAGTCGCGCGGTTCCGGACTGAGCGCCTAGAACCACGATACCAACGCGGCCGGCCCACCAATTTAGTATTGGAGGGCAGCGTGGAGGGTAAAAATCGTAGAGGGAGACCAAGAGACGAATACACTAAGCAGATTCAGAAGGATGTAGGTTGCAGTAGGTACTGGGAGATTATGAAGCTTGCACAGGATAGAGTAGCATGGAGAGCTGCATCAAACCAGTCTCTGGACTGACAACAACAACAACAACAACAACAACAACAACAACAACAACACGTATCCCTTGAAAGAAACACTGTCCAATTCTGCAATTCCATGGATGTCAACAAATGACAAAAACAACGTGCACACCGTCCGTTCGTGTGAGGACGGGAGCACATTCACCAAAGACGATCTTCCACACCTTTGTTTCAAACTGCAAAAACCACAGTTCCCTGGTTTAGAAATATCAAAGAAGACTTCCATCTTCTACAAATCAAACCCGAAGAGGTCTTGTGACGGCGGTCTCTTCCGTAAGAAGAGACAAATGGGCCACAACAGACGAAAGAGCAAAAAGAGGTCGCTGTGTCCCTTGGACGGAGGAGGGTAAGCAAGCCCATTCGCGAAGAATGGGGGAAATCTGGTCTTGAAAGTAAGCAAAGTTCACTGCGTGGCGTCACAGCCGTACTTAAAAGATTTCCCCCATTTTTCGAATCAATGAAACCACCAATAACGCGTAATAAAACTAATATTTAATTTTCTGAAAATTTCTCGTCTGTGAAAAACAGCGATATGTTAACCTCGTTATTTGTGTCTACTGTAAAAACGAAGATGCTAATGTATATGATATCATAAAAGTAATCTCGAACGTAAAAAATCTCTCTCATGGTTAAGCCCCGTAGACGATTAGGTTTTTCCTGGAGGTGTGTCCCGTCAGTGCAAGTAACTGAAGGCAGCTTGTTTACTGCCATACGCGTTTCGGGCTTCTTTCATTTGTGAAGTATCTTTAGTGGCCTGTAATGCGTGTTTATTTTTATACATATAACAAACGTATTATGTGGTAGCTACAATATCTTACTATGTAACGTTTTGTCATGGTTTTCTCTTTTTTAGGTTGTAATCAATTTTTGTAGCAAAAATTTCGTAATGCAAATTATCGTTCGGCGTCACAATTTCAAGTGCTGTTAGCCCATGCGTGTTCATTAGTCTCCGTGCACCAGTGATCAACACATCGTACACATCATTTGCACTTAGCATTTTCTGTTCATGTGACTGTTTTCGGTATGTAGTGTTACCAACTGTCGCTGTGTGTTTATCTCTCGTTTTTTGTTTGTGTTGTGTGTGTGGTTTGATATTGTCTTTCTTGATCGCTGTCGCCGAGTTTCATTATCAAATGTATCTGACTGACGTGGGTACGCTGAATGGTTACTATTGAGTATAGGTAAAAAAAAGTATTTTGCTGCAATAGGACTATGTCATTTGAAGAATATTTTTCACTAGACAATAAGAGACGATAAATTTCATTCGGTGCAAATAAGGTATTTAAATACGGAAGCTTTTCATTTAGTTGACCATTATTTCAAAAGCAATTTTGAATGTAATTACTATTTGCGGTTTAGTTTCATTAGAAACAGCAGTCATTTTTCTCTAGTAGGATAACTTTTCTGAGTTCAATTGTTCCGAAAGGAAACGTCATTTCTTTTCACGGTCAATAAAATACCAAACGTATTGTTTCCAAACAAACTGTGGGCCGTAGCTATTTTGCAGTTTCTTAAGTAAATGAAAGTTAACATTATTACCATCATTCCTGATGTTCACGAAAGTAAGATGTAAGTCGCCTCCCAGTTTTCTTATAACGTTACCTCCAAAGACCGGTTCCAATAGATAATTTTACGTAACATTTAATGCTCCTGATTATCAGTTTCAGAATATAATTTCTCGTAATCATAAGTCATTATAATTGGCGACCTGGCAGGGCAAATGAACCGGAAACCGCCTGTCATTACAAGAAACTAACTTTATATTCCGAATCATGTCGTGTTAGTACGAAAGGCGTTGCTACTTGATTGCGAAGTGTGAAGCTAATATATCGGCCAGATTTAACCTCTTCAAGAAAGAATTGCACTAATGGACGCATATGTGCCTACCTGTTCATTTAAGGTACCGAGTGACATTTTTACAGAGAAGTTTCCTGGTGTTTCATGACAAAGCGGCGTACTACAGGGTCAGTTGCAAACGTGAAGAAGAATCGAGATCTGTCTGCTCGTACACCTAGTGTGATCGCGGATATGCGACCACGAATGATCCAGAGTCCAAAGAAGTGGACACGTAAATTGTAGTAACAAGTGAACGTTTCGCGTAGGTCTTAGCGTGTTTTACACCATATAGGGAGGAAATCCTATAAAATGACACGTGCCCAAGAACTGGCGGAGCAAGATGAGGCAAGAAGTGTGAGTTACTGTACGTGGCTTTAGCAAACAGTTGACAGTGCAATGTTGGCTCTGCTGTTGTATTTCATGAGTGATGAAGCCACGTTCCATTTGACAGGACATGTGAATTCCCCGAACAGCAGATACTGGTCAACGAACGATTAATGAGAAACTTCTTAACTGTGAAGAGAAAAAAAATCTCTTAGAATTGTGTGTCGGGTCAACAGATCGCATTGTAGATCCCACATTTTTTGGAACAACAGTAAACAATGCTGCGTATATGCGAATCTTTGAGGAATTTTACGCACAACAGATGACAAATGGCGGACGACAAAGAGCAGTCTAGTATTCGGGGTCGGTTTTCGTACGCCACCGTATAGAATCGGCGACGCTGAAAAATGTAATAAGCTTTGTGGGAGGACGGGCTTGCTGGAAATGAAAACAGTAACTCATTGAACGGCCCACCTCAATCCGAATCGCTGCGCTCAATGTACTTTGTGTTGTGGGTTGGCAGGAGAGCCAACACCGGTTTTGAGAGGAAGCCGAAAGGCACGCGTTTTAGCTCACGCAGGCTGGCGTGAGGTCTGGAACAGGACAAGGAAATTAGACTTTAGAAAAACGGACGTAGCTGGTGGAATACTTTAATCCATAAATGGTGAACATCGCTCTTGACGGTACATGTTTTACAGCATCAATAGTAACTGGTAATGGCGCCTTGCTAGGTCGTAGCAAATGACGTAGCTGAAGGCTATGCTAACTATCGTCTCGGCAAATGGGAGCGTATTTTGTCAGTGAACCATCGCTAGCAAAGTCGGCTGTACCACTGGGGCGAGTGCTAGGAAGTCTCTCTAGACCTGCCGTGTGGCGGCGCTCTGTCTGCAATCACTGATAGTGGCGACACGCGGGTCCGACGTATACTAACGGATCGCGGCCGATTTAAAGGCTACCACCTAGCAAGTGTGGTGTCTGGCGGTGACACCACACTTTGCATGGTGTGATTTTTCATAGATCAAACCTGCTGCTTCAGCGGCCAGAGGTGAGACCTTATTCTGCTGTTACACAACTCATATCTTAAAAAAACAATGGTTGTACAAAATGTCAAAGTGATGACGTAGGTAGCGCCCAGAGCAAAGGGTAATTAATTGGTCCTCCGCAGCTGAGGAACTATGTTGCAACCGCCTCCGCTCACCTCGATTGCTGCGTATAAACCGATACTGGACTTCAATGAAGGGGCGCTAGAGGAAGACTGTCCTGGCGCACTTTTCACAAACTGCCAAAAAATGCACGAAATCTCAAGTACCGAAAAAAAAAAAAACAGAAAAAAGAAGCTACTGAATGGAATTACCAGTCCAATGATTACAGTGTATGGATTGAGAATAAACCGAACATAGGCGAACATAATGAGCAGTGGCAGAAATGATACTAGCGATAAACTTATCAAAATTGGAAACTACGAAGTAGGCGAAGCGAAGGAATTCTGCTACTTGGAAGCAAAATAACCCATGATGGACGAAACAAGAAAGAGACAAAAAGCAGATAGCACAGGCACTGAAGGCATTACTTGCCAAGAGAATTCAAATACAGTATCTAATATCGACCTTAATTTGAGGAAAAATTTCTGAGAATGTACTTGTGGATCACAGAATTGTATGGTAGTGGGCCACAAAATTGTATGGTAGTGAAACATGGACTGTGGGAAAACCGGAACAGAAGGCAATCGAAGCATTTGGGATGTGGTGCTACGAAAGAATGTTGAAAATTAGATGAACTGATAAGTTGAGGAATGAGGCGGTCTGCAGAATCGAAGAAAGAAGTGTGTGGAAAACACTGGCAAGAAGAAGGGACGGTATGACAGGACATCTGTTACGACATCGGGGAGTAACTTCGATGGTACAAGAGGAAGCAGTAGAGTGTTAAAAACTGCAGAGGAAGGCAAAGATTGGTATACAATCAGCAAATAATTGACTAGGTAGTTTGCAAGTGCTACTTTGACATGAAGAGGTTGACACAGAAGAGGAATTCGTGTCGGGCCGCATCAAACCAATCAGAATAACGATGGATCAAAAATAAATAAATAAATAAATAAATGGAAACAGTCGGTGTACATCTGTACTTCACAGCCACCGCATCGTGTGAGAGTACATTCATACGTATATCAGCAATATATGATCCAATCAATAAACTACTGTCTAATCAATCAACTATATAATACAACCAACAAATCAAAAAGTACACACAGAAAATACTTCTGTTAGCAAGCTCTCCTTTAACATACGTGTACCTACAGACTCTTTCCATGATATATTTTCTCTGAGTACGCTATTTGATTTGCTCGCTATTTTACAAGGTCAGTTGATTGGACAATCATTTGAATGTCTGAAGATTGAGTTACTATACGCGTTAACGAAGTTGACACTCCTCGCGGTGGCTGATGGGAGCAACCGTAAAGGCCTTTCCCATTTACACTCGTTCCCATCAGCCACTGCGGCGAGTGTCAACTTTTTTTTCCGACAATATTACGCAAGTCTTAAATCTCTTACTGTGCACATATAGTCAAAGTAAAGACAACTGACTATAGGAAGTTTTACATTCGTTTTCACAGTTCGTTCGAATATCGAAACGTGCATACGAGTCTACCAAGCAACAGCATTGGGACAGTAAGTGAAATTTCGCCTGTGGCCACAAAAACGTGTGGATTTTGCGTTGTATTTCGCGACGTGGACAGTAGAATCCACCGACAGAATCGCTGCGGAGTGGTAGTAGTTAATTGTTACTGTAGGGATCAGCAGCGAGAGTTTGAAATGGTTCGCCTGTGGACGATAAAGTTGGTAGCACGAAATGGTTAAAGATAAAAAACAGTAATCTGTGAACAGTAACAAAAAGTGGTCATTATCAATCGAAAACCTGGCGTAATACAATTAAGACAGTTTTTCGATTCGTACCGCATCCCACTTGACAAGAGAAAGAACAAATGTATGAGACGCCAAGCAACGGGGATAGAACGGAAGTGAAGTAAACTATACATTATCAACGGAAAAAATGCTCGTATCGGAATATAAAAAACAGTATTCTCCTGTTTATTAAATGGCTTTGACTGAAAAGTGGGGTACCAGTTGCCTCATTCTACTTTCCTAAGCACCTTTAAAAATTTTCCCAAAAATTCTGGCATGCGAACATATTCGTGCTCTTTTTAACGTGCAACTCACATCTCACTCCCACAGGCTAACTGTAACTCCCTCACACCCACTAATCCAGCGTAAGTCGCTTCTACCCATCCACTCCCAGTCTCTCTCATTCCTTCAGCCCAACTCACTGTCATTCTCTCTTTGTGTGTCTCTGCCACGGTTTTTTTCGTTCTGTCCTCCTCCTCCTCACTACTACTACTACTACTACTACTACTACTACTGACTTCTCTCATTGTCACTGTATCCGTCTTGCTCTCTCAGTGCTAACATCTCATTGCTGCCTTCCTGTTTCTACTGTATATCAAGAAACGTGCACATAATGCCAGAAATCAATACAATAGAGTTAAGGCAATATGGAACGTAGTGAAGCAAGAGACAGGGCAATCGACGAGGGTAACATTACTACTGCATAGAATGGAAGGGTTATAAATGACAAGTCACAGACAGAAAATTATTTAATAATCATTTCTTAAATATAATAGAAAGCGTAAGGACCAACAGTTCAAGAGAAACATCACAGCAATATGTTGAAGTAACTCTCATAAAATTACATCATCTGAATGTACCACAAACTTCAACTTCTGAAATTAAGAGGGTTATACATTCTCTGAAGAATAAAAGCTCTTCTGGTTTTGATGGTGTTTCCAATAGAGTACTCAAGATTTGTTCCCATACAATAAGCCCGGTATTGTCCGAAATATCTAAAGCATCACTAACTCGAGGCATTTTTCCAGAGAACCTAAAATATGCCGTTGTTAAATCACTCTTTAAGAAAGGTGATAACAGAGGCGTCAGTATCTAGCGACCTATTTCACTGCTGACATTTTCCAAAATTTTTGAGAAAGTGATGTATTCTAGAATGGTATCTCACCTTGGCAACAATAATATCCTCAGCAAATTACAATTTGGGTTTCAGAAGGGTTGCTCTACTGAGAATGCCATTTACATGTTCACACACCAGATATTACAAGCACTAAATAACAAAATAGCACCGATAGGTGTTTTCTGTGATCTATCCATGGCATCTGTGTGATTCATAGCATACTCATAGATAAACTGATGTTTTATAGAATTGATAGTGTAACCAACCAATGGATCATGTCATATCTAACCAAAAGAATGCAGAAAGCTGTAGCAATTCAACCAACAGAATACAGATATCTAATTCCGACTGGGGAGAAATCATGTATGGGGTTCCCCAAGGCTCAATCTTAGGTCCACTACTGTTTCTCACATATGTTAATGATATACCGTCTAATGTACAACAAGAAGAATTAGTTCTTTTTGCAGATGACACTAATATTGTAATCACTCCCAGTATACATACAGAAAAGGAAGAAATCATGAACAAACTTCTCAAAGTATCATTGACTGATTTTCTGCGGATGGTCTTACCCTGAATTTCTCAAAGACACATCATATTCAGTTCTGCAACTCCAGGGGTACTGCACCAGTGTAACATATGGCGATGAAATAATACATAGGGTGAAAACTTCAAAAGTCTTAGGTGTCCATATTGATGATAATTTAAATTGGAAAAAACGCATTTTGGAGCTCCTAAAACAACTTAGTTCGGCCACATTTGCGCTTAGAATCACAGCAAATTTGGACGAGAGAGAAATCAGTAGTTGACATATTTTGCTTATTTTCATTCAGTAATGTCATATGGAATAATGTTCTGGGGTAACTCATCTTTAAGAAAGAAGGTCTTCATTGCGTAAAAACGTGCTGTAGGAATAATATGTGGTGCTCATGCGTGATCATCTTCTAGACATCTATTTATAAGGAGTTGGGCATTCTGACTGCTGCTTCACAGTATATTTATTCCCTATGTTGTAATGTGTAAAAGGTGGTGAGCACGAATTGCCAGCTCAATCCGTAATCCGGTTTTCATTTCGGAGGGGAAAATTATATAGTGATGTTTAGAGTACAAATTAATTTGCAATATGAATGTAAAATGACTCGTTCCACATCATGACGACTTATCGAGCAAAATGATCCATGGAACATAAAAGTAACTAACTCACTATCACTATCTCCCTCTTACTCGTTGTCATATCCTCTGTCTCTTATTTATCACTGGTTCTCACCCACTTCCACTTTCTCTTTATTCCTCTCCAATTGGCACCGTCTCCTCCACTCTCTTTCCAACGCTGCCTCCTTCCCTCTTCCTATATATCCTTTTCTCCGACACACTTTTCCTAGCACCGCCATTGTCTCCTTCCCTCTTCCTATACCACAACCACGGTCCACCATCTTCCAGTATTTACTATTTTCCAGTCTCTTTTCCACTGCCACTGTCTTCTTCTATCTCAGCATCCAGTATAAAAAAGGGGCGAATATTTTTACATTCCAAATATTTTGGGGAAATTTTTAAAAGTGCTGAGGAAGGTACAAATTGAGCAGCTGGTATCATACTTTCCAATCAGTCTTTAAATAAACAGGAGCATATTCGCCTTGCTTGTGCTCCGATAGGAGCATTTTTTTGCGGGTTCCTTCTTTTCCCTGCTACAGCAGGCCATATCACACGTACGAAAACAACTTTGTGTGTAATTAAAATTTTGATAGTTTAGCTTTGTGAAAATGAAATAACTTAAAAATATAGAATTTTACATCCGAGACCGGATTTTACGTGCACAAAAATTTTGCATGTGCTTGGGGCTCCAAGATGATAACGGAGACACTTTACAGGATATTTCTCCGTGCTGTGTCATCCTATAAACTACGTTTCCGCCTCACACTGGATATTACGTTTACAACTAGATCAACTTTGAACCTCTTCTATCTAGGAAACAGATGAAAATATTAAGAAAATTTTCAAGGTTGTTCGAAATCTGAATCTTAGGATTACATTGTAAAGATATCAGCCATTTGCTGTGTGTAGTCGTCTTGGAATCCGCGGCGTGGTTTCGGAACCCAGAAACCATGTTTCTTCGGCTTATGGACTAAATTCTGTCTCCAAAATTCCCTTAAGGAGCATCGCAGAACACATCCGGCGTTAAAAGAACCAACTGCAGTAAGACGATCCTTCTGTTGGATATTCAAATAGTGCCTTCCCCAAGGGATATCCAAAACACTCGACCGTGCCTTTGTATCACCAACAGAACCTATGAGCACCGGAAAAATTCCGTTTTTATGCGCGTTGTTCATGGGATCAAAACAACTAAACGCCCAAAAATTCCATTTGGCAAAATGGATCACACAAAAGATCTTGGCAACGCTATTAATTCGAGGATCGTAAGCGGAACGATGACTGTCGGTGTAACACCGTATGAACCGAATTTCTGTATTCTAAACGTCGTGATCACTACGCTGTGTACAACATTCCATTGCCGTACCTAGAAGTCCGCCTCCGTAGGGTAGTGGTAGCGTTACAGCGTACCACGCAAGGGGCCCGGGTTCGATTCTCGACGGTGTTGTTTGTCCTTGAACATCATTTTTGTCATCATTGACTCGCAAGTCGCCGATGTGGCGTCACCTAAAAAAAACTTTCAATACGTCGGCCGAACTCCCCCGAATGGGTCCTCCCGGCCAACAATGCCGTACGATCATTTAATTTCAGTTGTCTCTTGAATATTAGTCGTAGCGCCGCGTGACAAAAAAAAAAAAAAAAACTGTCGAATGGCGCATGTGTTTCTGGACCTTTCCTCGTTCTCTTCCGCTTATACATTTCGAGCAGCGTTTACGCACTCTCTTTCGCTTATGCAGCCAACGAACAATAATCAAGAACTAATCGACTGATGTCCTTCTTATCAGAATTACATTTCTTAGAATTGTTCCACTTCTTCTTCAGGTGTTAGGGACTTGCCTATTACTTTCCTTTTTTCATTCCACCAAACAGATCCTGTAATTCTTCGTCACTTTCATCGACGACAGCAAAGTCATCAGCGAATCTTGTCATTGATATCCTTTCACCCTGAATTCTTAACTCACTGTTGAACGTTTATTTTATTTCCTCGTTTCTTCTTCGATGTACAGATTGAACAGCAGGGGCAAAAGACTACATCCCTGTCTTACACCCTTTTTAATGCGAGCACATCATTCTTGGCCTTCCAGACTTATTGTTCCTCTTGGTTCCTGTACAGGTTGTATATTTTGAATACCTTATAACACCCGTACATGAGGTTTACTCTAGATACAGACAAATGATGTACACAGATGAATTGTGGTGTCAGAAAGCGCATCCGATTACCAAATTGGACCAACACTGTCGAAAGCAATGGGACAACGTCAAGGCCGCCCATGCTCGAGCCTCCCCCCCCCCCCCCCCCCCCCCCCACTGCTGTCAGACAAAGGGAATAATGTAGTGTATGTAGTGTAGCCAGGTAGTTTTCTTTCAAGAAAATGATTAAATGATTTAAAAGTCGATGTTACGTAGGTTTTTAACTGGGTAGTAACCGGGACTTCCTTATGGCTACTTAAAAATCTCCCAAAATATTAAAAATATTCCATACCTCATGGTGTAACCCCCCCCCCCCCCATGCCTATAAACTATCGTATGGCCCCCTTGAACAATGTCCGATCCCGTACAGAAACGAGAAAAGCCACAGTGTCTCCTTTGTTGGTGGTTCGTTTCTACTTTATCTCTCCACCTCTTCATCGGTCTCTACTGATCTCTATTGGTAGATAATTCACTACTAGTTCAGGCGCACTATTTTATTTCATTCTTGCGACATGATCTCATTATTTCTATACTCCTTGATCTAGCTCTTTTCTGATTGTTGTATTAATCGTATCCGATACTCTATAGCCATCTCTTAAAAACATTTATTTCTTTTCAACTATTTTGTCCAGGTCTCACTTCCAAAAAGAATACTGGTATCGCTGTTATTGTGAAGTTTCTTTTATACCCTGTTCACTCAGCGCTCTCCCTTGGAATTCTTCCAGTAGCTGCCTTCTCCACGGTGAGACTGGTATGGTGGTTTTACGTTAAATCGCTCCACTTAAAAATACTTGAAGGAAGTGAATAATTTCAGTGACTGATCGCCTATTGCGTAGCAGAAAATTATAGGATAGTTTCATCAATCCGTTGTTCCACCAATTTATCCAGCAACAAACTGAACATTGTAGGCGACAATCCATGTCTCTGACGAACTTTCTTTATTTCGAAGCTTTCCAATGGTGAACTTCGGTACTCTCTCCTAATAGTGAGATCCCTTTATAGTTATCCAGTACCCCTCTGTCACCCTTCTTACATACTGAAATAATGTTGGCTCTTTCCCAATCTTTCTATTCATCAAGGTATCCATTATTATTTTGTAGGGTGTCTTCCATCACCACACCATCCTATTTAATGTCCACTGTGCACACCCCGTCATTACCTGCAGCCTTACTGTTCAGGAGAGCCTTAATTGTGTACAAGAGTGTAAGAGGGAGCTAATCCACACTAGCAAGGGACTAAGATATTTTGAGATTTATTGCCATTCACAGCTATTCTAAAATCTTTCTTCTGTATAGCGGAAGAGTTAAGGTGGGTACAAATTATTAATATATTTTGAGGTAATAAATATATAATAGCAGAAGTATCTGTGTGTCAATAACGGACTTTTACAGATTTGTGGGTTAGCTCCCTCATGCTTCTAGTACAGAATTGCTGTTACCACTGGCATTTGGTGGGGGTGTGCCATCCGTCATTTTTCCCTGCTACGCTGCAGCTTTGCCATTTCTGTAGGGGTTCCAGTTTCGCCAGTGTGTCGACCTACCTTCTTATTTTCTCACATACATTTTTCTCTCCTTCTTTCAGTTCACCATTATAGCCTTTCAAAAAGGGCTCCCTCACTTCATAGCCCTTTATCGCGTTTCTCATCCCATTAAAGAAGGCTCGTGTTTTGTTTTCTCGACTCCATAATCCGCCTCTTCTGACTCTTCATTCCATCTGTTTCTCCTGGTATCTTCTATTATTTTAGCGGTTCTTCTTCTCATAAAGTCATAGATTTTCAAGCCCTTTTCTTTCTCGGTTGTCTACCAAACCCTCCTTCCTATTTTCTTCTACAATCAACAGCTTCTTCACACTCATCCATCCAGCACTCTCGTCTGATTCTCTCATTACGTAGTGAGTCCGCCCCCGGTAGCTGAGTGGTCAGCGCGACAGACTGTCAATCCAAAGGGCCCGGGTTCGATTCCCGGCTGGGTCGGAGATTTTCTCCGCTCAGGGACTGGGTGTTGTGCTGTCCTAATCATCATCATTTCATCCCCATCGACGCGCAAGTCGCCGAAGTGGCATCAAATCGAAAGACTTGCACCTGGCGAACGGTCTACCCGACGGGAGGCCCTCGTCACACGACATTTCATTTTCATTACGTAGGGAAAGCCATTACGTTTCCACTCTGATCATGTCTCTCACATTTTCTCGGCTGTTTTTCTATTGTAAGGTTCCTTCAATCTCAGATCTGTTCAGTGTGTATGTTTTCATGCTTTTCTTTTTTGATATCTATTTTGCAGACATTTGCATAGTTTCGGTGAGGTAGGCCTAACGATCAGGTTCTACGTTACTATTTTTCTGACTGATGTTCTTAATCTCCCCGTACGTCGCTTCCCACACCTCTTCATATCGCTCAAGATATCGCACAAGGTTAAGGAAATACCTCAGTCGAGATACACATCTGAGTATCGGGAGAAGATCAGTAATTAACCTCAGATCAAACTTACGTCATGCTGCCAAACATTTTTTAAGATTTATCTGATGACCTTAATTATCGCTTAGCAGTTCGATAGAGAAACTGTGATAATATTTACACATTACGTCGTAGCGCTGAGAAGCCTGATAAAAAGTTGAAATCAATATGTACATTGACGTCACACACCAGCTGTGAGACGATAATTGGTTTAAAGTTCAGTCGACGATGTTCTTACAGCTGGGAGTAGCAAAACGGCTGTCTCCTTTTCAAAGGAATAAGGGGGGGGGGGGTCGAGTGGCTTAAGCACTTCGATAAACGGCACAAATTACTGTTAAGGCAAGACCCGAAAATTTTAATTTTACTACGGGAATTAAAAGTCGCAGTTTTACTTTAGAGCACTGTTGGTGTCCTATATAGCAACAATTATTAAATGGCAACAAAAGCCACTACGAAGCTAACGTAACATTATTGACTCGAGAAGGAAGTAAATACGGCCGACCGTCAGTTAGTGTGTTGTTCGACTACTTAAACGGCAAATTCACTCTTTCCATTATTTTATGCACTTTTACATTCTGGAATCTTCACACAACCTTTTTACCGCGTAGAGTCATCTACATCCGCATGAATGCTCTGCAAAACACTTAAGTACCGTACCTCGCAGAGGGTTTATCAGACTGTCTTTGGTTTGCTTTCACCACAATGTTTTCAGTGTGTTCTTTCCAATTTAAATTGTTCGTAATCTTAATTCCTAGGTGTTTTGTTACATTTTCGGCATTTAGATCACACTATTGTGTAACCGAAGTTTAAGGATTCCTTTTAGTACTCATCTGACCTTACACTTTTCATTATTTCGGATGAAATGCCAATTTTCCTACCATTCACAATCTTTTTTAAATCGTTTTGGAATTTGTTTTTATCTCATAATGAATTTACTAGACGGTAAACGACGGCATCCTCTGCAAACGACCTAAGACGTCGGCTCAGATTGTACCCTAAATCGTTTATATAAATAAGGGACAGCAAAGGGCCTATAAAACTGCTTTGAGGAACGCCAGAAATCACTCCTATTTTGCTCTATGACTTTCAGAGAGTTACAACGAACTGTGCCTCTGACAGGAAATCGCGTATGTAGTCACGTGAGTGAGACGATGTTCCATAAACACGCAGTTTAGTCGCTTGGGTGGTACAGTGTCAAAAGCCTTTTAGAAATCCAGAAATACGGAATCAATTTGAAATACCTTGTCAACAGCACTCTACGCTTTCTGTATGTTAAGAACTAGTTGTGTTTCACAAGAAGGATGTTATTCTAAATCCGTGTTGACTATGTGTCAATAGACCGTTCTCTTCAACGTAATTCATAATATTGGAACACAATATGTGTTCTACAATCCTGCTGCTTATTGACGTTAATGATAAACGGGCCTATAATTATAGTGAATGATTCCCACTACCTTTCTCGATTATTAGTGTAACCTGTGCAACTTTCCAATCTTTGGGTACGGATATTTCGTCGAGCGAGTGGTTTTATATGATTGTTAAGTATAGATTCTACGCATTAAAATTCATAATTTGATGCATGGTTTATATACAGCCGTCGTTTTCTGAAAACGTTCGTCATGTCTGCACCATTCATTCCATATAAAATAGTTTTGTCTTCTCAGTTTATAACATGATGCTCGAGTTACCATACCATTTACATAGCTTCTGTACAAACACATTTTGGCGTCTACTCGTATCCACTTGCGAAATGTATACATATTATAGATACCTTAAGTAAAGCAACCTTTTTTCGACTGCAAACCGTATGTGGAGAACATGTCAACAACACGTTTACTTTCCAACGATTGTAACATGCACACAAAATAACTTTTCTTATTGCATACAAACATGACAAGAAGATAATTAGGAAACCACCAAGTGATATTTTTCGCAGAATCTGTAGGTGACAATATAGAAGCATTTCCTTTCCACCTTTTTTTAACCTGTGCTACAAGAATGCGAGTGGAATGCATAAGAAGCCGGCACCGATTTTGAATACCGGCATACCTCTTACCGTTGAGTGTCACAATTAGCTACACGTTCATAGCTCGTAAAGGAATAGCACGTCTTTCACGTGCGGTTGAAGACAGTGCTCAAAATATAGCTGTAGACTTTTCTTCCACTACATAGTTTTCATTTTACTTACTATTACGATGAGGTTTAGCGTTTAAAGACCTAACAAGATATATTTGATCTCGATGTTTCCACGCTAGGAAGACAATTGCTATAAATTTTCTAGCCTTGGCCATTCCTATACCCGTATACATTACATTGAAACCTAGCCAGCCAAACATATATAAAAAAGTGCTCAAGTGCCTCTTCAGTGAATGCAGAAACAATTACATGTCGGTAACACTTATAATTCATCAGACTAATTCGCCATGTTGAAAACAGAGTACGCGCTTTTACCATTTGACAACACCCGGTTTTTTCTGTACGTAAACATTTCTTGTTAAAGTGAGAATGTTTTTGAAGCTGCGAAAAAATGTTAACTGATACGTAAACACACTGTCTGAACGACGTATTCGTGTTAACATTGTTTTCGTACACAAACTTTGACAGTCAACACCGCCTAAACAAAATGTTAAGGGACACAGAAGTGTTACAGAAGTATGTCTATTTCTAAAATATATCTTAGCTTTTTTTTTTTGTTTGATCTAGGGATCTGCAGAGACCTTTTTTTGCATTGCATAGGCCGTAATGATATTTACTTAACGTCAACTTTTACATCACATACGTTGGGGACTAGGTTTCTAAATGTCCTGTGGTTCATTAAACAAAGTGAACAACTGAAATTAATTACTTCCTTACAGCTGGTAGAGTGTGATAGCGAAATAAAGGTTGTGGTAAGGGACTGAGGTCTACGCTTAACCTTCTGTTTACGTTCGAGTGCCATATTTTACGCATTTCAGTCTTTTGTTTATAAGACCTAAAACAGTCAGGTGAATCCAGAAAAATTTATATTACATAATAATATCTCTAGCTAATTATTTCAGGTGGGAAGAGGGTGCAACATCAGACGCTAGCCGACCAATTATGTTTATTTTTGGTAAATATCGAGCTAAAAAAGTCTCCGACGAGTATTATTGTGCATATTTTGTACGTACATTGTACATAATCTATAAAGATTGTAAGAGGGCAGTACTGTGTAAGTTTTTACACATCGAATGTAATTAGTGTAATTGGCATTACGAAGGTTTGACGTCTTACCTCCGTCTTGGTGATGCGATGTCTGGCCAGTTTGACGACGGCGAAGTTGCCCTTGCCGATGGTGCGTTCGATGTCGTAGAAACCCACGCGGATGGGCGTCGCTCCCGAAGAGGTGGCGGCTGTGGCGGCGGAAGTGGGCGGCGGTGACGACGACGCGACCGTAGACGCCGCCATGGGCGCCGAGGCCGGCGGCTGCTGCAGCGGGAGGTGCGCTCGGCCGTCGCACGAGGACATGATGACCATGACGTCGACGCCCTCAGAGCAGCGACTCGCGCGCCGACGCGCGTCTGTTGAGCCGGCTGTGTGCGTGCGGCGGCGTGGGTGGCGGGGGCGGCGTCATCGCAGCGCGACGCGCCGGTGGGCGGAAGTAATAAACGAGAAACTGCCGCACGTCCGCGACGGTGCACAACTAGTGCCCGGCGGGGTCCTTCACACTGCGGTTCACTTCGATAGCTTATGCAGAGACGGAGCGGTTTTGTCACGCGGCACCAGATCAGAGCCGTTTAAAGGCCCTCCATCAACCAACTACGTTATACGTCACGCGTGTGATTTTTCTGCCGCAGCGAAATGCTAGATGCAACAATAACAAAACATAATTGTACTGATAGGAGCTCTATAGTGATGGAGGAAGCGGAGCGAAGGAATGGGTATAAAAAAAAGAAAATAAAAGTTAACGGAAATAAACGCGACCGCGAGGGTACAGGACGAGAGTCGCTAACACCCACCCGATCCTTCCCCGCGGCCGGCCGGCACCAGACTGACGGCAGTCGCGCGAGCGTCGCCCGGCGGAGCGCTCGCAGCGCCGCCGGCGGCAGCGCCGCGAGCTAGCGCCGGGTAGATGACTGACGCAAACCGTGACGTCAGCGTGCCGTGTTTGCGCCCGGTATCAGCGTATGGCGGCGTGAGCTCGGTACACAGGAGACCGAAAATACGCCGGCCTCGCCAGGACCTGCGGGTGGAGACACGCAAATGCGAGCTGCCGCAGCTGCACACCATATAAACAAATGAGGGAAGTCGCGCGTTTGGTGTATTTCTGGGTTGCTCTGGTCGGGGCATTTTCACGGAAAGTACACTGTTTCGGTGTACTGTAAGCTGCGCCTAGTGAAATTTGTTTCCGGAAAAAGGTGAGGGAGGTCCAACATTCCCCCAGTCCAAACTCACAAGCTCCACAAATTTCGTGGCAGGTAGAAGAGTCAAGGCGGTTTTGACGAGGATGGGTTAATGACGAACTAAAAAAAAAAAAAAAAAAAAAAAAAAAAAAAAAAAAAAAAAAAAAAACAGCTCACCTTTCTTTTCGTTATAGTCCCCTTGGAGAGATACACACTTGGCGCACCGATCCTGCACCTTTTTCACCACATCGGAAAAATGGGTTCTGTCCAACTCTGCAAGATATTCGTTGACTTCAACTATCACTTCCTCGTTTGATGAAAGCTTCTTCCCAGCAAGCTAAAGTTTCAAGTTAGGGAACAGGAAGAAGTAGCCTGGGACTATATCTGGTGAACAGGGTGGATAATCAACGAAAGCGCAGTTCATACACTTTCGCCATTGTTATCGCTGATGTGTGGGATTGTGCTCTATCCCGGTGAAAGAGCACTTTTTTGCGTGGCAACCTTGGTATTTTTTCAGCCAACACAAGTTTAAGACCATCTACCAATGACGCATAATAGGGTCCAGTTATGGCTCTGCCTTTTTCCAAGTAATCTATGAGGATTATCTCTTCGGGATGCACACCTCAAAAAAAAAAAAAAAAAAAAAAAAAAAAAAAAAAAAAGTGGTCGTCACCTTAACAGCTGACAAAATGATCTTGCTCTTCTTAGTGTAATATTTCTGGCTTAGTCAGCCATCATATTAGGTTCCAAGAATCTGTTCCCAGAGCAGTGGAGATGCAAGAAGTACACAGGTGACGAAATTTGGTGTGAGGTACCTGTGACAGATGTTAGATTCGGTACCATTCTCGTGAGAAAGACCACCTGCATAATGCTACTGCTCTGTGATTGGCTGCTGTGTTCGGAGCAATGGAGCCAAAACGTTAAAGTATAGTTATTATTATTAGTTAAACTACTCATTGGAATGACTTCACTTTTTAATATAAATATCTCTCAACAGCTAACTATCAATCAGTCATTTTAGAATTATTAAAAACAATTTAAATGAAAAACAAAAGACTGACGAAATTGCGGACGAAGCACTTCGGAAGCGTTCGGGTCACGCCTTTTGTGGTGTGGCGCGCGAAGTGTTTCGGGCAGTTCGTCACTCTGGATTAGGCAGTCGAGAAGAACAGACGTGTTGTCTGTCGTAGGATGTGTTTCCAATTTTTTATTTAAGTTCCTGTTCGTCACTCTGGATTAGGCAGTCGAGAATAACAGACATGTTGTCTGTCGTAGGATGTGTTTCCAATTTTTTATTTAAGTTCCTGTTCGTCACTCTGGATTAGGCAGTCGAGAAGAACAGTCATGTTGTCTGTGGCAGGATGTGTTTGCCAGTATTCATTATTAAAAGATTCACTCCAGTAGTCATGAGGCACAGACACGTGCCACAAATAGTGTAAAGATACATTTTCATAAACATTGTGTTTGATCATGTACTTTGCTGTATCAGAAGTTGTTGCATTAAGATCATGTAGTCTTCTCGTGTGGATATATTAAAATATGTGAGTGGCATCCCAAAGAAGTGATACATTACTGCAGAACAGAACCTCGGTAAAAGTCAGCTTCAGCCTCAAGATACAGAACCTACGACCTGCGTGCTGTTTTCTGCGCTGGGGACATCAACTTGAAGACAGCAGGTTAGTGAACTATAACAGAACCTTCGTATTCCACACAGTGCAGTGGAAACAACCAGGTGCCTCACGTGTACTGCATGCACAGAACAAGTGTGCTCAGTGACACGTCATCTGCAGTAATGCAGAGGAGGTTGCGACCGAACCGCTGAATCTTTCCATCAGTAAATGGGGTATGTTCTCCACTGACTCGGTTGTTTTAACCCCCTCCACTGACGGAATGACCCACTTCCCAATTCCGTATGTATAAAACCAATACGGACTTGTAGCTGTCACGCCTTTGCGCTTACTGCTACGTATTTTAACTGTAAATAGCTCAGTCCCAATGGTAAGAGGCAGTAGTGATTTCACGTAGTTAATACACTCCTGGAAATGGAAAAAAGAACACATTGACACCGGTGTGTCAGACCCACCATACTTGCTCCGGACACTGCGAGAGGGCTGTACAAGCAATGATCACACGCACGGCACAGCGGACACACCAGGAACCGCGGTGTTGGCCGTCGAATGGCGCTAGCTGCGCAGCATTTGTGCATCGCCGCCGTCAGTGTCAGCCAGTTTGCCGTGGCATACGGAGCTCCATCGCAGTCTTTAACACTGGTAGCATGCCGCGACAGCGTGGACGTGAACCGTATGTGCAGTTGACGGACTTTGAGCGAGGGCGTATAGTGGGCATGCGGGAGGCCGGGTGGACGTACTACCGAATTGCTCACCACGTGGGGCGTGAGGTCTCCACAGTACATCGATGTTGTCGCCAGTGGTCGGCGGAAGGTGCACGTGCCCGTCGACCTGGGACCGGACCGCAGCGACGCACGGATACACGCCAAGACCGTAGGATCCTACGCAGTGCCGTAGGGGACCGCACCGCCACTTCCCAGCAAATTAGGGACACTGTTGCTCCTGGGGTATCGGCGAGGACCATTCGCAACCGTCTCCATGAAGCTGGGCTACGGTCCCACACACCGTTAGGCCGTCTTCCGCTCACGCCCCAACATCGTGCAGCCCGCCTCCAGTGGTGTCGCGACAGGCGTGAATGGAGGGACGAATGGAGACGTGTCGTCTTCAGCGATGAGAGTCGCTTCTGCCTTGGTGCCAATGATGGTCGTATGCGTGTTTGGCGCCGTGCAGGTGAGCGCCACAATCAGGACTGCATACGACCGAGGCACACAGGGCCAACACCCGGCATCATGGTGTGGGGAGCGATCTCCTACACTGGCCGTACACCACTGGTGATCGTCGAGGGGACACTGAATAGTGCACGGTACATCCAAACCGTCATCGAACCCATCGTTCTACCATTCCTAGACCGGCAAGGGAACTTGCTGTTCCAACAGGACAATGCACGTCCGCATGTATCCCGTGCCACCCAACGTGCTCTAGAAGGTGTAAGTCAACTACCCTGGCCAGCAAGATCTCCGGATCTGTCCCCCATTGAGCATGTTTGGGACTGGATGAAGCGTCGTCTCACGCGGTCTGCACGTCCAGCACGAACGCTGGTCCAACTGAGGCGCCAGGTGGAAATGGCATGGCAAGCCGTTCCATAGGACTACATCCAGCATCTCTACGATCGTCTCCATGGGAGAATAGCAGCCTGCATTGCTGCGAAAGGTGGATATACACTGTACTAGTGCCGACATTGTGCATGCTCTGTTGCCTGTGTCTATGTGCCTGTGGTTCTGTCAGTGTGATCATGTGATGTATCTGACCCGAGGAATGTGTCAATAAAGTTTCCCCTTCCTGGGACAATGAATTCACGGTGTTCTTATTTCAATTTCCAGGAGTGTATTTGAATCCAGCACAGCTGCCACAAGCTCAGCTCACTTTTACTCCACTCCTACCCTCGCCATTGCACCACATTAACTAGGTGCTACGTGGACCTTGCTAAATTCACTTGCGTATACATTTTTGACCGTTACTCGCCAGTATTTACCTAATGATTAGTACACTCCTAACCGGACTATTTCCCTAAGAGCTGTGATGATTGAACGGGTTAGATCCACGGCCTACAGTGCCCTACGGTTCACACGGTAACACTGCCTACCTGACCCACTTAACTTGGTAGTGAGCTTATGTATCCAATCACCACTGCTAGCAGCAGTGGATAATCCTATCAGCACGACGAGAGCAGCAGACTTACCGTCGAATCCTCCTGACAATACTTATAACTACGGTCGACAGCTCTGAAGGAGCAAAAGAATAAATCAATTTTTGGGCTCGTTTCAAAGTGAAATGGCTTGAGTTGAATTTAAACTTAATTCTGAATATTACTATTTCTGATCATTCTAGATGATTCTACAAAGCAAATACTCTCTCAATTTCTGTGAGTTGGCTTGGTAATTACTACCAAGACATGTTATGCAACTTCGGTTAACAAAATTCTATCCTTCAACTTATTTAATGATTTTGGATATTACTCTTTGGACCATTGATACAGAATTAGTTAAGTGACTTTACTTGAAAGGTTGCTCAGAAAAATTTAAGTAACTATAAATAGGCGACTCATTCTGGTGTGACCATTGCTCTTTTCAACATTCTTATACGCTAAAGTATTCTACAACCAAAAGAATTGTAAATGAAAGAGGCGATGGTGGCCTCAGTCTGATTTCACTATACTATGTTTGAGGTTACTACACTTTACAATGAACAACATGCGTCGTAATTTTACTCATTACTATATTCTGTCCTCTGCACTTGCATAAAAGAAAACTGGTATTCTCCTTTTACATGTATACAAAGTTCGACTTAACAATTGCAAGCAGTCTTGCCTTGGGTAGACGTGTAGGTGCTGGTGGTGAGATGCATGGGGCTAACGCAGCTCTTCACGCCTCATGCCCTTAATGGCGGCTGGAACTATGAGCTGTAGCACTCGTATAAGCTACTGCACGTCCGCCATAAAATCTGGGCACAGGAACTCTTACAATCAGCCCCAGTGGCATAAAGGCGGCTTCAACAACCATTCGTCGCGTTTTACTCCAAAAACGGCGACGATATTCGCCTCTTCGCTGTTGCACAATCACTTTTGCGTGAGCACAGTTACGCACGTCCGATCACGTCAACACTCCCCAGGCCATTCCATTGTTCAGTCCCTGTGTCTCCAGCTACCCCTAGCTACGCTCGTATCACCAAGAGTGGGGGCGTTCCCCTACCACCTTTTTACCGAAATCATTTAGTATTTAAGAATATTTGTATTTACTACCCTGGAGTCCATACCAGTCATAATAATTTGCTACTAGCGCTTTACAACATTAAATTATACAGTAATAACTTATAATTACCAAGAAAAAGAATACATTTGACTCCGAGAGCTTAGTGCATTGTCTGACAGGCAGCGCTAATTCCCAGTTTCGCCAATAGATGGCATCAGGGTGCACTCCCTGGCAGTCTCACACAAGCGCGCCCGTTTCCGACGCGCGGGCTCCAAATTACTGTCAGCCCACCATCATTTCAGTTCCGTTACACATGCCCCACTTCTTATTGAAGTATCTTACAGTGATAATTCAATAAGAAGTCTCTCCTATAATGAATCTGAAATGTTCGATAAGCTTTTTACCAAGGGTTTCCCCTTTCTTACTGATACACCTCGATACTTATATTACATATTTAAAATTAAACACCAATTCTTTCTCTCTTTCCTGCTAAACATTACATAAATGATTTACATATATTCTTTCCAATTTTCTTACTTCTAAACACAGTACACTTTAAACATCTTTTTTTTTTTTATAAAGTTTTAAATACACTTCTTTTATCTCAGGCAAGTAAAACACACGTTATGCGCCTATTACTTTGTAGCCCGTCCTTTTCGCTTTACCTCCTCACTTTTCTACCTGTTCCACAACACTTATTTACACATCTATTAAGGCTTTCTTAGAAGCTCAGTCTTTCCCAGTCCGTTTAGTTTCTACTTAAACTAGAAGTTTCATTAGAATACTGCAATATATTTTAGTGAGCATTTACCTTTCACATAGAACAAAAGAAACACAACTATTTACATATTGGTTTACTTTAATATTTATTTATATATTTATTTTCAATCTGGTAGAATTCGTGGTTCATACCTATTGAGATCCACTATGTTGCTTACTCCCAGGCGTTTGCCTGTTAATGGGTACTCTAAATAATAAGCATTCACATTGGGTATGGACACTATTTTAAATGGTCCATTATATATATTTAAATTTGCTGATCTCGTTATTAATTTCACTTGACTTTTCATGTGTTTTTACAAGAACGAAATCACCTATTTTGAATTTGGGATTCCTTACTTTTTCGTCGTGATGACGAATTCTCGCATCTGCTTGTTTTCTCATCTTGTCTTTTACTAAGTTCTTTTTACTATCATAATCTAATTCAACTCTATTTGGAAATTCTAGTAGGTCTTCTACTAGACTTTTACTTCTTGTCTTTTTCAGGATTTCTTCTGGAGTAAATCCAGTGTTCTCGTTTGTTAATGAATTCATGATTTCTTCGAATTCACTCACATACACGCCCCACTTCTTGTGGTTACTATGGCAGTACGTCCTAAATAACCGACCTATCTCACGCATATATCTTTCTGCTGGATTGCTTGATGGGTGATAAGCTGAGATATGTACCACTTCTACCTGTTTCTCAGTTATCCCATCCTTCACACATTTTTGAGCAAAACTGAACACCATTATCTGATAGTATTCTCTTTGGCTTCCCTACTTTCACAAAATAATCACACACCATTTTATCATACACAGCTCTGGCAGTAGCTTTTCTCAAGGGATATAGCTTTATATACTTTGAGAAAAGTTCAACTGCTACAAATATGTACACAAAACCCCCCATGGTTTTCGGTAATGGTCCAAAGATATCTACTGCTACTATTTCTAATACTTCATCAGGTTTTATTGATTGCATGGGCCCTTGATTAGTTGCATTTGTTACTTTCGCCTTTTGGCATAGATCACAAGATCTTATCCTCTGTGCTACCCTTCGTGCCATGTTGTTAAAGGTAATGCATTCATCTAACTTATCGGTACACTTCCGTGCACCACAATGGCCATATGCCAAGTGAACATAATCTATCAGCACTTCAGTGTGTTGTTCCGGCCAACATACTCTCCACTTCCCTGGATTATTTAATCTTTGAAGATACAGTACACCTTTATGTATTTTATATGAAGCCCTTATGTTAGTTACATCCGGATTGTCAAACTTGACCTTTACCGACTTGAGTGCATCATCATCACTTTGATATCTTCGCATATTCCGACATATTTCCCTAATTTTTTCTCTTCCTTCCGCTTTTTTGAAGTAATTCACCTCAAAAACATCTTCCCTATTCTTTACACTTTCTAGTGTCTCACATCCTTCCGGTAATCTCGACAAAGCATCCGGTACTGCATGTTCTTTCCCTTTAACATATTTGATCTCTATATCAAATTGTTGTAAAAACAGCGCCCATCTGGTCAACCTGTTATGTAACAATCTGCAGTCCTTCAAAAATATTAAAGCTTTGTGGTCTGTATGGACCACAGTCTTATGTCCCCATAAGAAAAGTTGAAATTTCCTAAAACCCCATACTATAGCTAAAGCCTCCTTCTCTGAAACTGTATAGTTTCTTTCGTACTTAGACATGGTTCTACTCGCAAATGCTATTTGTCTATGAGGTTTTTCCCCATCTATCATTACCTCCTGAAATATGGATACTCCCAATCCATAATCTGAACTATCTGTTGCCATGTGGAATGGTTCACACAGGTCAGGGTGCCATAACTTTATGTTTTTAGCCAAATTGTCTTTTAGCTGGTTGAATGCTGTTTCACATTCCTCAGTCCATATATACACACTGTTCTTCTTAAGTAGGTTGTTCAGATGTGGGCTATTGAACACCTGATCATCCACATACTTACGATAAAAGGAACGAAGTCCTATAAACGACTTTAGTTGTTTTTTATTCCTGGGAGCCGGACAATTTCTTATTGCTTTGACTTTATTGGGATCCTTTTCAATTCCCTCTGGTGTTACTATGTGACCTAAAAACTTTATTTCTTTCTTCACAAACTCGCATTTTTTCAGGTTCAGGGTCATTCCTCCTTTAATTAAAGCTTTGAACACCCTGTCGCATAACTCCATGTGCTCTTCCCATGTCCTTGTAGCAATTAACAAATCATCTACATAAACCGTGATTAGCGAACTAAGTTCACTCCCTAAAATTTTGTCTAAAGCCCGAATGAACACTGAAACGGAAGTATTTAGGCCAAATGGTACCACTGTGTAATGGTAGCATTTGCCATTGAATAAAAATGCCGTGTACTTCCTAGACTCCTCACTTAATGGGATTTGCCAGTATCCTGCCGTTAGGTCTAAACTAGTCATGTACTTTACACCATTAAACTTCTGCAATAAATTATCTATGTTCTCTGGACGATCCAACTCCCTCTTCACTACTTTATTCAGAGTACGAGCATCTATCACTATTCGTACACTTCCATCCTTCTTACCTACTATCACCAATGGGTTATTATATGGGCTAGAACTCCGTTCAATGACCCCACATGAAACCATTTTATCTATTTCTTTTTGAACTGCTTCTTTCTTAGACAAGGGTACATTATATGGTGGTTTAAAGAAAGGTTCATGCTCCTCTACCTCCATGCAGCACTCGTCCCGGTTTGTCCGAAAATACCTCCTGATTTTCTTTCAGAATTTGCCATAGATCCTCCCTTTGGGCATCAGATAGTCCTTCCGTTTTATCCACTACATTTCGAAGGAGTGTCTCCTTATTTCCATCTTCAACTATCTGCCTCACCAGAAACCAATCGAATTTTTGACCTATTCCTGAATCATGATCATATCTAAATTCTACCCATCTCAGCTGGTTCTCTTCCATTACTCTAGATGATTCAAATGGTATTTCTAATACCGCACTATCAACTTTACAAACTATTATCCCTTTGTCACAATCTATAATTACTTTTTGTTTTATTAACCAGTCAATGCCTAAAATGATCTCGGCACTGAGCTCTGGAACTACTAAAAATGCATTAGAAAATAGCTTGTTTTTTATCTTAAATTCCATCATCACTTGATGTTTAACAGGTTTACTACATTTCCCTGTCGCCCCTATCACTTTAACACCTGTTACTGGCATCATGACTACTCCTCGTTGCTCTTTGATCATCTCAAAAAATGCGTGCGAAATAGCACTTATTTGAGCACCCGTATCCAACAATAAATATAAATCGTACCCACATACATTAATGGGTAGGATTGTTTGCATCCTATTGTCCTCTTTCATACTTTCTTTATCTTCCCATAATAAATCCTTTTCCACCGCCAAGTCTTGCCATATTATTTTTCCGGTTTTTATACTGACTATTCCATCCGGAGG
The DNA here is from genome assembly GCF_023864275.1 of Schistocerca cancellata. NCBI lineage: Eukaryota > Metazoa > Arthropoda > Insecta > Orthoptera > Acrididae > Schistocerca > Schistocerca cancellata. The sequence goes on along the minus strand of NC_064635.1, from coordinate 132,543,814 downwards.
TTTCTTTCTCCTTTTCATCCTAAATTCTTTCGCCACTTTTTCCAATAGTCCTTCGTCTAGGCTCTTTAATGCCATCGCGTTCTATTTCGAATCTGTCATGCCTGAACTCTCGGTTGCGGAATCGGAAACTTCCTCTATTTCTTTTTCTCCCTGGATGCTTTCTGATGATTCTGACGATAATTCCTCCTCCTTAGAAATATGACCTTCTTCGGGTTCAAATAATTCTCGCAAATTATAATCTATTTCAATACTTTCCCTTTGTTGGATAGTGCATTCGCCACTCTTACTTTCATTATTTTCCCCTACTAATGGAATTCCAGTCTCACTCAACTCATTTGCTTCAGTACTACAGGGATCACAACACTCTTTCTCTTGGTTAGATACACTTTCTCTAATTTCTTTAAAAGAATCTTCATCACAGTCATGTACTCTTGCTGTCACTAGGTACACATCATAATCGGTATGGCTCTCTAACACTGTCATATTCGGGTCCAAATTAATCACTTGAGTGGAAGATCTTTCTAATTGTGCTGGCTGGCTTTTGAGCTGATGTATATATTCTGCATACGAGGCAATTTCTGAATCGGCATGCGTCTCTGCACTATGCCCCTTTTTCTTATCCACCCTTTCCTCTTTAATTACTTCTGGATGCGATTCGTCGACTGTTCGTACGAACCTTTTACCATAAGTCACATCACTCCTCCCTTGCCCCTGCCTCTCTGCACAGTTGCCATCCCTACCGACAAACAACGCCTTCTCTGACTCTTCCTTCATCAATTCGTCACTCTGACCGCGAATTGTACTTATTTCATTCACGTGAGCCTTCACATCCGACCGATATTCTTTTCCTACTTCATTTCCCTTATTAATTCCTCCCTGCTCTATCTCCTCTGTTTGTATCCCTGCATTATACTTCGCAAAGTTTCGTTTATGTAACTGCTCTTCAGGCGAACGACGCACTATCCTACTATAGTACTGCCTACTCCGATCTTCCCTATATTTGGGCCATTTCTTTCTTTCCGCGCGCGTTAGGCCCTTGACCTGCGCGGTATTTAGTTTTCCTGATTTTGATAATGCATCCTGTTTCCCTGATAGTGTCCTCTCCCTCGCTGAGAGTTACCTTCTTGACCTCTTCCTCTCATCATGTTAATTTGCGGTTCATTCCTATCATCTTTTACTATTCCATTCTGATTTCTGAAACCTCGAAACTCTCTAGTTTCACGCCACCTATCTTCATTCTCGATTTTTTCTAAAAGTTCATCGAATGTTCGATGAGTGCCTCCTACATAACGCTTTGAATCGTCAGGTAGCTTTTTCCACAACTCCCACACTATCTCCGATTCTGATCTACGATCTTTAAGATACTCCAAACGCTTGAACCATCCTTCACAGTATTCTTTCATGAGCCCACGCCCATGTTCTGGCATTCTGGCGACCACGAATTCTCTCCACAACCTATCTCTCTGTTGTGTGCTCCAGAATTCCTCAAGGAACTTTTCTTTGAAGTCTGTAAACTTCAAATTGTCGATATCCAAATTCAATCCCCAACGTTTAGCATGACCTGCTAAAGCGTCTATTACTAAAGTAATTTTTTCTTTATCCGACATATCTGTTGGTAAGACACGTTCACAATTTTTTATAAAATCCATTGGATGCCATCCACCTTGTTTCTTTTGAGGATCGTATTTTTCCTCCCTACTCAGTATTTCCGATTTTTGCATTACCAATGGGATACCACTACAGTTAAGAAACGTCTGATTCTGAACTTGCTGACTTAATAATTTTATCACATTACGCAGTGTATTTTCCTGCTCCTGCACACATGCATCAAAACTCAACATGGTATTGCGCAGTGTTTCAATATCAGCTGCCGTTTCTTTAACAATCTCTTTCTTTAGAACTGGTACTATCACCTGTAATTTACTTTCAATTATCGGTTCTAATTTTTCACTAACCAAAGGTTCCACTGATTTCTCTATTCTCTGAATTTCGGTATCAAATCTTTTCTCTATTTCTGTGACTTTTCTCTGAACATTTGTTATTTCAGCCCTAATGCTATTTACTGATTTGTTTACCTCTGTGATACGTTGGCTTTGCGTATTCAAAATATCTAAATTGGCTTTTATTTTACCAGATAGGTTTTCATCCAATTGGGATATATGACTAGCCATTTCTGCTTTCAAACTAGCATTCCCTTCTTGAATTTGCGCCATCATCCTATTTAACAAACTTGTTAATTCCATATCCTCTCCCTTGTGACTTGCATCCACAGATACATTGGGTTCACTTTTCACTACCTTTGGTTTCACTTCCCGTTCCTCCTGTCTTATGGGTGTGGATTCATCTATAAGATTTTCCAACCCTACAACAGTATCTATAGTCCCTAATTCTGGGTCTGACCTTGTAATGTTTTCGTATTGCTTGTTACTATTCGACTCCATCTTATGCTGCTGTATTTCGTGCCTAATAGAAATGTTTATTAAACCAAGTATTACTTGTTTAACTCCTACTATTGGACTTTCTTTTGCTGCTTTGCAGGTTGTCCTCTTGAACTTACCAATTGTGGTATATTTGCCTACAACAGAATTTTAAATTTAAAATTTTCTTGAAACTACAAGTTTATATAAAACACTTTTATTGCAGCACTTGGTTAGTCCTGTCACGGTCGCCACATGCGACCGAACCGCTGAATCTTTCCATCAGTAAATGGGGTATGTTCTCCACTGACTCGGTTGTTTTAACCCCCTCCACTGACGGAATGACCGACTTCCCAATTCCGTATGTATAAAACCAATACGGACTTGTAGCTGTCACGCCTTTGCGCTTACTGCTAAGTATTTTAACTGTAAATAGCTCAGTCCCAATGGTAAGAGGCAGTAGTGAATTCACGTAGTTAATATTTGAATCCAGCACAGCTGCCACAAGCTCAGCTCACTTTTACTCCACTCCTACCCTCGCCATTGCACCACATTAACTAGGTGCTACGTGGACCTTGCTAAATTCACTTGCGTATACATTTTTGACCGTTACTCGCCAGTATTTACCTAATGATTAGTACACTCCTAACCGGACTATTTCCCTAAGAGCTGTGATGATTGAACGGGTTAGATCCACGGCCTACAGTGCCCTACAGTTCACACGGTAACACTGCCTACCTGACCCACTTAACTTGGTAGTGAGCTTATGTATCCAATCACCACTGCTAGCAGCAGTGGATAATCCTATCAGCACGACGAGAGCAGCAGACTTACCGTCGAATCCTCCTGAAAATACTTATAACTACGGTCGACAGCTCTGAAGGAGCAAAAGAATAAATCAATTTTTGGGCTCGTTTCAAAGTGAAATGGCTTGAGTTGAATTTAAACTTAATTCTGAATATTACTATTTCTGATCATTCTAGATGATTCTACAAAGCAAATACTCTCTCAATTTCTGTGAGTTGGCTTGGTAATTACTACCAAGACAGGTTATGCAACTTCGGTTAGCAAAATTCTATCCTTCAACTTATTTAATGATTTTGGATATTACTCTTTGGACCATTGATACAGAATTAGCTAAGTGACTTTACTTGAAAGGTTGCTCAGAAAAATTTAAGTAACTATAAATAGGCGACTCATTCTGGTGTGACCATTGCTCTTTTCAACATTCTTATACGCTAAAGTATTCTACAACCAAAAGAATTGTAAATGAAAGAGGCGATGGTGGCCTCAGTCTGATTTCACTATACTATGTTTGAGGTTACTACACTTTACAATAAACAACATGCGTCGTAATTTTACTCATTACTATATTCTGTCCTCTGCACTTGCATAAAAGAAAACTGGTATTCTCCTTTTACATGTATACAAAGTTCGACTTAACAATTGCAAGCAGTCTTGCCTTGGGTAGACGTGTAGGTGCTGGTGGTGAGATGCATGTGGCTAACGCAGCTCTTCACGCCTCATGCCCTTAATGGCGGCTGGAACTATGAGCTGTAGCACTCGTATAAGCTACTGCACGTCCGCCATAAAATCTGGGCACAGGAACTCTTACAATCAGCCCCAGTGGCATAAAGGCGGCTTCAACAACCATTCGTCGCGTTATACTCCAAAAACGGCGACGATATTCGCCTCTTCGCTGTTGCACAATCACTTTTGTGTGAGCACAGTTACGCATGTCCGATCACGTCAACACTCCCCAGGCCATTCCATTGTTCAGTCCCTGTGTCTCCAGCTACCCCTAGCTACGCTCGTATCACCAAGAGTGGGGGCATTCCCCTACCACCTTTTTACCGAAATCATTTAGTATTTAAGAATATTTGTATTTACTACCCTGGAGTCCATACCAGTCATAATAATTTGCTACTAGCACTTTACAACATTAAATTATACAGTAATAACTTATAATTACCAAGAAAAAGAATACATTTGACTCCGAGAACTTAGTGCATTGTCTGACAGGCAGCGCTAATTCCCAGTTTCGCCAATAGATGGCAGCAGGGTGCACTCCCTGGCAGTCTCACACAAGCGCGCCCGTTTCCGACGCGCGGGCTCCAAATTACTGTCAGCCCACCATCATTTCAGTTCCGTTACAAGGTAAAGGAGGATTATCGTTATTAACACGAACAATCAATTCATTCTTCCTTTCTTGCCGTACTAGGTGCATTTTCACCAGCCTTTGTCCTTTGTTCTAGCTACCGTTTTGACGCTTGGTTTCATCAACAGTCACAAATCGGTGCAAAAGGTCTTGCCCACTGCGATTAAACATAGCCAGACATTGTGGTGCAATGGTGTGCCGGATGCCCTTTCGGTCGACTGTGAGCAATCGCACCGCCCACCAAGCACCCAGCTCCTTCATAGTCAATTCTGCGAGCAGAATATTATGCACTCGCTCAGTTGATATGCCTACAGTCTCAGCAATCTCACAACTTCTTATTCAGCTGTATTGCATTTCCATATCATGGGTTTTGTTATTGTTTAACTCAACTGAACAGGCAGAGCGACTGTTCGTCTTCGGTACTTGTCCAACCACGTTTAAACTCATTGATCCAAAAATAAATGTTCTCCAGTGACGGTGGAAAGTCCACGCGAACTTCTTTAACTCTGTTTTGGTTTATGTGGCAATGCAAACCTTCAAGAGAAAATGTTTAATAACAACACGAAACATGGTTTTCTCCGACACACTGACCATCTCAGACGGCTGTCAACGAGAAAATGCACGCTGCACATTGTCGAAATCTTTATACTATCCTTGGAATAACACAGCTTACCAGCAATGAAGGCGTAACAAAAATGATACATTCTTTTTTGTGGATTTATCAGACTTATCAAACCACTCGGCCAAGAACTGTAATATTGTGCAACACACCTGACTCATCGGAATATACACGACGTAGACGATAACTGCTTACGATGTAGCACAGTGATGTAGGGTAAGTCGAGACAAATAATCACAGCTGTGGCTCGATGTCACCTTACAACTGCAGGTGGAGGCTGAAGTGGCTGGCAGAATTAATCATTGGCGGAACCAACGATCATTACCAGTGGCTAAATGTAGACAACATTCAATTAGAACTACTGACAGCCTTGGGAGAGCCAGTCCTGACAAAACTCTACCATCTGGTGAGCAAGATGTATGAGACAGGCAAAATTCCCTCAGACATCAAGACGAATATAATAATTCCAATCCCAAAGAAAGCAGGTGTTGACACAAGTGAAATTACCGAACTATCAGTTTAATAAGTCACAGCTGTAGAATACTAACGCGAATTCTTTACAGACGAATGGAAAAACTGATAGAAGACGATCTCGGGGAAGATCAGTTTGGATTCCTACGTTTCTAGCATTTGTAGACTTAGAGAAAGCTTTTCACAATGTTGTAAGTGGCGTGAATAAAAGGACGCTATGTGCAAGAAGCATGAAGCGCCCTTCGAATGTATCCTGATAGCTAAAAGAGCCACGCGCACTTTGAATAAGAAAATGCTACTTGACACTGAAATCAATATAAAAGATAGGGTCGCCACCAACTCTAGCCACACGACAAAGAAGAGGTAGCACTGAGTCGGAAAATTACTTAATTTATTAATAAGAAAAACTCACAAAAGAATATTCATTGTAAAGTCATTGATAAAGAATGGGATGTAGTTATTAATATGATCCAGGCATTCTTCCCGTGAATCAAATATTGAGTAAAGTAAAGAGGGCGTGAACACCATGCGTAAGTGCAGCCTGCAGCAAGATTCGTGAAAACACGATCTATTCCAGAGCATTTGTTTCAGATAAAAAAAGGGACACTAATCACTACACCTGTGCACATGGAAACGCTATAGGTGGGCCAACAAGGAAAACTACAAGGTAAATGGCGAAGGTAACGGCGACGTAACATCGGTACACAAGATAAGATTGAAGGCAAAATTATTTATTCCTTAAAACATTGATGTAGTGCATCTATAGACTGCTGTTGCATGCTAACTGTGTACAATTGCTTGTGAAATACTACACGTTTTATAACAGACTTGCGTGCCCACTCGGTCCGCGGAGACAATTTCTATGGACCGTGGCCAAATTTTAATCACATGAGACAAAGAAAATTCACAAATACACAAAAATTACCAAGATCCGGAAAAGATTAGAAGCATACACACACAGTTGTAGGCACGTAAACATTCACACTGAACCGAGGGCACTTCAACATATGCAACTCCTTTGTGCTGCGTTCCTCTCACGGATCAAAGTCAAGACTGCATTGGGAATCAAACTGAAAGTCTACAAAAGCCTTGCATTCCCTGCTGCAACTCAGCAAGTAAATCTTTATAAGACGAAATTCGAGACCAAAAGCTAAAAGCTCCCCTCTCTATGTGACAACGCGCCACGCGGTCAGTCCAACTCACCCTTCTTCGACTGGAGCACAGCTGTCTACGCTTCCCGTACCGGCGGCAGACTGCCTCCCGCTTCTCCAGCCTCTTCCACGCTCCGCGTGGACCGGAAAACCCCAGGATGCCATTTCCGCCACCAACCTAACGCAGGTGGATTTCTCACAAGTAGCGGAAACCTCTTTGCCGACTTGACCACTACGAGAGTTGGCAATGAAAGGTGGCTACAGGACCCTTTCAATGTTGACTGGAATACTCTCTTTCAACTTCTGAAGGTGACAGGGGTAAAATATAGGGAGCGAAAGGCTATTTACAATTTGTACAGAAAGCAGATGGCAGTTATAAGAGTCGAGGGACATGAAAGGGAAGCAGTGGTTGGGAAGGGAGTGAGACAGGCTTGTAGCCTCTCCCCGATGTTATTCAATCTGTATATTGAGCAAGCAGTAAAGGAAACAAAAGAAAAGTTTGGAGTAGATATTAAAATCGATGGAGAAGAAATAAAAAGTTTGAGGTTCGCCGATGTCGTAATTCTGTCAGAGACAGCAAAGGACTTGGAAGAACAGTTGAACGGAATGGACAGTGTCTTGAAAGGAGGGTATAAGATGAACATCAACAAAAGCAAAATAAGGATAATGGAATGTAGTCGAATTAAGTCGGGTGATGCTGAGGGAATTAGATTAGGAAATGAGACACTTAAAGTAGTAAAGGAGTTTTGCTATTTGGGGAGCAAAATAACTGATGATGGTCGAAGTAGAGAGGATATAAAATGTAGACTGGCAATGGCAAGGAAAGCGTTTCTGGAGAAGAGAAATTTGTTAACATCGAGTATTGATTTAAGTGTCAGGAAGTCGTTTCTGAAAGTATTTGTATGGGCTGTAGCCAGGTATGGAAGTGAAACATGGACGATAAATAGTTTGGACAAGAAGAGAATAGAAGCTTTTGAAATGTGGTGCTACAGAAGAATGCTACAATTAGATGGGTAGATCACATAACTAATGAGGAGGTATTGAATAGAATTGGGGAGAAGAGGAGTTTGTGGCACAACTTGACCAGAAGAAGGGATCGGTTGGTAGGACATGTTCTGAGGCATCGAGGGATCACCAATTTAGTATTGGAGGGCAGCGTGGAGGGTGAAAATCGTAGAGGGAGACCAAGAGATGAATACGCTAAGCAGATTCAGAAGGATGTAGGCTGCAGTAGGTACTGGGAGATGAAGAAGCTTGCACAGGATAGAGTAGCGTGGAGAGCTGCATCAAACCAGTCTCAGGACTGAAGACCACAACAATAACAACAAATGCAGATCAGGCCAAAATTTTCTAAGTCTCTAATACGTCGGATCAGGTGATACAGCAGACCAGCCGAATAGACGGCGGCTCCCGCCTTGGCGGTCTCGTGGCGGAGGCTCTCGAATATCAAATGATTTGTGATGGAAAGTTCATTAAAAGGAAAGCTCGCATCGCCACAATTTGCATCTCTTCCCCTAAATTCATATTACCTGCGTTCCGAATCTTCCAAGTGCAAATCGATGGAAACGTTCCTTAGAAAACACTAGTTCCCTTCCTCTTGCTGGTTAGCCAACAATGTACGTTATACCAACAGACAGAAGTTGCTTCACTGTCTACCTATGTATATGACCAATGAGGCAGTCTTCGTCATCACCGTCTGTTCTCCGTCTAACATGTAGTCTATTTATGTTAGCCAATCCTGGTGGTTCTTACACTATCTCAGCATTTGTGTTTTGCAGAGTCACTACGTTCAGCGGGGTCTCACGTTTCCAAAGGGCAATAGCTGCGAGCCGCATTTCGTCTTCGAGACGTTTATCTTTGGCATCCAGTGCTTTCTGGAGAAAGAGTCAACTTTCTACATTTGAGCACAATAGCGAAACTTGTCATTCCACTTCCCGGTTGTAACATGCTTCTGACAGTAGTTTACGCCACTGATAATATTCTCTGTGTGCATTGAGAAAGGCGCGCGGAGTAGCCGCGTGGTCTAGGGCGTCTTGTCACGGTCCGCGCGGCTGCCCCCGTCAGAGGTTCGAGTCCTCACTCGGGCATGGGTGTGTGTGTTGTCCTTAGCACAAGTTAGTTTAAGTTAGATTAAGTAGTGCGTAAGGCCAGGTCGGAAGAGGAGTTGGAGCAAATGACCAAAGCACTAAAGGACGCTGTCAGCAAATTTGGGCTAAACATAAACGAAGCCAAGACAGAGTACCTCGTTATGACGCGTGGTTATTGTCAGACTGCTGATCATCTGCAATCACTGCAGGTTGGGGACCAGTCCTACAAGAGAGTGCAAGAATTCAAATACCTAGGGGCACTTTTCACTGAGAACTCGTCATGTGAAGCAGAGATCAATGCCAGAATATATGCAGGAAACCGATCTTACCACAGCCTAGCACAACTGCTTCGCTCCGGAGATCTCTCCAGACAGTTCAAGATTCGACTGTACAAAACCCTGATCCAGCCTGTTGTTCTATATGGCTGTGAGACATGGAGTATCCGGAAACAGGACTTCCATAAGCTCCTTGTTTTTGAGAGAAAAGTGCTTCGGAAGATCTTCGGTCCGGTTTTGGATGCAGATACCGGGGAATGGAGGATCAGATACAACCGAGAGCTTGAGGTACTATACCAGCAGTCCAACATAGCAGCAACTGTCAAAGCCAAACGAATGCAGCGGGCCGGCCATGTGGCCCGGATGGGGGATCACAGATGGCCTCGGAAGCTCCTGGATTTCACACCTACAGGAAAGAGACCGCCAGGGAGACCCAAGAAGCGTTGGAGGGATGGACTCCATGAAGATTTAAACCAGGTGTCAATAGATGTGAACGGATGGCGGATAGCAGCAATGGACAGAATACAGTGGAGGAGGAAACTTGTACACTCCTGGAAATGGAAAAAAGAACACATTGACACCGGTGTGTCAGATCCACCATACTTGCTCCGGGCACTGCGAGAGGGCTGTACAAGCAATGATCACACGCACGGCACAGCGGACACACCAGGAACCGCGGTGTTGGCCGTCGAATGGCGCTAGCTGCGCAGCATTTGTGCACCGCCGCCGTCAGTGTCAGCCAGTTTGCCGTGGCATACGGAGCTCCATCGCAGTCTTTAACACTGGTAGCATGCCGCGACAGCGTGGACGTGAACCGTATGTGCAGTTGACGGACTTTGAGCGAGGGCGTATAGTGGGCATGCGGGAGGCCGGGTGGACGTACCGCCGAATTGCTCAACACGTGGGGCGTGAGGTCTCCACAGTACATCGATGTTGTCGCCAGTGGTCGGCGGAAGGTGCACGTGCCCGTCGACCTGGGACCGGACCGCAGCGACGCACGGATGCACGCCAAGACCGTAGGATCCTACGCAGTGCCATAGGGAACCGCACCGCCACTTCCCAGCAAATTAGGGACACTGTTGCTCCTGGGGTATCGGCGAGGACCATTCGCAACCGTCTCCATGAAGCTGGGCTACGGTCCCGCACACCGTTAGGCCGTCTTCCGCTCACGCCCCAACATCGTGCAGCCCGCCTCTAGTGGTGTCGAACAGGCGTGAATGGAGGGACGAATGGAGACGTGTCGTCTTCAGCGATGAGAGTCGCTTCTGCCTTGGTGCCAATGATGGTCGTATGCGTGTTTGGCGCCGTGCAGGTGAGCGCCACAATCAGGACTGCATACGACCGAGGCACACAGGGGCAACACCCGGCATCATGGTGTGGGGAGCGATCTCCTACACTGGCCGTACACCACTGGTGATCGTCGAGGGGACACTGAATAGTGCACGGTACATCCAAACCGTCATCGAACCCATCGTTCTACCATTCCTAGACCGGCAAGGGAACTTGCTGTTCAACAGGACAATGCACGTCCGCATGTATCCCGTGCCACCCAACGTGCTCTAGAAGGTGTAAGTCAACTACCGTGGCCAGCAAGATCTCCGGATCTGTCCCCCATTGAGTATGTTTGGGACTGGATGAAGCGTCGTCTCACGCGGTCTGCACGTCCAGCACAAACGCTGGTCCAACTGAGGCACCAGGTGGAAATGGCATGGCAAGCCGTTCCACAGGACTACATCCAGCATCTCTACGATCGTCTCCATGGGAGAATAGCAGCCTGCATTGCTGCGAAAGGTGGATATACACTGTACTAGTGCCGACATTGTGCATGCTCTGTTGCCTGTGTCTATGTGCCTGTGGTTCTGTCAGTGTGATCATGTGATGTATCTGACCCCAGGAATGTGTCAATAAAGTTTCCCCTTCCTGGGACAATGAATTCACGGTGTTCTTATTTCAATTTCCAGGAGTGTATATACGTGCGGTCCACTGGGCCTGATCGCGTAGTAGTAGTAGTAGTAGTAGTAGTAGTAGTAAGAAGGCTGGGGACCCCAGTTTGGTCCGATAAGACCTTACCAAAAGATTTCCAATTTTTCCTTTGAGAAGAAAGCAGGAGGTCCAGGCGCTTTGTCAGTCGACTACCTATCCTCACTTCTTCTTCCACCATTCGGATCTAGTGATCACGACTGACTCTGTTGTACCTGGTGATCAGTGTGTTTTTTTCGGTGTTCAGAATGGTTTAAACATTCTCTCACTTCTTCAAGTCACGCAAATTCTAATCAAGAGTGAAGGAAGAGTAGGGTTGCATTATTCAGTAGCCCATGGTGACTACTATTTGCTGTTTATCGCATTCCTCAGTGTCAACTAAATGTTCTGATCAAATGGGTCTTCCGTTATAAGTTTGCATAAGTTCTGTGAGTGTTCCTGAAAAGCGGTCACGTAAACTTTGCAGTCAGGCTATTACAGGATAATATCCGTCTGTCTCCACCAGTCTGCCAGTCAGGGTATCCAACACTTCCGTGGCATCACCGAGCGAGGTGGTGCAAACTAGACTCTCATTCAGGAGGATGTTGCTTCCAGTCCACGTCTAGCCATCCTCATTTAGGTTTTCCGTGATTTCCGTAAGTCACTTACGGTAAATGCCTGGTTGGTTCCTTCCCCATCTTTCCTTAATCCTAATTTGTGCTCAATCTCTAATTACCGCATTGTCGATGGGACATGAAAGACCTTTCTTCCTTCCTTCCTTTTTTTCCGTGGCATATTCTTGTGTTTCAGACAAACCTGTGAACATTCATACGTCTTTCTTCGCACACTTTGAAGGTCCTGCGATTTGATACGTGTCCCACACATCGTTCAGTATAGCAGGGTGGAAGGCACAAGTGATTTGTAAGCATATGTATGAGAAAAAGTACCACCACTGCTAGAGTACACGACTAATTTCGGCGGCACATTACCGCTACCTTCAGGCCCCGCCACTGTTTAACATTTTAAATGTTCGGATAATAAGTTGCCGTCTCTTTAATCTAAGAATAGATGATCAATGCAGCTAGCCGCTATCTCTGTGTAATGTCTTGTCTGTATAGACGTGTATCTGTTGTCTTTAAGACCCCTTCACCTTCACACATAAGTCTGTACAGCAAAGTAAGGCCCTCCCAGTTCTTGGCTGATCCGTGATAAGACAGGGGGAAAATTTGACTAATGGAGGATTATTAGTATTATCTCTATTTTCATTCGCTCTTTCTCTTTCTCTCCTTTATCTATGTATAGTTTTTAATATAAGATTTCATTACGTGATAAAAAGAATCAGCCAAATAGAATCTTTGGTGGAGTCCTTCGTCTTGGTAATCAGCGGCTGGCTTGCTGTAAGAGATCTTTACATTTATTATTACTGTTAAACACTGCAGTCAGTCGAGAGAATCAATCGTTTGGACAATTTGTTCCTTTTAAGAAAGCTTGCGAATTCCAGATGTGTACGAAGCCTTTTTGGACGATTTAACACAGACTCAGTGATTGCAGGCTCTCTTCGACACAGCTGAAACTCCCCCACTAATTACAGGGCCAACGTGATCAACAAATGATTCAGAAAAAAACTCATTCGTTCATTCACTCCAGAACAAAAAAGTCACAAACCTTATTTATGGAGGAAATAGTATATTAAACCTATCTCCATTACATTTCCAGATCTCCCGTGATTTCACGCCTTAATTATTTTCCTTTTACAATCTATTTCTCTTCAAAACAAACCGCCAACGGAACAAATGTTAATTGGCTCGCTTTAGGGCGAAGAAAAGCAGAATATGTATCTCTCAGAAACACGTCAATCCATCAACAGATACTCCAGAAGCTGTCCTAGTTACCACTCTAACAACCATGGAGAATGCATATATGCATCTCTGTTATTTCAAAGAATAAACGCACTAGAAAATACTTTGGCGTCGACGAGCTGTCGCCGCATATATTACGAGAAAATCAGATCAGATAACTTTTCCAAAGTGAATGAATGTGGATGGTTTGATTGAAAATGATTAATTGGTGCGTGGTAGAGGGTATTTGCTGTGGCGACATTACAACTGCCAAAAGTGCATTTGGTTTCCTTGGCGCATTTACTGTGGGATCTCTGTCACCAGCACAGGTGGGCTAGGTTTCATCAACAGTCTATACTCGACGCCGCCTCCAATCACACGGCAACACGGGGTCGAGCATACACTCCTCGTGGAAGCTAGCCCACGCGTGCTAGTGACAAAGATCCCACAGTAAATGCGCCAAGGAAATCAAATACACTTTTGGCAGTGGTGGGGCCTGAGGGTAGCGGTAATGTGCCGCCGAAACTAGTCGTGTGATACAATAGACTTTCTCAAGGTACAACCGTGATAGTACTTCTTCTCATACATATCACCAACTGACGTCCCTAGTCAATGCAGTAAGATGGACATCCATAAATTTATTTGTAAGCAGTCTTCTTTGAAGACCGACTGCATTTCTCCAGTACCTAGTCAATGAACGAAGTCTGCCGCCTGCCTTACCCTCTTTCACATCCATACAAATTCTTCTTGTTTGAGGTCTGTGTGTATTGGCACAGTGTAGTAAATACCGGAAATATAACCAAAAATTAAAAAAAAAGGTTTGCATCAGCCGAGTTCCCAGAACTCCTGAAGATAGACGTTGACTGTGGATACTGTTCACAGATGTCACTAAACTCGCCCAAAGAAGTAAACAACCATGCATGAGTAGCGCCTATTAGACGGAGGGGGCCCGACAGCAGATCAAATGGTTCAAATGGCTCTGAGCACTATGGGACTCAACTGCTGTGGTCATAAGTCCCCTAGAACTTAGAACTACTTAAACCTAACTAACCTAAGGACAGCACACAACACCCAGCCATCACGAGGCAGAGAAAATCCCTGACCCCGCCGGGAATCGAACCCGGGAACCCGGGCGTGGGAAGCGAGAACGCTACCGCACGACCACGAGATGCGGGCGACAGCAGATCAGTTCCAGTTAATCCATCAGGAAGGAGGTACACGGCACGTGTTGTCTGTAGTTCAACCATGCATAGACGGTCAATACCAAGGTTCGATCGCGTCCGCACTGTTACTTTGTGCCAGGAAGGGCTCTTAACAAAGGAAGTGTCCAGGCGTCTCGGAGTGAATCAAAGCGATGTTGTTCGGAGACGGCAACTGTCGATGCCATGCCTCGCTCAGGCCGCCCAAGGGCTACTATTGCAGCGGATCACCGCTACCCGCGGATTATTGCTCGGAGGAACTCTGACAGCAACGCCACCATGTTGAATAATGCTTTTCGTGCAGCCACAGGACGTCGTGTTACGACTCAAACTGTGCGCAATAGGCTACACGATGCGAAACTTCACTCCCGACGTCCATGGTGAGGTCCATCTTTGCAAACACGACACCATACAGCGCGGTACAGATGGGCCCAACATGCTGAATGGACCGCTCAGGGCTGGCATAACGTTCTCTTCACCGATGAGTGTCGCATATGCCTTCAACCAGGCAATCGTCGGATCGTCGGAGATGTGTTTGGAGGAACCCTGTCAGGATGAACGCCTTAGACACAGTATCCAGCGAGTGTAGCAAGATGTAGGTTCCCTGCTGTTTTGGGGTGGTATTATGTGAGGCCGACGTGCGCCGCTGGTGGTCATGGAACACGCCGTAACGGCTGTGCGATACGTGAATGCCATCCTCCGACCGATAGAGTAACCGTATCGGCAGCATACTGGCGAAGCATTCGTCTTCATGGACGACAATTCGCTCCCCCATCGTGCACATCTTGTGAATGACTTCCTTCAGGATAACGACATCGTTCGACTAGACTGGCCAGCATGTTCTCCAGGCATGAACCCTATCGAAGATGCCTGGTATTGATTGAAAATGGCTGTTTATGGACGACGTGACCCACCAACCACTCTGAGGGATCTACGCCGAGTCGCCGTTGAGGAGTGGGACAATCTGGATCAACAGTGCCTTCATGAACTTCTGGATAGCATGCAACGACGAATACAGGCATGCATCAGTGCAAGAGAACGTGCTTCTGGGTATTAGAGGTACCGGTGTGTACAGCAATGTGAACCACCACCTGTGAAGGTCTCGCTGCTTGATGGTACAACATGCAATGTGTGGTTTTCATGAGTAATAGAAAGTATGGAAATGATGTTTATGTTGATCTGTATTCCACTTTTCTGTACAGGTTGCGGAACTCTCGGAACCGAGGGGATGCAAGACTTCTTTTTGATGTGTGTAGTTGAAAGCCGTCATGTTAATATGTTAGTAACTGTTCTTGCTAAACTGAATTTTTTAAATTGCACTACCTTTGTTTAAATAACTGTAATGATCGCGTGAAATCTTAAGCTGATCATTTTCTGCGTGAGATTTCATTCAATTACTTGTTATTAAGTGTTCCCAAAAATGTTTTTGGTAGACTGATTTAACTTTTGGAAATTTAATGGAAATTGTCCTCGGGAATTTTTAGTTTGTAGATTACTGTAAGAGAATTGTCTTCTGATATTGTCTGAGAGCTTTTTTTAAAATTTCAACGTAACGGATTGAGATACTACTGTGTTCAGTGGAGATTGTTTTAATATCATTATTTAAATTTTTTGGGGTATTGCCTTTGCATAAGTTCTTGTGAGTGAATGTTAGAAAACGAAACAAAACTATTTCAGTGTAAGATGGAACTGTTAGCTAATGACTGTTGGATCTTAAATAAAGGAAGAGACTAACACTTGCCGTCTGCAAAATAAATAACGATTTGGATAAGATTGACAACCTTACATTTAGAACTATGGTTGTAAGTGCAGAAATATCAGTGGTCAGACAAAAGAAGTAGTTCGATAGCTTACAGAAAATCACGTCGGGAGGCACAAGAGAGGATAATTCTCAGACAGTTATTAACCTGACAGACAAAGTCTTGACTGTAGATGAAGTTTCAGTACTGGCTATGGTTGGAAATTTTGCAGTGGCGCCCCGAATGGTTCCCACTGAAGATATTGTGGCTAATGTTGAGGCAGGTATTCGTCAGCTTCCGCAGCAGTCCGCTGATGTTATAAGAATGTAAACAGGTAGAATCTTGCGCACACGTAAGCTACCTAATAGTAATCTATCACAGGCACAAAGGAAGGCACTGAGGGACATCAACGCAGATGAAAACATTATCGTGCTTTCTGCAGATAAAGGCAATGCTACTGTCGTAATGAAGAATAAAGATTATCGTGAAAAAATCATGGGCATTTTGGATCCCAACAATTACAAACAACTTCAGAAGGATACGACATCGAGGATTTTAAAAATGACCAATCAGTTCGTGAAAGCGTTTTCCCTCTCTTCAGTCGACACGAAGCAACTCTTTAAATCAGAAGCTTACTCGCCCAGACTCTACGGGTTACCCAAGGTACATAATCCGCTGGTACCTTCGAGACCTATAGGCACCGCAATAGGGTCTCCCACCCATGAATTAGCTGGACAACTTGCCTCGCTGCTGAAACTTCATGTCGGTGGGACTGACAATCATTTAAAAATTCATATCACTTCATCGATATTATTAAGGAAATTAGTGTGGGCCCTATTGATATCCTGGTCAGTTTTGATGTGGCGTCGTTGTTTACCATGATTTCGATGAATGAAGCGATCACATGTATAGCGGACATTGTTCCTAGTGATATTTTGGTATTATTCAGACATTGCCTTCCAACAACTTATCTTCAATTTCTCAATATTTCAATTATTTTTCAATTTTTCCTCCCCCCATGAACCATGGACCTTGCCGTTGGTGGGGGGCCTTGCGTGCCTCAGCGATACAGATAGACGTACCGTAGGTGCAACCACAACGGAGGGGTATCTGTTGAGAGGCCAGACAAACGCGTGGTTCCTGAAAAGGGACAGCAGCCTTTTCAGTAGTTGCAGGGGCAACAGTCTGGATGATTGACTCATCTGGCCTTGTAACACTAACCAAAACGGCCTTGCTGCGCTGGTACTGCGAACGGTTGAAAGCAAGGGGAAACTACAGCCGTAAATTTTCCCGAGGGCATGCAGCTTTACTGTATGGTTAATGATGATGGCGTCCTCTTGGGTAAAATATTCCGGAGGTAAAATAGTCCCCCATTCGGATATCTGGGCGGGGACTACTTAGGAGGACGTCGTTATTAGGAGAAATAAAACTAGCATTCTACGGATCGGAGCGTGGAATGTCAGATCCCTTAATCGGGCAGGTAGGTTAGAAAATTTAAAAAGGGAAATGGATAGGTTAAAGTTAGATATAGTGGGAATTAGTGAAGTTCGGTGGCAGGAGGAAAAAGACTTCTGGTCAGGCGAATACAGGCTTATAAATGCAAAGTCAAACAGGGGTAATTCAGGAGTAGGTTTAATAATGAATAAAAAAATAGGAATGCGGGTAAGCTACTAGAAACAGCATAGTGAACGCATTATTGTGGCCAAGATAGAGACGAAGCCCACCCCTACTACAGTAGTACAAGTTTATACGCCAACTAGCTCTTTGCAGATGACGAAGAAATTGAAGAAATGTATGATGAAATAAAAGAAATTATTCAGATAGTGAAGGGAGACGAAAATTTAATAGTCATGGGTGACTGGAATTCGGTAGTAGGAAAAGGGAGAGAAGGAAACGTAGTAGGTGAATATGGATTGGGGGTAAGAAATGAAAGAGCAAGCCGCCTGGTAGAATTTTGCACAGAGCACAACTTAATCATAGCTACCACTTGGTTCAAGAATCATAAAAGAAGGTTCTATACACGGAAGAAGCCTGGAGATACTGACAGATTTCAGATAGATTATATAATGGTAAGAGAGAGATTTAGGAACCAGATTTTAAATTGTAAGACATTTCCAGGGGCAGATGTGGACTCTGACCACAATCTATTGGTTATGAACTGTAGATTAAAACTGAAGAAACTGCAAAAAAGGTGGGAATTTAAGGAGATGGGACCTGGATAAACTGAAAGAACCAGAGGTTGTACAGAGTTTCAGGGATAGCGTAAGGGAACAAATGACAGGAATGGGGGAAAGAAATACAGTAGAAGAAGAATGGGTAGATTTGAGGGATGAAGTAGTGAAAGCAGCAGAGGATCAAATAGGTAAAAAGACGAGGGCTAAAAGAAATCCTTGGGTAACAGAAGAAATATTGAATTTAACTGATGAAAGGAGAAAATATAAAAATGCAGTAAATGAAGCAGGCAAAAAGGAATACAAACGCCTAAAAAATGAGATCCACTGGTAGTGCAAAATGGCTAAGCAGGGATGGCTAGAGGACATATGTATGGATGTAGAGGCTTATCTCACTAGGGGTAAGATAGATACTGCCTACAGCAAAATTAATGAGACCTTTGGAGAAAAGAGAACCACTTGTATGAATATCAAGAGCTCAGATGGAAACCCAGTCCGAGGCATAGAATGGAAAGCAGAAAGATGGAAGGAGTACATAGAGGGTCTATACAAGGGCGATGTACTTGAGGACAATATTATGGAAATGGAAGAGGATGTAGATGAATATGAAATGGGAGATATGATATTGCGTGAAGAGTTTGACAGAGCACTGAAAGACCTGAGTCGAAACAAGCCCCAGGAGTGGACAACATTCCATTAGAACTACTGACGGCCTTGGGAGAGCCAGTCCTGACAAAATTCTACCATCTGGTGAGCAAGATGTATGAGACAGGCGAAATACCCTCAGACTTCAAGAAGAATATAATAATTCCAATCCCAAAGAAAGCAGGTGTTGACAGATGTGAAAATTAACGAACTATCAGTTTAATATGTCACTGCTGCAAAATACTAACGCGAATTCTTTACAGACGAATGGAAAAACTAGTAGAAGCCGACCTTGGGGAAGATCAGTTTGGATTCCGTAGAAATTTTGGAACACGTGAGGCAATACTGACCCTACGACTTATCTTAGAAGCTAGATTAAGGAAAGGCAAACCTACGTTTCTAGCATTTGTAGACTTAGAGAAAGCTTTTGACAATGTTGACTGGAATACTCTCTTTCAAATCGAGTATTGATTTAAGCGTCAGGAAGTTGTTTCTGAAAGTATTTGTATGGAGTGTAGCCATGTATGGAAGTGAAACATGGACGATAAATAGTTTAGACAAGAAGAGAATAGAAGCTTTCGAAATGTGGTGCTACAAAAGAATGCTGAAGATAAGGTGGGTAGATCACATAACTAATGAGGAGGTGTGGCAGGGGCAAAATATAGGGAGCGAAATGCTATTTACAATTTGTATAGAAACCAAATGGCAGTTATAAGAGTTGAGGGGCATGAGAGAGAATCAGTGGTTGGGAAGGGAGTGAGACAGGGTTGTAGCCTCTCCCCGATGTTATTCAGTCTGTATATTGAGCAAGCAGTGAAGGAAACAAAAGAAAAATTCGGAGTAGGTATTAAAATCCCTAGAGAAGAAATAAAAAGTTTGAGGTTCGCCGATGACATTGTAATTCTGTCAGAGACAGCAAAGGACTTGGAAGAGCTGTTGAACGGATTGGACAGTGTCTTGAAAGGAGGGTATAAGATGACATTAACAACAGCAAAACGAGGATAATGGAATGTAGTCGAATTAAGTCGGGTGATGCTGCGGGAATTAGATTAGGAAATGAGACACTTAGAGTAATAAAGGAGTTTTGCTATTTGGGGAGCAAAATAACTGATGATGGTCGAAGTAGAGAGGATATAAAATGTAGACTGGCAATGGCAAGGAAAGCGTTTCTGAAGAAGAGAAATTTGTTAAGATCGAGTATTGATTTAAGTTTCAGGAAGAATGATGAAGATTAGGTGGGTAGATCACATAACTAATGAGGAGGTGTTGAATAGGGTTGGGGAGAAGAAAAGTTTGTGGCACAACTTGACTAGAAGAAGGGATCGATTGGTAGGACATGTTCTGAGGCATCAAGGGATCACCAATTTCGTATTTGAAGGCAGCGTGGAGGGTAAAAATCGTAGAGGTAGACCAAGAGATGAATACACCAAGTAGATTCAGAAGAATGTATGTTGCAGTAGGTACTGGGAGATGAAGAAGCTTGCACAGGATGGAGTAGCATGGAGAGCTGCATCAAACTAGTCTCAGGACTGAAGACCACAACAACAACAACAATGTTTTTTACGAACAGATTAACGGGGTGGCTATGGGAAGTCCTCTTAGTCCAGCTGTGGCTAACTTGTTCATGGAGAACTTTGAAGAACGGGCGCTGCAAACAGCTAGAAAAAGACCAACCAGATGGTATCGTTATGTAGACGATACATTTGTTATATGGACCCATGGGGAAGAGTAACTGGATGCCTTCCTGTTACATCTGAATAGTATTAATCCAAGATTCAGTTCACTATGGAAAAGGAAATCGATGGTCACCTTTACTTCTTAGATGTGGCTGTAATCAAACGGGAGGACGGTTCATTGGGTCATAAGGTTTTCAGAAAAGACACACACACTGATCGTTATCTGCAGAACGATTCTATCTACCACCCAAGACATAAAAGATTGGTGATTAAAACATTAATAGACAGGGCGCACAAAATATGTGAACCAGCTCACTTAGATGATGAGATTGAACACCTTAGAGCGACCATAAAGAAGAATAGGTATTCCAACAGAGAGATAGATCGTTCACTACGCCCCTAGATTGACAACCAGGACGGACGAGGATCGACACCAACCCAAGGGGAAACTGTTCTTACCATTCATCAGTAAGGTCACTGATCGCATTGGAAAAATTTTAAGCAAGTGCGATGTGGAAACTGTTTTCAGACCCACCACGAAAATAAAAGAATGTTTGAGAGCCGCAAAAGATAAGCGATATCCTCTAGCTACACCAGGTGTCTATAAAATTCCGTGCAGTTGTGGAAAGGTCTATATAGGCACAAAAAAAAAAGAAGCGTCAACACCCGTCTGGGTGAACATAAAAGGAACTGCCGCCTCGGACATATTGATAAATCGGCTGTAGCGGAACATGTGTTTCAGGAAGGTGATCATGAAATAAAGTTTAGTGAGACGACCTTCATGGCAAAGACGTCGCGTTATTATGCGCGAGTGTACAGAGAGGCCGTTGAGATTGCCAAACACTGCAATAATTTTAACAGAAAAGATGAAGGCATTAAGCTGGATAAGATATGGATGTCAACATTGCAGCAACAGCGTGACAATCGATTAGTTTCAATTGAGAAAGTTGGCAATATCAGAGATCATAGCACAGCCGACGTCACGTGATTGACAGCGGCGCCCTCTGGATGGCTTATATACACGGCGCTCACTCGTGCTCTCGTTGCAGTTCGCTGATTGTCGTCGGAGGATGCCTTCCGCAGTCGAAGGCGCAACTTCAGGGGAGAGTCTTATGTATGGACCACGGCATCTCAGTCCGGAAGTGTTAAGTGATCACTTCTGTTTTATTCGATGACTTTCCGTCAACTACTACGAACTGTGACCTCTCTGACAGGAAATCACAAATCCAGTCACACAACTAAGACGATATTCCGTAACCACGCAATTTCACTACAAGCCGCTAGTGTGGTACAGAGTCAAAAGCCTTCCGAAAATCCAGATATAAGGAATCGATTTGAAATCCCTTGACAATAGTACTCAACACTTCATGTGAATAAAGAGCTAGTTGTGTTTCACAGGAACAATGTTTTCTAAACCCATGTTGACTGTGTGTCAAGAGAGACTTTTCTTCGAGGTAATTCATAATGTTTGAACACAATATATGTTCCAAACTCCTGCTGGATATCGACGTTAACGATATGGACCTGTAATTTAATGGATTACTCCTACTACCGTTCTTGAATATTGGTGTGACCTGTGCAACTTTCCAGTCTTTGGGTACGGATCTTTCGCCGAGCGGACGGTTGTATATGAATGTTAAGTATGGAGCTAATGCATCAGCGTACGCCGTAAGGAGCCTAATTGATATGCAGTCTGGACTAGAATACTTGCTTTTATGAAGTGATTTAAGTTGCTTCAGTACTCCGAGGACATTTACTTCTACGTTACTCATGTTGGCAGGTGTTCTCGATTCGAATTCTGGAATATTTACTTCGTCTTATTTTGTGAAGGCATTTCGGAAGGCTGCGTTTAGTGCTTTGGCAGCACTGTCTTCGACAGTATCTCCATTGTTATCGAGCAGAGAAAGCATTGATTGTTTCTTGCCGCTAACATACTTCACATACGACTAGAATCTCTTTGGATTTTCTGCCAGGTTTCGAGACAAAGTTTCGTTGTGGAAACTGTTATAAGCATCTCTCATTGAAGTCCGCGCTAAATTTCGAGCTTCTGTATAAGTTCTCCAGTCCTGGAGATTTTGCGTTCGCTTAAATTTGTCGTGTTCTTTTCGTTGTTTCTGCAACAGTGTTCTGACACATTTTGTGTACCAAGGAGGATAAGCTCCGTAGTTTGTTAATTTATTTGGTATAAATCTCTCAATTGCTGCCGATACTATTTGTATGAATTCAAACCACACCTGGTCTACACTTATATAATTAATTTGCAATGAGTGGAGATTGTCTCAAGGAAGGCGTCAAGTGAGTTTTTATCTGCTTTTTTGAATAATTATATTTTTCGAGGATTTGGGGTTTACAATATTCAATCTCGCTACGACAACCCTGTGATCACTAATCCCTATATCGGTTTTGATGCTGGTTATTAACTCAGGATTATTTATTGCTATGAGGTCAAGTGTGTTTCCACAACCTTTTACTATTCGCGTGGGCTCATGAACTAACTGCTCGAAATACTTTTCAGGGAATGCTTTTAGCACAATTTCGGATTATGTTTTATGCGTACCTCCGGAATTAAACATGTATTTTCGCCAACATATCGAGGGTTAATTAAAGTCACCACCAACTATTATCGTATGAGTGGGGTACGTGTTTGAGATCAAACTCAAGTTTTCTTTGAACCTTTCAGCAGCTGTATCATCTGAATTGGGAGGTCGGTAAAAGGATCCAATTATTGTTTTATTCTGGTTGCCAATAGTGACTTCTGCCCATACGAATTCACAGGAAGTATCTACTTTAATTTCGCTACTACTTCTGACAGCAACAAACACGTCACCGCCAACCGTGTTTAGCTTATCCTTTCGGAACACCTTTAGGTTATTCGCAAAAATTTCGGCTGAGCTTACATCCGGCTTTAGCCAGCTTTCAGTGGCTATGACGATTTGAGCATCAGTGCTTCCCGTTACCTCTTGGAGCTGTGCTATTTTCCCAACACAGCTAGGACAATTTACAACTGTTATACCAATGGTTCCTGTATCTACGTTCTTCCTGTGTTCAGCATGCACCCTTTGTGACTGAAGCCCTTCCTGTGTTCTCCCGAGTCCCTCTGACCTAAAACACCGCCCAGTCCACGCCACACAGGCCCTGCTACCCGTGTAGCTGCCTTACAGTGAACACCTGACCTATTCAGCGGAACCCGAAATCCAACCACCCTTTGGTGCAAGTCGAGGAATCTGCAGCGTACACGGTCGCAGAAGCGTCTGAGCCTCTGATTCAGACCCTCCACTCGGCTCCGTACCAGACGTCCGCAATCAGTCCTGTCCACTATGCTGCTTTCACCTTGCAAGCAAGACTTCTGTTAGCCGCTCGAAACCAGAGAGAATCTCTTCTGATCCAAAGTGACACACACATCATTGGTACCGACGTGAGCAAACACCTGCAGTGGGCTGACCCTGTGCTCTTCGGGCATCTGGGAGGTCCCTTTCCACTTCTCGAATGACTCCACTCGACATGTACACGGAGTGCACATTGGTTTTCTTTCCCTTCTTGACAGCCAAGTCCCTAAGGGGCCCCATAACGCGCCTAACGTTAGGACTCCCAACTAACAATAATCGCACCCTCTGTGATTGCCCGGATCTTTCAGGCTGAGTGGTTTCCTCTGAAACAGGACAGGCGACAGCATCCGACTCAGCGACAGTGTCAGCCACAGACACCACCTGGAACCTATTTGTCAGACAAACCAGGGAGGCCTTACGTGCGGCCGCCTGGGAAGTCTTTCGCCGCCTGCTTCGCTACGGGGCGACCTCAACCATAGGTGAGGAGCCAACCTCAGTGCGAGCAGTAAATGGGTTGGCCACCGGTGAGGAGCGATCGGAGGACTCTGACATGCTGGACTTGGATCCCCACGGCCGGCCCACAACAGTGGTGTCCGTCCACTGCAGCCTGAAGTTTTGTAACCGAAGCCATCACAGCCTGAAGCTGTGAGCGAAGTGTCACCAACTCGGCTCGCATCCGCACTCAACAATCGCAGTCCCTGTCCATACTAAAGGACGTGAAAAACTAAACTGTGCAGATAAACGGACTATCGGCTCGTGCTGCGCAACTGTACTGTAGACCCTGACGAAAACGGAGGAACTAATAATACGCAGATATTCAAAAACCTAACTACCGATGCCCTCAGGTGAAATTAAATAATTCTGCCCTGCTTAGGAACTTGTAATATTTCACAAAATCGGTTTACTTTCCCGACGTAAACGGAAACGCGAGGACTATGGCTATTAGATATTAAATTTACACTCAGAAACTCAAGAAATTAAACTAGTAAAGCACACAGATAATGTAATAAAATTTGCTCCAGGTTAGGAACTCGTAACTGTCACAAAAGACACTACTTACCTGCTGCTGCTTCTGTCTCGGTCGGCTACTACTGCCTGACTGAGAACGATTCTCTTCAGTCGTCGTTGGTCCCGTTCTTGCAGGATATTTCTCCGGCCGCAACGATGTCGGTGATACACTACTGGCCATTAAAATTGCTGCACCAAGAAGAAATGCAGATGATAAACGGGTATTAATTGGACAAATATATTATACTAGAACTGACATGTCATTACATTTTCACGCAATTTGGGTGCATAGATCCAGAGAAATCAGTACCCAGAAAAACCATCTCTGGCCGTAATAACGGCCTTGATACGCCTGGGCATTGAGTCAAACAGAGCTCGGATGGCGTGTACAGGTACAACTTCCCATGCAGCTTCAACACGATACCACAGTTCATCAAGAGTAGTGACTCACGTATTGTGATGAGCCAGTTGCTCGGCCACCATTGACCAGACGTTTTCAGTTGGTGAGAGATCTGGAGAATGTGCTGGCTAGGGCAGCAGTCGAACATTTTCTGTATCCAGAAAGGCCCGTACAGGACCTGCAACATGCTGTCGTGCATTATCCTGCTGAAATGTAGGGTTTCGCAGGGATCGAATGAAGGGTAGATCCACGGGTCGTAACATATCTGAAATATAACGTCCACTGTTCAAAGTGCCTTCAATGTGAACAAGAGGTGACAGAGACGTGTAACCAATGGCACCCCATACCATCACGCCGGGTGATACGCCAGTATGGCGATGACGAATACACGCTTCCAATGTTCGTTCACCGCGATGTCACCAAACACGGATGCAACCATCATGGTGCTGTAAACAGAAACTGGATTCATCCGAAAAAATGACGTTTTGGCATTCGAGCACCCAGGTTCGTCGTTGAGAACACCATCGCAGGCGCTCCTGTCTGTCATGCAGCGTCATGGGTAACCGCAACCATGGTCTCCGAGCTGATAGTCCATGCTGCTGCAAACGTCGTCGAACTGTTCGTGCAGATGGTTGTTGTCTTGCAAACCTCCCCATCTGTTGATTCAGGGATCGAGACGTGGCTGCACGATCCGTTACAGCCATGCGGATAAGATGGCTGTCATCTCGACTGCTAGTGATACGAGGACGTTGGGATCCAGCACAGTGTTCCGTATTACCCTCCTGAACGCACCGATTACATATTCTGCTAACAGTCGTTGGATCTCGACCAACGCGAGCAGCAATGTTGCGATACGATAAACCGCAATCGCGATAGACTACAATCCGACCTTTATCAAAGTCAGAAACATGATGGTACGCATTTCTCATCCTTACACGAGGCACCACAACATCGTTTCACCAGGTAACGCCGGTCAACTGTTGTTTGTGTACGAGAAATCGGTTGGAAACTTTCCTCATGTCAGCACGTTGTAGGTGTCGCCACCGGCGCCAACCTTGTGTGAATGTTCTGAAAAGCTAATCATTTGCATATCACAGCAGCTTCTACCTGTCGGGTGTGTAGTACGTCATCTTCGTGGTGTAGCAAATTTAATGGCCAGTAGTGTAGTATGTTTTACCGGATTCCCGATACTCACGGTAGACTCGCGAAGTGGTCGTGCGGCAAAATCCCCTGCAGCAGCCATGGTTTCCAGAGCCTTCACGGAACTTGGCCCCACAGCCCCGCCGACCTGCCTTTTGCAACAGCTGCCGCTGAGTTGCTAGTGGGACTTGGCAGCTCAGAGCCTGTGGCCGTCCGACTCTTGCCAGAGAGCAGCGAGTTGAACGTCACGCACAGTCGCCTCCGTGAGTCGGCGCGGTGACATGTATGAGGCGAGAGGTCGGCAGGGCTGCACGCCGCTGGGGAAAGCAGCGTGGCGCTGACGTCGACGGCCGTGGCCTGCAAAGACTACCGCGGGCCTGCAATCAGCATATGACTCTTCAATATCTACGCGTATACTCTGCTAGCCAACGTACGATGCATGGCGGAGGGTACACTGGCTAGTCATCCCCTTTCCTGTTCCACTATGTAACGGGGTAGCATTCTTCTCACGCTAGATGAAGAGAACCCTACGTCATAGTGACGTAATACTACGTCATCGTGAGGTAAATAACCTAAATCGACCACATGAGTGCGTATATCGATCTTTGCGGTTGTACCGATAACGTCAAAGCTGAATGTAAATAGATGTGTACAAACGAAGTGACAGGAGTTATCTGTTACTCTCATCCCAGTTGAATTAATTATTAAGCTGTAATCCCAACAATTTGGGATGGTATTATGTGTTTCAGGAACATAATGAATGTCTGAACGAAGGAACCGTAACGAAACTAAAAAATTAGTAAATTTTTTTTTAAAAATGCAATGAATCGTGCATAAATCGTGTGGATAGAAACGTGAAATAATTAATTATTAAGCTGCAATCCAAAGAATGAGGGATGTTGCTGTGTGTTTCATGAACATAAAGAATATCTGAATGAAGGAATCATAACCACAACGAAAGTGTCTTGTTATTTTTCTAGACTGAAATGAAAGCAACCCCATTTTTTTTTCAAAAAATCCGATGAATCGTGTCTAAATCCTGTGGATAGAAACATGAAATAATTAATTATTAAGCTGCAATCCAAAGAATGTGGGATGTTATTGTGTGTTCATGAACATTACGAATATCTGAATGAAGGAATCATAACCATAACGAAAGTGTCTAGGCATTTTTTAGTCCGATTAATCGTGCATAAAACATGTGGATAAAAACGTGAAATAGGGAGAAATTAAAGTGTTTCGTGTTTTTATAAAAGCCAATGAACTGTACATAATTCATGTGTGCAGAAACGTTAAACTGTGAAACTGAAGTTGGAAGTAATTCCGAATGTAGCTGGAAATATTAAACCATCTAGTTCCATTTAATTTTGCCTTCATCTTGTAAATCAACTAAAAACAATGAACTGTGCAGATTCAAGACGCACACAACAGTCGATGTATACAGAATGCACACAACAGTAGATAGGACAACTCGTGAAGCTCATGATGACGCGTGCCTACGTCAACGTACGTAGGCACACGTCATCATGAGTTTCACGTCATCATGAGTTTCACGTGACGTAGGGCTCTCCTCACCTAGCGTGAAATGAATGCTACCCCTATGTAACGGGACATCCTCCTCTAGCGTTACTTTCTTCAACATTAGCTGTCGATACCAGTATTATCTCAGTGAGTGTTATCTCAGTTACATTTCTGTAAACTTTCATATAATTTTATACGAAGTATGTTATATTTCAAGCTAAAATTTATGAAAAGGAATTACTTTATAAAAAACACTACTGGCCATTAAAATTGCTACAGCACGAAGATGGCGTGCTACAGACGCGAAATTTAACCGACAAGAAGAAAATGCTGTGATATGTAAATGATTAGCTTTTCAGAGCATTCACACAGGATTGGCGCCGGTGGCAACACCTACAACGTGCTGACATGAGTAAAGTTTCCAACCGATTTCTCATACACAAACAGCAGCTGACCGGCGTTGCCTGGTGAAACGTTGTTGTGATGGCTCGTGCAAGGAGGAGAAATGCGTACCATCACGTTTCCGATTTTGATAAATGTCGGATTGTAGCCTATCGCGATTTCGGTTTATCGTATGGCGACGTTGCTGCTCGCGTTGGTCGAGACCCAATGACTCTTAGCAGAACATGGAATCGGTGCGTTCAGGAGGGTAATACGGAACGCCGTACTGGATCCCAACGGCCTCGTATCATTAGCAGTCGAGATGACAGGCATCTTATCCGTATGGATGTAACGGATCGTGCAGCCACGTCTCTATCCCTGAGTCAACAGATGGGGACGTTTGCAAGA
The DNA here is from genome assembly GCF_023864275.1 of Schistocerca cancellata. NCBI lineage: Eukaryota > Metazoa > Arthropoda > Insecta > Orthoptera > Acrididae > Schistocerca > Schistocerca cancellata. Next base: position 132,515,225 of record NC_064635.1, on the reverse strand, counting down.
CAACAACCATCTGCACGACCAGTTCGACGACGTTTGCAGCAGCATGGATTTTCAGCTCGGAGACCGCGGCTGCGGTTACCATTGACGCTGCATCACAGACAGGAGCGCCTGCGATGGTGTAAACGACGAACATGGGTGCACGAATGGCAAAACGTCATTTTTTCGGATGAATCCAGGTTCTGTTAACAGCATTATGATGGTCGCATCCGTGTTTGGCGACATCGCGGTGAACGCACATTGGAAGTGTGTATTCGTCATCGTCATACTGGCGTGTCACCCGGCTGATGGTATGGGGTGCTATTGGTTACACTTCTCAGTCACCTCTTGTTCGCAATGACGGCACTTTGAACAGTGGACGTTACATTTCAGATGTGTTACGACCCGTGGCTCTACCCTTCATTCGATCCCTGCGAAACCCTACCTTTCAGCAGGATAAGGCACTACCAGATGTTGCAGGTCCTGTACGGGCCTTACTGGATACAGCAAATGTTCGACTGCTGCCCTGGCCAGCAGATTCTCCAGATCTCTCACCAATTGAAAACGTCTGGTCAATGGTGGTCGGGCAACTGGCTCGTCACAATATGCCAGTCACTACTCTTGGTGAACTGTGGTATCGTGTTGAAGCTGCATGGGCAGCTGTACCTGTAGACGCCATCCAAGCTCTGTTTGACCCAATGCCCAGGCGTATCACGGCCGTTATTACAGTCAGAGGTGGTTGTTCTGGGTACTGATTTCTCAGGATCTGTGCACCCAAATTGTGTGAAAATGTAATGACATGTCAGTTCTAGTATAATATATTTGTCCAATGAATATCCGTTTATCATCTGCATTTCTTCTTGTTGTAGCAATTTTAATGGCCAGTAGTGAATTTATTTTTCGATGTTATGATCGATAAGTATTAGTTCTGAACATAGAGTTAGAACTTATGTTTAGAAACATTTTAAATTATGAATTATTTGCGCACTTTAAATTTCTGTTTGGTTGTTTTGGGGAAGGAGACCAGACAGCGAGGTCATCGGTCTCATTGGATTAGGGAAGGACGGGGAAACATGTCGGCCGTGCCCTTTGAAAGGAACCATCCCGGCATTTGCCTGGAGCGATTTAGGGAAATCACGGAAAACCTAAATCAGGATGGCCGGACGCGGGATTGAACCGTCGTTCTCCCGAATGCGAGTCCAGTGTCTGACCACTGCGCCACCTCGCTCGGTTTTAAATTTCTATTATTAATTACGCAATCCTGTTCTGTATACTATGTTTATTTCTTGATTCATTTATGAAATGATAATCAAAATTAATAATGTAACGAAAACTAGAAGGGAATTCATTTGTTAAGAAAAATAGTAAACCCTTTGGAATGTTGTTATTTCCGCAGAGGGTGAGAGTCGTTAGCTTGCCTCTCATGTGATCGGACTTTTTTTGTGTAATAGGTGCGAGCAGTGCAATTTCGCCTATGTTAATGTGAGAACTCAAAATACTGTATGATATACTAAAATGTGGGAAAATCAGTGAAAAATATATTTACGAAAAAAATTGTGCAAAAACGGTCTTCCAATTTATTTACTCCAACTTCAAACCTACCGTGAGGAGCCGATGTTAGTTTTTCAGCTTCGAGAATCAGACCCCTAGAGAAGAAGAACTGCAGCCATCTCAACATGATAAGCTAAATACCTGAAAGTTTATAATAATCTTCGCTCCTCTCAAATCTTCATAAAAGACTTTGCGAGTTTATTTCTTGGACTGGGCATTGTTTAATGTGGACAATAGATGGAAGACGGATGGAGGGGGTGGGGGGGGGGGAGACTACAACTTCCACATTAATGCAATAAATGCTCAAAATGATGTCCGTCAACCTCAATGCATTTGGCAATACGTGTAACGACATTCCTCTCAACAGCGAGTAGTTGGCCTTCCGTAAAGTTCGCACATGCATTGACAATGCGCTGACGCATATTGTCAGGCGTTGTCGGTGGATCACGATAGCAAATATCCTTCAACTTTCCCCGCAGAAAAAAATCCGGGGACGTCAGATCCGGTGAACGTGCGGGTCATGGTATCGTGCTTCGACGACCAATCCACCTGTCATGAAATATGCTATTTAACACCGCTTCAACCGCACGCGAACTATATGCCTGACATCCATTATGTTGGGGGTACATGCAGTGAAATATCTTGTAGTAACATCGGTAGAACATTACGTATGAAATCAGCATACATTGCACCATTTAGATTGCCAACGATAAAATGGGGGCCAATTATCCTTCCTCCGAAAATGCAGGAACATACATTAACCCGCCAAGGTCGCTGATGTTCCACTTTTCGCAGCCATCGTGGATTTTCCGTTGCCCGATAGTGCATATTATGCCGGTTTACGTTACCGCTGCTGGTGAACGACGCTTTGTCGCTAAATAGAACGCGCGCAAAAATCTGTCATCGTCCCGTAATTTCTCTTGTGCCCAGTGGCAGACTGTACACGACGTTCAAAGTCGTCGCCATGCAATTCCTGGTGCTTAGAAATATGGTACGGGTGCAATCGATGTTGATGTAGCATTCTCAACACCGACGTTTTTGAGACTCCCGATTCTCGCGCAATTTGTCTGCTACTGATGTGCGCATTAGCCGCGACAGCAGCTAAAACACCTACTTGGGCGGCATCATTTGTTGCAGGTCGTGGTTGACGTTTCACATGTGGCTGAACACTTCCTGTTTCCTTAAATAACGTAACTATCCGGCGAACGGTCCGGACACTTGGATGATGTCGTCCAGGATACCGAGCAGCATACATAGCATACGCCCGTTGGGCATTTTCATCACAATAGGCATACATCAGCACGATATCGACCTTTTCCGCAATTGGTAAACGGTCCATTTTAACACGGGTCATGTATCACGAAGCAAATACCGCCCGCACTGGCGGAATGTTATGTACTGATACTTTTGTGACTATTACAGCACCATCTATCACAAAGCGAAAAAGTGGTCCAACCAAAAGATTCATATTTCTTTACGTACTACACGAATATGTAATAAAAGTGGGGGTTTCCATTTTTAAAAAAACGGAGTTGGTATCCTTTTGACCTATGGCAGCGCCATCCAGCGGGCCAACCATAGCGCCATCTGTTTTCCCCCTTCAAGCTAGACAAGTTTCGTTCTTTGTAGTGTTTTTGTTTGACGCTTATTTCGTGAGATATTTGGCCCGGTCACGATCAATGGACCACCCTGTCTATACATATATACGCTTCCGTACAAAGCCAGATTTCTCTTGTCTTGTTTCACGGTCCTGGCTCATAATATACGTTGGCTGCAATAGAATCGATCAGTAGTCAGCTGCAAATGCCGATTCTCTAAATTTTCGCACTAGTGTTTCACAAAAAGAACGTCGTATTCCATCCAGAGATTCTGATGTGAGTGTGCAGATCATTTCCGTGATATTCGCGTGTTGAGCAAACTTACTGGTAATAAATCTAGCGGCACGACTTTGAGCTGTTTCGATGTCTTCTCGAGAAGAGAAGTTTGTGGCACAACTTGACCAGAAGAAGGGATCGGTTGGTAGGACATGTTCTGAGGCATCAAGGGATCACCAATTTAGTATTGGAGGGAAGCGTGGTGGGTAAAAATCGTAGGGGGAGACCAAGAGATGAATACACTAAGCAGATTCAGAAGGATGTGGGTTGCAGTAGGTACTGGGAGATGAAGAATCTTGCACAGGATAGAATAGCATGGAGAGCTGCATCAAACCAGTCTCAGGACTGAAGACCACAACAACAACAACTTTCACGTAGTGTGTTGTGGATCGCAAACCCTCCATCAGTACTCAGGAATGGGTCGCACTAGCTTTCTATACATGGTCTCCTTTTCAGATGGGCTACACTTCATTACGATTCTCGCAATGAACTGAGGTAGACCATTCGCGTTCCCTGTATTCGTTCTATGCAACGTTACGACTGGATATTTAATCCAGTTGACGGAGTCAAGCTGAATACCACTGATATTGCGTTCGAACACTTAAGTGTTCCTTCCCAACAACTCCTCTTTAGGAATCAATCTAGATTCCGCGGTCACCAATCGTGTGGAACAGCATGCCATATTAATTCATTATATTGTGATTACAGTTGATGTAACCCACACTGACATACTTCTTAGCCTAATACAGGCATCCGGCATAACTTTTCAGCGTCGACTAGCAAATGAATTACACTGCCGTGCGAAACGTTAGGGCGAGACTGGTGAAGTGACACAAGATACTAACAAGTCTGTGGAAATGAGTGAGAGTTCGGGAGGCTGCTGCCACAGGTCTCCCAGTCGTGCACTTAATGCTGGACATCACGTAGCGCGACCTTCCCTCTCTTAGCGTAAATTTCAATTTGGATTTATTTTATATATAATGTTTGAGCACGAATGATCGTATAGACCTTATTTGGTCAGTGGTTACGCGACTGGAATTGTCTGTAGTGGTTTACATACACGCGCGCACCAGCTGTTCTGCGCGGGAAAACAACTAAATGAATGCAGCGACAAAGCATAGAAAATTGCCTTACTTTTGTTACTCTTAACGATCTGACATTACGTGTGGAAAAGGTTTTGAAATGTTGTTGAAATTAATCTTGCGAACCAATATGTCTGATAAAGCTTCGCGTACATGACGTCAATAGTATGAAATTGTTTAGGTTTGCTCGACATACAACGTACATTGAAACTTCCTTTCGCGGGCAAGTGCTCTACCAAAGCACGACTCACGCCCGGTACTCACAGCTTTACTTCTGCCAGTACCTCGTCTCCTACCTTCCAAACTTTACAGAAGCTCTCCTGCGAACCTTGCAGAACTAGCACTCCTGAAAGAAAGGTACAGCACTTGCCCGCGAAAGGCAAAGGTCCCGAGTTCGAGTCTCGGTCGGGCACACAGTTTTAATCTGCCAGGAAGTTTCATATCAGCGCACATTCCGCTGCAGAGTGAAAATCTCATTCTACAACGTACATTGTCGTGAGGGACTGTCATTTGAAACACTACAAACACTCACGTGACGAAAAATTACTGTAATGAAGTAATTCTTATTATAAGGACGTAGGCTTCCGCGGCCGGTGGCACAGTGATTAAAATTCTCCTGGGTATTATGCCACTATTGCTATGACATTATTGCTAAAAACTAACAACAATAATATTATTGTTATTAGTTTTTAGCAATGACGCGGCATAATACCCAGAAGAATTTTAATCACTATAATTCTTATTATTTGAGCATCTAGAATGAAAAAAAGCTCGACTGTGGTTTTCCGTTCAGTATTTGTCTTCAAGTTTATTCTTTTATAAAACATTCACTGTTACCAGATTTCATGAAGCGAAATCGACTAAGTCAGAGCATTTAATTAAATAAAGAAAAAAAATTATTCCTGAGCACCTCGTGATGACTGGGTGTTGTGTGCTGTCCTTAGGTTAGTTACGTTTAAGTAGTTCTAAGTTCTAGGGGAGTGATGACCATAGGCGTTAAGTCCCATAGTGCTCAGAGCCATTTGAACATTCCTTAGCACTCATATTTTATGGTATTATTAAAAAACTAAATATTCTATTGATTTTTATTCCGTTAGAAAACTCGTGTATTTACTTAATACGTAATCCAAGAAGAGGAGCTTCTCAGAAAGGGACAAAGTAGGTAAATATTTTGGCTTTTAAATTATATTCTGAAATTAAGCACAAAGTAATATATTTACAATGCACAGGTTTCCACTTTACAAGCAGCAGGCATCAGAGATGCTATTACAGAACAACTTCCTACTTGTACAGCGAAACAAAAGAGAGTTTGTCAATTTTCCCTCTGGCGGCGCTTTATATGTTTATTACGCCAGAGAGGTTGATGAGTGTATCCAAAGCAAGTATTGCCATCAGCTATTCTTTATACATTTTACATGTTGTGGACGCACTGTATTGGCTTTCATTTCACACTTCACCATATTTTCACGACACAATACTGTTTCCTATTTTATCGCCGTGGCTCACATAAACTTAAACAAGGATTGCACATGAGGTCAGCGTTACTACAGAATCAAATGTGTTGGTGTGTGTTCCAAGTTTCATGGATCTATGTTACTCGACAGTATCATATTATGCGACAGTTACTTTCGCCATAAAGCTTTCGAACCAGGGCATGTGCTGAGACTTCCTGAAAGATTAGAACTGTGCCCCAGTCCGAGTGCGACGTAACGCGCTCTTTCGCACATCGACGGCGGTTCTGCAACATAATTTGTCCACCTACCTCGATACTGCTGCAGATCTGCACGTGTAACTCCTGACTGCCCCTCCTCCATGTACTGTACAAATAAGGACGCAACTCTCTCGAAACTCGTTTCATGTGCATGAGATTGCAGGAACTACCGCGAGTGCATTGCGCCATTTCATGCTGACTACAACAAGCGTCACGAAAATGTGTCAGGTCTCAGTTCCGCACACACAGGCGCCCTGCAAGCCAACCGTTATTAAAATCAACAGCAGCTTTCTCTGCACCTTTTTCACTCCTGAACTTAATGTAGGGTAATCTCTTACTAACTGTACCGTCTTCTAAATTGTACAGTTAACGTGCTTAGCAAACTATCTTCATGATGATGACGCATGTTGGACAGATTACGTTCTATCTATCTGTTGTACGTGACCCGTTCAACAGTTCTGGCGTGGAGTTGTTCAAAGTTATTATGTGCTCAGAGGAAGTAAATGTTTAATTTATTCACAGCTGCTGTTTTTCGGTGCCTGTAGTGTATAGCTCGGAATAAAATTCGGTCTTTAGTTGGACAAATATTTTTATTTTGCTGCACCGGTTTTGGCAAACTGTCATTTGAGAAACCTACAAAATTAGGCACGTTATAAACCATTGGACCTTGGCCACTCATTTATGTAAAGAAGAAGAAATGCATTACAGAAACCTACTTAGTATCGGTGTAACAGATGTCAATATCTTTTTCGCAGAATCAAAACACCAAGACATTTTCAAAAATGTTTATATTGTATGTGATTATTGTAAACACGGACAGACTGATTAATAATTTACAGCAAATGAATCGCATCTATGTACACGTCAGTTTGTTGTGGCAGCAGCAGGTTACACATATAATACCGTATAAAAAGTATAGCAAAGGTAGATTAGGAGGTTATATACACGGTCCAGTTACATTAATGTGACCAGTGCCTATGTTTGACATCGACGTGCATTGACAGTACACACGGTGGGTGGCAGCACTAGCAGTGGAGGGTCTATAAAGTGAGTCTGGGGGAAGCGAACAACAAAGCAGTTGACGTAACGCGGAAACAGAGCGAATTGTCTAACGTCAAAAAGGGTATGATCATTGGCTTTCAGGCCAAGGGAGGGTGCATTTCTGAAACACCAAAGTATGCAATTGTTCTCGTGACGCCGTCGTTAAGGTATCTACGTCTACATCTACATCCATACTCCGCAAGCCACCTGACGGTGTGTGGCGGAGGGTACCCTGAGTACCTCTATCGGTTCTCCCTTCTATTCCAGTCTCGTATTGTTCGTGGAAAGGATTGTCGGTATGCCTCTGTGTGGGCTCTAATCTCTCTGATTTTATCCTCACGGTCTCTTAGCGAGATATACGTAGGAGGGAGCAATATACTGCTGGACTCCTCGGTGAAGGTATGTTCTAGAAACTTCAACAAAAACCCGTACCGAGCTACTGAGCGTCTCTCCTGCAGAGTCTACCACTATCATCTCCGTAACGCTTTCGCGATTACTAAATGATCCTGTAACGAAGCGCGCTGCTCTCCGTTGGATCTTCTCTCTCTCTTCTATCAACCCTATTTGGTACGGATCCCACACTGCTGAGCAGTATTCAAGCAGTGGGCGAACAAGCGTACTGTAACCTACTTCCTTTGTTTTCGGATTGCATTTCCTTAGGATTCTTCCGAATCTCAGTCTGGCATCTGCTTTACCGACGATCAACTTTATATGATCATCCCATTTTAAATCACTCCTAATGCGTACTCCCAGATAATTTATGGAATTAACTGCTTCCAGTTGCTGACCTGCTATATTGTAGCTAAATGACAAGGGATCTTTCTTTCTATGTATTCGCAGTACATTACACTTGTCTACATTGAGATTCAATTGCCATTCCCTGCACCATACGTCAATTTGCTGCAGATCCTCCTGCATTTCAGAACAATTTTCCATTGTTACAACCTCTCGATATATCACAGCATCATCCGCAAAAAGCCTCAGTGAACTTCCGATGTCATCCACAAGGTCATTTATGTATATTGTGAATAGCAACGGTCCTACGACACTCCCCTGCGGCACACCTGAAATCTTACTTCGGAAGACTTCTCTCCATTGAGAATGACATGCTGCGTTCTGTTATCTAGGAACTCTTCAATCCAATCACACAATTGGTCTGATAGTCCATATGCTCTTACTTTGTTCATTAAACGACTGTGGGGAACTGCATCGAACGCCTTGCGGAAGTCAAGAAACACGGCATCTACCTGGGAACCCGTGTCTGTGGCCCTCTGAGTCACGTGGACGAATAGCGCGAGCTGGGTTTCACACGATCGTCTTTTTCGAAACCCATGCTGATTCCTACAGAGCAGATTTCTAGTTTCCAGAAAAGTCATTATACTCGAACATAATACGTGTTCCAAAATTCTACAACTGATCGACTTTAGAGATATATGTCTATAGTTCTGCACATCTGTTCGACGTCCCTTCTTGAAAACTGGGATGACCTGTGCCCTTTTTCATTCCTTTGGAGCGCCACGCTCTTCTAGAGACCTACGGTACACCGCTGCAAGAAGAGGGGCAAGTTCCTTCGCGTACTCTGTGTAAAATCGAACTGGTATCCTATGAGGTCCAGCGGCCTTTCCTCTTTTGAGCGATTTTGTTTCTCTATTCCTCTGTCGTCTATTTCGATATCTACCAATTTGTCATCTGTGCGACAATCTAGAGAAGGAACTACAGTGCAGTCTTCCTCTGTGAAACAGCTTTGGAAAAAGACATTTAGTATTTCGGCCTTTAGTCTGTCATCCTCTGTTTCAGTACCATTTTGGTCACAGAGTGTCTGGACATTTTGTTTTGATCCACCTACCGCTTTGACATAAGACCAAAATTTCTTAGGATTTTCTGCCAAGTCAGTACATAGAACATTACTTTCGAATTCATTGAACGCCTCTCGCGTAGCCCTCCTCACACTACATTTCGCTTCGCGTAATTTTTTTTTGTCTGCAAGGCTTTGGCTATGTTTATGTTTTCTGTGAAGTTCCCTTTGCTTCCGCAGCAGTTTTCTAACTCGGTTGTTGTACGACGGTGGCTCTTTTCCATCTCTTACGATCTTGCTTGGCACATACTCGTCTAACACATATTGTACGATGGTTTTGAACTTTGTCCACTGATCCTCAACGCTATCTGAACTTGAGACAAAACTTTTGTGTTGAGCCATCAGGTACTCTGATACCGTTCAAGGCAAAATTGCGCTATCCAAAACCTTCGCCGAGGGAACTGCGTTGCAGCATGGTGAACGACGGCTGCAGGGATGCGTATGGGCTAATAGATGTGCAACTCTTGAGCAACTGACTACTCAGATAAACCAAGCGGCTATCAGCAACGTCTTCTCACGATCGTTCAGCGAACATTGCCGCATATGGGTCTCCGCAGCAGATGCGTGGGTCGTGGATCAATGCTGACTGCTGTTCATCGGCGACAAAGGCTCGAATTTGACGCCAATACCGCTACTGGACGATCAGCGAGTGGCCATTCCAGATTAAATCACGTTTTCTGCTCCATAAGACAGATGGCTCTTGACGTGTACAGCGTGAAGCGTGTGACAGGAAACATCCTGCAACAATAGTCGGAGGGCTCCAGGCCAGAGTGAGCCTTATGGTCTGGGAATGTTTCTGTGGTATTCCGTGAGTGATAGCGGCATTCTGGGAGGAACATTGGATCAACACAAGTGTGCATCTATTCTTGTTTCTCGAGCAGTTGATCAACAAAGACAGAGGTAGATCAGGAGGTTATATACACGGTCCAGTTACATTAGTGTGACCAGTGCCTATGTTTGACATCGATGTGCAATGACAGTACACACGGTGGGTGGCAGCACTAGCAGTGGAGGGTTTATAAAGTGAGTCTGGGGGAAGCGAACAACAGAGCAGTTAACGTAACGCGTAAACAGAGCGATTTGTCTAACGTCAAAAAGAGTATGAGCATTGGCTTTCAGGCCAGTCAGCTTTTGCAGAATATCTCTGTAAGTAGGCTGTTTATGTTTTCTTTATGTAAGTTTGATGTTTATGTTTTCTTATTGGCAACGTTACGTAGCGCTCTCTGTATGAAAATCACTGGCTGTGCTGTGTGCAGTATGTGGCTAGTTTGCATTGTTGTCTGCCATTGTTGTCATGAACTGCTATAGCTGGATGCGAACAGCGCGTAGCGCTGGGCAGTTGGAGGTGAGCCGCCAGCAGTGGTGGATGTGGGGAGAGAGATGGCGGAGTTTTGATAATCTGTAAGACTGAATGTCAATTATGAATATTAAGGTAAATACATTGTTTGTTCTCTATTAATATCTTTCATTTGCTAACTATCCCTATCAGTAGTTAGTACCTTCAGTAGTTTGAATCTTTTATTTAGCTGGCAGTAGTGGCGCTCGCTGTTTTGCAGTAGCTTGAGTAGCGAAGATTTTTGTGAGGTAAGTGATTTGTAAAAGGTATAGGTTAAAGTTAGTCAGGGCCATTGTTTTGTAGGGGTTATTGAAAGTCAGATTGCGTTGCGCTAAATAATATTGTGTGTCAGGTTAAGCACAGGCTTGTATAATTGTTCTAAGTGGACGTTTCACATGTAAAATTGTTCAAAGGGGACGTTTCATATGTCGACCCTTAGCCTAGGATACCTCACTGGAATCTTCTGATTTTTTCTTGTAGTTTGTGTATTTAGTGTAGCTTTTGTTTATTGCTAGCGCGTAATTGTAGAGAGAATCTCCTTTGTAGTTGCAGTCTTTCATTGTTGTAATGTAAAACAGTTGTGGCATGCATGTAGATTTGCAACAAGTATTTCGCAGCTGCGCTTGTAATTAACTACATATTATTTTCAGTGCTATGTTAATGTGTTCTCTTATTTTTGCTCTTCAAATTGTGTTTTTCTGTGTTATCGTGTGAAATATTGTCACAATAATGGCGTGTGAAAAACGTAACACTCGGCTCCAAAGTAAACTAAGAAACGACAGTGAAGACGAAAGCAATGTGTTAGCGCCACTGTGTAATGAGTTAACTAATGTTCAAAGTAGTAATTTGGTAACTGTGCATAGGGAAATGGAGCGGGCGTCAAACAATGGCGTAGACAGTCAAACAGGTAGTGAACAGGGAAGCATTATCGATCGATCGGTCGGCAACAGCTCGCCTCAGGAATCCGAAATGATAGGACACAATTCTGCAAATACTGTAGATTCAGGTTTTGCGTCCTCACCGGTTTCTCAAATGAGTCAAGACACATTTTCTGCTTGTCAAAAAGTGAATGCTGCCGGTGAAAACGCACTGCCAAAGAGCATAGAGAAACAGATTCCAGACACTAATACATTATTATTGCAATTAATGCAAAAAATGGAACAAAATCAGAAACAAACACAGCAACAGTTAGATACAATGGGACAAAATCTGCAAAAGTTAGACACAGTGGAACAAAATCAGAGACAAACACAGCAAAAGCTTCAAAAGTTAGACTCATTGGAACAAACGCTTGAACAAACACGTGAAGATTTAACTACTGAGTTACATAAAATCGAATCGAAATGTCAAAAAGTCTGTAATGACGTAAAAACACAAATTTGTGAGCATTTCCAACCTATTTTTTCGCTGCATGAAAATGCATTACAGAATCACGAAGCAGCCATAAAAGAGCTGCAAACCATTGTTCATGAAAATCATGAGACCTTGTGGGCTAAAATTGACTCAGTTGCATCTACCGATTCGGTAACGCAACTTGCAAAAACTCAGGAAAACTTAAAGAACACAGTAGATTCGATTTCAACACAAATGGACACTCTGAAACTTGGTTCAGAAAAACACACTGAGGAAATGTGTTCACTATCGGAGAAAGTAGCTGAACTTTCGGATCAGGTCACTAACTTATCTACAAAGGTAGATGATGATCTGAATGACACAAGACCCGTAGCCTTCACTGACACAGAAGAGTATGAACAAATAAGAAAATTCAAACAAAATCACAATCAAATTAATACGCAATACAAAAGAGAAATGCGGGAAGTACAAGATCAGCTGACACAGGTAATACAAGAATTACGTATTTCAGAGGACACTCGCGCCCCAATAAGGGAAGAGGGACATAGAAATACGGAACAGCCACAAAATAATAACACAGGGCATTTCGGTAATTATGAAAGAAATTGGCAAGGTACACCGAATTTTGAGATGGAACCGCCGACACGACGTAACAGTGACCGATATGCTACTCGCCGACACGATGATTTTGACTATAAGCTGTTCATTACTACACGTAAATTCAAAACATTTAAGAATTCTGCCAACGACATTCATCCACAAGCGTGGCTCCATCAATTCTCTCATTGTTTTCCTCCCAACTGGTCATTGGAGCACAGGTTAGAATTTATGTGTGGCTACTTGGAGAATGAACCAGCTGTAAGAATGCGATCGGTCATTCACGATTGCCACAGTGAAGGAGAATTTTACCATGCCTTCCTCTCAGCATATTGGTCTCAAGCCACACAGGACCGAGTAAAACATAGCATCATGATGACGAAACACTTCGAACAATCTGAATTTTCCAGTCTTGTCAAATATTTTGAAGACATGTTGCACAAGAATCAGTACCTGTCAAACCCATACAGCCCCTCAGAACTCATCCGCATTTGCTTAATCAAACTGCCTGAACATTTACGACATATTATTTTGGCAGGACGTTGCAAAGACGACATTGAAGCTTTTCAGGGACTGTTACAAGAACTGGAAATTGACACAGACAGTCGCGGGATGCGAAAACAGGAAAACAATCACTATAGGTCACATCCGTCACAATTCCGTGACGGCAGAAACAATAAATGGCCACGACAAACCTATTCTTACAACGTAAATCGTGACCAAAACAGACACCACCCATATGACAACCACTGGCAGAGTAATAGTTACAGGGAAAGATCACCTTTCCGCGGTAATGACTATCACAGAGACAATCAGAGAAACAGACAATATGGGAACCAATATAACTATTATCAAGGGAGACAGAATAACTTTAGACGCAACGGTCCAGCACGCAGTTACGACTCAGGCAGAAATTCTCCACCACATGACCGACAAGAAAGAAACTATCGAACCTACCGACATGACGACAGACGATATGATCGTAACGACAGACCTGAATTGCATCAGAACTGGCGAGTTTTAAACAGAGCTGGGCCCTCTCGGCAAGGCGAATTTGTGGAAGTTAGGCCTCCAAATCCCAATAACGACGCGCGCCAACAAAGAGACAATAGGCGATGACTCACACCACTGGCAGCCACAAGACGTACTTATGAAACTGATGACGCAGCTGCCGTAGCTAGTAATTACGTAAAAATGGAAGACATTAGGGACATCTTACTCCAGGAACACGACGTAACACGTAACAACATTGCATATCCTGTGATTCACATTACTGTAAATGACGTAAAATTTACGGCAGTACTTGACTCTGGCAGTCCCATTTCAGTAATTAGCGAAACAGCTTTTAGCAAATGCAACTATGTTTTTAAAGTTAACTAACCATCCAGTCAAGAACATAGGTAACTTAGACAAGTAATTGCGAATGCATTGTTATTGCGAACAGACGACACAGTGTTGTTATTTATACATTCTTCCTTGTTAGTTGCACGATTACATAACGAATATACGGCTTACATACTTAGAACATATACCAGCACTGCTAATGAAATTTTCATGCAACATTTTGGTTTGCTTACGAGTGGATTCTGGATTTGAGGTGCTTTCTGTGAAATGCCAGATGACACAGTGGTTAGTTTATGTGACAGCTACACGATTTTATCACGACGCTGCTAATGCGTGACAATTTACAATGTTGCTTTTGCGGTGTATCTGTTTTATATCTGCACAGTTTTTTCTGAATTCTTCTATAAAGTGAGACATGTTTTAGTAGTAACTTTTGTGGTATAGCTACAATGAGACAGCCTTTTCCGTAGCACAACAATACTTTGCAGCACAATAATTCCTTCATCGCGGCAATAAGCGTAATAACTAAGTTATCTATACGCAAAGCATTTCACTTTGTTTATCATGAGGTAAGTACATTGACTTCTGCAGAACTTAGCTTTCGGAGGACAATAACTACGACACTTCCCAGAGATTATCTTACAGCAAGACGCACATTTAGCGCTACAGGACACGTATTTGAGTGATTAATTTTGTACTTAAAACATTTATTTTTAAAGATTTTTGAATTACAAAGAAAGTTTTTCGCAATACATTTCATTCCATTGCTGAAATCTGTAACACCTGAGGGTATAATTACAATAATCCTCAGGGGGGTACACGCCTACTTTGTGTATCATGTGTCTGGCAAGCACAAGGAGCCCTAGCTAATATGGTATTTGCTTATACAACTTTACACATCGGTACCATATTTCTCTAACACATAAATTACACAGCTATCTGATCATTTAACTGAGAGAGACAAATCTTTTTTATTACGTCAGTGACAGATGTTTACGCAATTGCACAGTTGGGTAACTTCACACTTACGAAATTGTATTTTGTCTGTACTGTGTGAACTGTTCATATTTTTTGGTACCATTGTGATACTATGAAAGCTTTGAATGATGTATTTGGTGTGAGATCATGATTTTTAAAGTACGTTTGAGGTAGATGACACTACTGAAATGAGCAGAGAATTTTCTTTAGATTTTGAAACAATTGCAGAAAGCTACGACGTTTTTGAGATTTGACTGAGGTGTTATGGTGTTATTTTTACGATGACTATGTGTATTATGCTGTTGCGGTATGTTTATGATCAATAAGCTGATGCTATATGAGTTATTTGAGTATGCTATGTATCTGTTATGATGAAATATTGAAGAAGTGTCGACGAATAAGGTAAGGAATAATGAGTAGTGGTTAGGGACTCTGGTTTGTGAAAAAGGTTGTTGGAAACCAAGAATCGTACTTTAAGAGTTATGAAATGTATGTAAATGCGTGAATGTATTACAATGCCGACGAAAATTTTTTGGACTCTGTTATGTCAATTGGATTTTGTCTCTACAGATTTGTAACGCAAATTCTTGACCTGTGAAATATTTTTATATGAGACTGTCACTGTAGCGGAAACTGCTGTCGTAAATATTTCCGTAAGAAAGTTAAGTGACCACCTGCACATAATGCGACGTGGGCACCCAGGTGTGTCAGACACCTGGAGAACAAGCCTTTTCAGACGCTCAGGTAGAAAAGAAAGCCATTAGGATGTGCCTTTCATCGCTAATGCGACACCCTCGTTACTTAAAAATTTATGATATTTACTGAAATGCCTAACAAAATGACAAGAAATATTTTTACATCTGCACACCTGATTATGACAAGTGTCTTTCTACGAGAGTTGAGAGCCATTAACTTATGAAATGAAATGTCACATGACTACTGAATGATATTTTTATGCTTTGGTTTGTGTAATTGCTTATTTCATTTGATATCTGGTTTCCAGCTGTGTTGCAGCATTGCTTTTATAAAATGAGATGCATTTGCTAATGTGAACTCTTTCTGTCAACAGATCTATTAAATGATAATTTTGTAATCCACATTCTTTAAAAAAGGAGCACTTGGAAAGGAAAGAACAATAAGAAGTAACTAGTAACAGTAACACTTAATTTTCTTTTCAGGTACATGGTAATATTTTTTTTACAATCAGTTGTTATGGTGCACCACTTTAATTACATAGACATTAAGATGTGAATATGCATTTCCCTTGTCTGCATTGTTGTTTCCTGTAATATTTTTTCTGCTTGAGCTATGTCATGTTTAGGTATAAGTTCCTGCTGTTTGTCAGGCATAGTGTTACTGAATTTTACTTTGTGTTACTCTTCTAAGCTAGTTTTTCTTGTTTCCTGCATTGCCTTATATTAGTTGTAATATTGCACTTGCTTTGCTAATTTATGCTGCTTGCTTTGCCATTTCTATATTTTGTCATTGATGTTTGTGTTAATTATTTTTTTTGCTGCATTGCCTCGTCCCTTGGTATATATATCTGAGCTCAGTAGATTTAAGTTAGCTTAAGAGGGGGTAGACTATATAAGAAACTGACTATGGAGAATAGGTAAAGAATGCATTGCGAAGAAAGATTTGGGCCCCAATGAGTATTGTACAATCAGAAATAATTATTTTGAAAGAAATATGAATAGAATACAGGAAGGAGGTATAGGTAGGATTATCTTGGAAATAAATAATGAGGTAAGAAATATGTGAACACATAAATACAGAAAGCATGCTTGGATAGGATTTTTTTGGTGGAAGCAAAGGTTGAAATAAGACGAACGATCTATGGAATGAAGGGAGATCTCCAAGCAAAATACTGCAGTAAACCAAACCCTGTCCTTTCCTCTTTGCTGCCTTTTCCAAATATGTAATTGTGTGTTGTCCTTTCCTTTTGGTGTTATCCCACTATGTGTTTGTGTACCCTTGTGTATTTGTGTTTTTTTCCTGTCTTTATGTGTTTAGCTGATGAGAGCTATGTTGTAGAATTTTTCTAATATTCTGTTATTTTCTTTGTAAAGATGCTTAGACATTATTTATTCTGTGTTGTTTTCATGCTCATGTGTGAAGTTGACGTTTCAAAAGTTATTCTGATCTTTTATGTATGTACTCATGTCATCATTCCTGTAACACTGATGTATATGTTTATTTCTATTCTTTTGTAAAGCCTCTATTACTACAAATATTATCTGTATTGTTATGTCTTTAATGTTGTATTTTGTATCTTTGTAATTGTATTCTTATGTTATATAATTGTAATTGACGCCAGTTAATCAAATTAAGTAACTTGAAAGCATTCATTTCACTGCACACATTTCTGTTGGTCATAGTATATGGACAATATGTGAGAAGTAGGGACTGATAGTGTTTGCACGTGTGTTACTAATTCAGCAAGGGACTGGATAACAGCATCGCTGGTTCTAAGGACAATTCCAAAAACTTTGTGAGTGCACAAGTGGTGGTTATGGACTTGCTCTATTATCCGCCAGACTCTTCAATGGTGATTGTGCACCTGCACAGTCGCAACAGATGGCTGCTGGCCATCTCTACAAGGACTACAGTGGGTCTGCATCTCTGGTGGCCCACCAATACTCTCTACCAGGACTACAGTGGGTCTACTCTGTGATGACCTACCTACCAATATTCTTCAAAACGTCAAATGACTCTGCTGTGGGTTTGCTCTGTTGTGGCCCATTACCTGTCAGCATGTCAAGAGTCAGCACTGTCTTTCTGTTGGAAGGACAACACTACTTCTTCAAGACTGCATGGAAATCCACTACTTCTGTGTGCAATTTCTTTTACTAATGAGACTTTGTGAAAAAAACTGTAATTACTATTATGATGAATGATCAGGACTGTCTTTATGGACTGTGAGAAAATTTTAGCTTTTGACCAACATTGTATCAATAAGTGTGTGCATTGGATATCTTTGTTAGTGTAATTATGAAAAATTTTATCAAATCATTATTGGCCACTGGCCAAAAACATTTGTAAAATTTTTTGTGGGGAGCATGGGGGCTATGTAAGTAGGCTGTTTATGTTTTCTTTATGTAAGTTTGATGTTTATGTTTTCTTATTGGCAACGTTACGTAGCGCTCTCTGTATGAAAATCACTGGCTGTGCTGTGTGCAGTATGTGGCTAGTTTGCATTGTTGTCTGCCATTGTTGTCATGAACTGCTATAGCTGGATGCGAACAGCGCGTAGCGCTGGGCAGTTGGAGGTGAGCCGCCAGCAGTGGTGGATGTGGGGAGAGAGATGGCGGAGTTTTGATAATCTGTAAGACTGAATGTCAATTATGAATATTAAGGTAAATACATTGTTTGTTCTCTATTAATATCTTTCATTTGCTAACTATCCCTATCAGTAGTTAGTACCTTCAGTAGTTTGAATCTTTTATTTAGCTGGCAGTAGTGGCGCTCGCTGTTTTGCAGTAGCTTGAGTAGCGAAGATTTTTGTGAGGTAAGTGATTTGTAAAAGGTATAGGTTAAAGTTAGTCAGGGCCATTGTTTTGTAGGGGTTATTGAAAGTCAGATTGCGTTGCGCTAAATAATATTGTGTGTCAGGTTAAGCACAGGCTTGTATAATTGTTCTAAGTGGACGTTTCACATGTAAAATTGTTCAAAGGGGACGTTTCATATCTCAAAATCGAGAAAGACACTTTTCCTCCTCCATCCTTGCTTAACATGAAAATTTTGGATATAGATGATAAGGGCTACAAAATGTGCCTTCTAGAGGAATTTTAAATATATAAACAATTCTACCTAGATTCAAAACATTTGTTAAATTATGAACTTGCTCTGAAAAATGGACACTATTGTGATTATACAGCATTTCCGATAAAATGTGAAATGTAGCCCTTTTCCTTTCAAGTATTAGAACTATTTGCCATAATTTTTCAGACTTAAGTATACAGCTTTTTTATGTACTATAAATTTACTTTTTATCTGCTTTTATATACCAAAGTTGCCTTGGAGCCGAATACATATAAATTGCTGGTACCACCCTAACCACCCCAATATCGATATTTTGTCTAAATCAGCAAAAAATCGAATAATATTTTGACGTTTCGGGATAAAAAACGAGGTTCTTACCAAAAAGAATGATGAAAGAAGCAAAATCGTCGTTTTTCTAGCATTCTCGCTGTTTCTTGATAAATTTTTAAAATTCTGTTACAGATTTTTTCCTATTAAATTAAGACAATAAAGTGACAATACGATGAATGACCAAGTCCAACGCAATATTTGCAAATAATATTTTTAACCATCGCTGTGAGTAGAACAATTGAAAGGTGCGTAGATTACATTACAGCTACATATCGAGACGATATCTATAGGTACACATTTTTATACGATAATGAAGCTCGTATAGAAAAACGGGAAGAAAGAGAAAGAACTAAAAAAAATCTTTTTGGATGGCCCCTTAAATTAGTGGATTATCATATAAATGACGAAGATTAATTATATCAACTTTATTATGACGATCTGCTAAAAATATTAAAAATGTTGCATCAATGATTAAACATCATTTTTAAATGTTGCTTGTTCATTAACCGAAAATTGTAAAAGATACGCAAAACTGAAGAAAAACCCACTTTCTGTGTCTTCAGAATTTATGTCAAGAACTCTGAATATGGAGTTCTTCATGTTACCTCATTTCTTTGTACCTCAGTTTAACATGTCCATCTTCAAAATACTTAAAATCGTGTCCACACATCGGATTCAAGTATCTGACTGGCAAACTAATTTTAAACTCATTATGTCCTTAAGGAACAGGGTCCACTTTCTGTGCGTGTATTGAGTTCTGTACAGATTTTTTCTCGATATCTAGCACTCAAGTAATAACATCCAGTAATGTTTTGGAAAATGTTTACTTCTAGTACACTTAATTTTTTGAAGGATTTAACACTGTCTTCAATAGAGTCTCCATTTATACAGAAAATTTCTATAAAAATATTTTTTTGTTAATGTAGGTGGTTTCTATTAAAACGTATGAAAATGGTAATGTGGAGAAATCAGTCAACTATATGAAAGACAAACGCCGGCATATATGCAAATAATGTGATAAAAACTATCAAAAAATAGGAATCTTAGAAATAATAAAGTGCTGTGCATATGTGGAAAATCTTTTACATTTGAATATTACAAGAAACATCTAAACGTAGTCTCAAACGATGAACACACCAAAATACTGTCATCTTTGAAAAATAGTGAAGGTAAAAATTAAACTTATAAGCACATGCGTTTAAAATTCGAAGCTATGCATGAGGTGTCAAATTTTTCTTCCTATGCAAGATTCTGTAAGCAAATGCATCTTTCGGAATTTTATTGTTGAAGTTTACACACAATTTCATAGTAACTTTTTGAGTTGCCAAGACGTTCATCCTTTGCAATATATTTACGAGATAGATAGGATAATTTTCTATAGAACTGTATGGATTTACGTTAACATTGGCTTCCAGTTATTCAACTCTTTTTTCTTGAGAAAAAGTTAATTTCTTCAATTTTTCAAGTAGATGTTCTGCAATTTGACATGATGAAACAATGAAGAATCAGCCAGCTAATTATTCTTACGATTTGTCTACAAGAAATGATATGAAATAAGGCGAATCAAACTTCCCAGACTTATAGTTATTTGTGATATCTAACTCAAAATTCCTCTTGTTAGTCAGTCTCACGATCTTTGGTTTGTTCTTCAAAGAAAGATATGGGAATTTTCTGATTTTTAAGCCTTTCTTGCTGTAATTCAAGTCTATATTCAGATATATATTTACCAAAAGGTATACGAATTTCCATGTGTTCCACCAGAATTTTACTTTCTTTTGGAAGTGTATCTTTTATCTCAACACCAGCAACATTGTGATTAGTCCATAGAGAAACAATATCGTTTGCACTTGAACTCCAAGTAAAACAGTTAAAACTCCTTCCTACATCACTTCTTTAAAAGTTTTAAAAAATGTACGAAAAATGTTCAGCAAATAAAATACTTCATTTTTCTCACTTTTTACCTTGATACTGTTGAGTACATGACCTTCCATGCTTAATTCATTGGCGAGAGACAAACTCAAATGCAACAAAATGGATGAAGGAATAAATGGAAGCTCCATTCTAGATATGCTGTTATTTATTTATTTGTAGTTATTAGGTTGAAAAACTTTGCTACAGAGTTATTAATCAAATTTTATAGGATTCCAACATATGTTGGATCATCTGTGTCATCGACTTGAACAGTATCGAAGCTGAAGTATAATTGGGCATGTTTAGGCATCTTTGTTAGGAATATTTAAGTTATTTTTTACTTTTCCCATTCGCTGGGAATGAGTAAAATTGATAGATCTTAAATCTTTTTCATGGAAGAAGGAAAACAACCTACTTAATCAAAGAATTTACTGAACCATTTCTATCATAACTGTCACAGTAGCACTGCCTAAGTCAATCAGGTCGTAATCTTCGTAATTTGTGGTTACTTTTAAGTCCTGAATTTTGTCATGGATTGGTACAAACAGTGGATGATGTGGTTTGGCGCCCAAACGCAGCAGCCGGGCGAAGTGGCCGAGTGGTTCTAGGTGCTACAGTCTGGAACCAAGCGACCGCTTCAGTCGCAGGTTCGAATCCAGCCACGGGCATGGATGTATGTGATGTCCTTAGGTTAGTTAGGTTTAAGTAGTTCTAAGTTCTAGGGAACTGATGACCTCAGAAGTTAAGTCCCATAGTCCTCAGAGCCATTTGAACCCAAACCCAGCATTGGGCTTGAATGAACCAATGTTAGTTTTTTGATGAGAATGTTCACTATGCTCCATGTACATTCCATCGACTGGATTAAAATTTACGTTAATCAAGTCGAATGGTACAATTTTTGGAAGGTGATTTGTCTAGATTTTTCAAACTATATTGAGTGATGGGAATGACAATTGTTTCTCCATCACAGTACAGCTTACTATGTTCTGATGTAGAGTCTGGAATAAAAAACGTAGTATAAAAACCAACTAGTGCAACATGATTGTATCTGTCCTTCATAGGCACAGCCAAATTTTTCTTGTGTACTGAGGACTTGCCCATCAATTGAAGTAGGTGATGATCTATGGACTGCACAAGCTTCTCATTTACTACTAGAAACCAAAGGTAACAATTCCTGAGATAAAAATTAAGCATATCAAACTTTTGCCTAATTACATTTCATCTGCAGTAGTAGGGTAGAGTGGCTGAGGAAAAACAACCCTAATGATTGACAACAATATTTTAGCTCCAGGATGGTTGAACTAGGATAAAAATCAGTCAGTTGTACGTATACTCTAACAGTTTAGATCAACCAAAATTTCAAGCATTTATGAAAATATGCAAAAAATCTGGAAGACAAAAATTATGAAAAAATTACCACATTTATTGACAATAATGATGAGATTATGCCACTAGACAAGTCTGAAGACATTTCAGTTGTGGTGTTTGACGACTTCATTCTCGAAAATCAGCATGTAGTTAGAGAATATTTCACTAGAGTCAAACGTATTCGAAAATGCAAAAAACGCTAGTGAGATATACCTTTTTGAATATATTGCTGAAGGTTATTTTTACCATGCGTTTGTTGCCGACTTGATTTTTGATGATTTTAAGGAAATGTGAAATTTTGGAATGATGATCAATTTGGGTTTTGGATGATAAACATGACAAGTAAACACAATGACAGAAAGTAAAGAAACCAAATTAGAAATTGTTTAAGAACATGAATGGGAACATAAGCATACACTGAATGTAGTCATAGACATATACTAAATATAAAATTTACGTTTTTTATCTGATTAAATGCAGGTGAAATATGAATCATCCAAATGAGAAGTATGACTCAGGAATTGTTAAAAAAGCTACATGAAACAGAAAGAAAGAAGAAGAGTTGAAGGAAGCTTTTCAGTCACAGAAGAATCATCCAAGAACTGAATATGAGAAATATAAAAAAGATCACCTTGTTGTTGATGCAACTGAACAAGTAAAACAAGGAATCGAAGATTTAGGTGATAATATTTTGATGGTTATTGAAGAAAACTGGGAAGCTGAAAAACAAATGGTTCCCTATAGTTATTCTAAATATTTTGAAGAATTCGATGACATTCCAGCAATTAAGTGTGACAAAATTCCATAGTGTGTCTTCACACTAAGTGAATCAGAGATACAAGATACATTGATAAAAAACCAAGAAAAAATCAAAAACAAAAAAAGATAGCAATGTAGTGACATTAAAAATAAACGTAAGTGAAAACTCAATTTTTGGGTTAAGACCTTACTGTACGTTTAAATATCTTAGTAACTTGTGAGTTGAATTTGATGGAATTCAGTTAACAATTGATGGAAAGACATGTGAAGAAATGGATGAACAGATGAATCTATTGTCCAAAAAACGCATTACTATAGGTGATATGGACACAACATTTTATGCTTTTCATCTATCAAGCTATGCAAATATTTTATACAGATCAGGAGCATTATATAGTGAAAAGCCCAAAAGAAAATAAAATCGAATGATAGCAAAAAAATATGAATCCGATAAAAGAAATCATTAAAGTCTGTTCTTCACACTTGATATAAAAAGTAGTCTGCAAGAAAATCTTGACAATTCAGCCAAAGGTCTGAGTGAAGAGCATGATTCTTTTGAAAATAATGAATCTTTCTCCTATATTTCTTTAATGATATACCGTATTATTTAAATGGTTATTAGTGTTATTATTAAACAAAACTTTTAATTCAAAATTAAATCTTCTGGTTACAAGTTTTGATTTGTAGAATGTCCAAATTTGGCTTAGCCCTCCTTCTTGTGCCAAGCAACCACGAGTAGATATACTAACTTCTTCCTTGTTGCCTGTTACGATAGTAACTGATTTGATAGTATAAGCAGAGAAATCTGAATCTTCTATGTTCCTCCACAATACTGCATAACGTTTACATAGCATTTGTTTTACCTCAGTCTTCTTTGCTTGACTCCCTCTACTGATGGGCATGTTTGGTTTTATTTTTCTTGTTTCTGCTTACAGTTTCGGCTTACAGTTCCTTCCTGCATAACCGAAAAAGCAGTTCCCATACATACAATACATAAGATAGTTGTCATTACTGAACATCTAGCACTGTCGAGAAAAGTATGCTCGTTGTCAATATAAAGAGCTGAGCAAAGTAAGTAACAAGCTTCATGTAGCGTTCATGTTGGACACAATATGATTTGAAACATACTCTTTGGAGGTCTGAATATGATTTGGAACAACGGCTGGTTTTTAGCATCTATTTACACTGCTAGTGAACATGGTTTGTTAGAATGTGACTTCACACCAGGAGAGATCACTTTGGAAACTACAGGAAAATGTGTCTGACTCAATTATGTTCAGTGGTGGACACAATACTATTCCAAACGATGTTCCTGAAAGATTCTGTTGTTTCGAAACACCGAGTGCTTATAAACTGGAATACAAAACACTCCAAATACAAGCTTTAACTAAACATGACGAAATCCAGTATGGCGACTCTCATGTTCTTCAACCAAAGTATATGAAAGGAGCAGAGCTGCAGTACCTCTCGTGATACACAGACGGGAAAAAATCGCACACCAAAAAAAAAAAAAAAAAAAAAAAAACAATTAATGTGGAATGATGAGGTTTCGGGAATACATTTGTCTAGGCAAAGCAATTGACGTTGCGAGATCAGAAGTTAATGGAAATGTGAAATGCTGGTAATTAATAACCTGTGTAACAACCAGAATGTTGAATACAATCATGCAAACATGCATTCATTGTGTCGCACAGGATAGGACGTCAGTTTGTTGGCTGGAGTTCCATGTGTGCTGCACTTGGTCGGTAAATGCAGCGGCGGTTAGTGCTGGTTCTGGACGTCGCTGGGGTTGTCGCCCAATGATGTCCCATATGTGAGCGACTGCAGACATATCTGGTGATCGAGCAGGCCAAGGAAACTTGTCATCACTCTGCATGGCTTGTTGGGTTGTAAGAGTGGTATGTGGGCGTTACCCTACTGGAAAACAACCCTTTCAGTGCCGTTCATAAATGGCAGCACAATAAGTCAAAACACCAGAATGATGTCCAAATTTGCAGCCAGAGTGCTTTGGATAACCATGGAATGCTCCTTCTGTCATAGGAAATCACACCCCAGTCGATAATTCCAAGTGTACGTCCAATCTGTCTAGCCCACAGACAGGATGGTTGCAAGCGGCCACCTGGCTTTCTTATAATCAGCACACGACCATTACTGACACCGAGACAGAACCAGATTTAATCACAAAATACTACAGACTTTGTAAGACGTCGTGGTATCCTGACCTCCGTTGCTTACATATTCTGGACTCACAATCATATTCCGCATATCAAGACGCTTCATTCGAACCCAAACTCGATAAGACTCTGTAGGAATCAGCATGGGTTTCGAAAAAGACGGTCGTGTGAAACCCAGCTCGCGCTATTCGTCCACCAGACTCAGAGGGCCGTAGACACGGGTTCCCAGGTAGATGCCGTGTTTCTTGACTTCCGCAAGGCGTTCGATACAGTTCCCCACAGTCGTTTAATGAACAAAGTAAGAGCATATGGACTATCAGACCAATTGTGTGATTTGATTGAGGAGTTCCTAGATAACAGAACGCAGCATATCATTCTCAATGGAGACAAGTCTTACGAAGTAAGTGTGATTTCAGGTGTGCCACAGGGGAGTGTCATTGGACCGTTGCTATTCACAATATACGTAAATGACCTAGTGGATGACATCGGAAGTTCACTGAGACTTTTTGCAGATGATGCTGTGGTGTATCGAGAGGTTGTAACAATGGAAAATTGTACTGAAATGCAGGAGAATCTGCAGCAAATTGACGCATGATGCAGGGAATGGCAATTGAATCTCAATGTAGACAAGTGTAATGTGCTGCGAATACATAGCTAAATTATCATTTAGCTACAAAATAGCAGGTCAGCAACTGGAAGCAGTTAATTCCATAAATTATCTGGGAGTACGCATTAGGAGTGCTTTAAAATGGAATGATCATATAAAGTTGATCGTCGGTAAAGCAGATGCCAGACTGAGGTTCATTGGAAGAATCCTAAGGAAATGCAATCCGAAAACAAAGGAAGTAGGTTACAGTACACTCGTTCGCCCACTGCTTGAATACTGCTCAGCAGTGTGGGATCCGTATCAGATAGGGTTGATAGAAGAGATAGAGAAGATCCAACAGAGAGCAGCGCGCTTAGTTACAGGATCATTTAGTAATCGCGAAAGCATTACGGAGATGATAGATAAACTCCAGTGGAAGACTCTACAGGAGAGACGCTCAGTAGCTCGGTACGGGCTTTTGTTAAAGTTTCAAAAACATACCTTTACCGAAGAGTCCAGCAGTATATTGCTCCCTCCTACGTATAGCTCGCGAAGAGACCATGAGGATAAAATCAGAGAGCTTAGAGCCCACACAGAAGCATACAGACAATCCTTCTTTCCACGAATAATACGAGACTGGAATAGAAGGGAGAACCGATAGAGGTACTCAGGGTACCCTCCGCCACACACCGTCAGGTGGCTTGCGGAGTATGGATGTAGATGTAGATGTAGATGTAGAAGATAAAGTCAATTTTGTATGAATTCACGTAAACGATATGCAAATAACAAGTAAGCGCACCGTGGTTGAAATACTCGAGGCTGGCGTACACACATACATTCCAGAGACGACGGTCACAGGAGCTTTTAGTTCGAGAGAGATAGACCACACACCAGGAGGCCGGTCCCTTCAGAGGACGACTCAGCCTTGTCGGCCGGTGACTGCCCGTGGAGCGGACAGCGTGGGCCCGAGTGAAAAGGGGGAACGACCCCGTGTTCGGCTTAAAAGCAAATTCCGCCACATTGTGTGGGAGCGGCCAGCCTACGCATTATTTACACATAGCACGCAGTTTCAGAGATTTTCACAGGGAGACAGCAAACGCCAAATGCCAATGCTACAGGTTTCTGGATTGGTCGCCTTAAACGAAACGTCATTCTCCTGTTTTAGAAGAGCAATGCTGATTGGCAGACGATATTTCTGACGCCTTGAGCTGAAGGAGTAATGGAAGAGACCGAAAGATACACCCTTTCACGTCTGGTGTGGAGGGGTGCCGTTCCATTGTTGCTCTTGGAGCGAGGAACAAGTCTTTCCTCAGTGCTTCGCTGGGAGAGCACCTATGTCAAGAGCGAACCCAAGTCCGACTCTCTATATTGAGTCCTTGCGATTAAGCATTGTTCACTGTGTTGGCCGACACACTTATTGTGGGGTGTGAACGGACAGAGTTATTGTTAAACGCCTGCGAGCGAATTTTTGAGTGGCATTGTGGTGGACTGGTTATCTGACCGGTGTACCACGCCAGTAGTTAGACTAGGGGCGAATAGTCGTCCTTGACTTCATCAAGGCGTAGGGAGAGTTTGATTGGCGTAGGTCAATCCAGATAGAATGAGAGTTATCTTATTTGTCAGCAGCGAGCGGCGCAGACAGCAGTCATCGCAGCTTACGGTATTGTGCACTACAGCTATTGCGAGCCCGATATTTCCTCCACAACTTCACTGCATTTCACACGCGACAGCCTCGACTGTACCTAGCAACATTATAACGGATAATTATTCAAGTTGAGTAGGCGCGCCTCTCAGCCATTCTGCCAAGTCAACAACCATCTTAAACTTTGTATAGAAATTTCATTAGGGAATCCTATCCTTGAGAGGTAATGCACATTCCAAAAAGAACCAGGATATAACTTGTTCAGTTCATAACTAAAAGTGCCATTGTGATTTCTTAGGTTTTTTGCAAAAATAAATAATAAGTTCGTTAGTTTCATGTTTTTCTTACACTACTCCAGTACCCAAGTATCCCAGTAGTTACGTAAGAGCGGGCCGGAGTGGCCGTGCGGTTCTAGGCGCTACGGTCTGGAACCGAGCAACGGCTACGGTCGCAGGTTCGAATTAGTTCTAAGTTCTAGGCGACTGATGACCTCAGAAGTTAAGTCGCATAGTGCTCAGAGCCATTTGAGCCAGTTACGTAAGAAATTTTGTGAATTTTTGTGTCATTTCCTATCAGCGGACGACTCCAGAAGATATTTATTGCTGAAAGTTTTTCAGGCATTTCTCTTTAGAACGTTATACAATACAAGTGGAGACGTAGAGTCATAAGCAGATTTACCAAAGTCTTTATTAGCAAGTTCAAACATATGGTAGATACGATAGGCAATTACATCTCTTTCATTAAAACTTTCAAGTCCAGGTACACTTGACACTCCACTACAACCTCTCATTATGGCAACAGTGAACCATCCGTTTCCATGTGAGAATGTATCGTTAATATCCAAGCACAACAGTTTACAAAAACATAGACAACGTCGAACTTACTACAACATCTGGGAACAAGAAGAATCGCATTCCAGTGAAGAGTGTTGCAGCCCACGCTCTCGTCGATGGACCTTGTGTATTTCTTGGACGTTCACTAATTTTAGCTTGGATATTAACGATACATTCTCACATGGAAATGGATGGTTCACTGTTGCCATAGTGAGAGGTGGTAGTGGAGTGTCAAGTGTACCTGGACTTTGTAGAGAAGCAGCCTACTCACGCCGTATAAAATTCACATCAGTATTTCCGTTGTGTGCCAGCCAGTCCGCTGTAACTAGCTCTGACGTCATAAATGTTGCGCAATACTTTAAAAATCAAGTAAATAACCTGAAGCGTTTCTAGCATGTCAGGAGTAATACTAAGTCAATATGTGTTGAATATCAGTTCAATAACTTTAACCATTTTCGAAATTTGGATGTTTTTCTGTAAAAATCATTGGCGCAACAGAAAAGAGCTAGAAACTTAAAAATTTATATTTAGATTCCCTTCTCATAATAATTTAGTGGAAACAGTATTCTGGATCTCACAAATTAAAATTTTAGTTGAAATTATGGTTTTCTGGTTTTTGTCTTAGAAATTAAGGAAGCAAGATAGATTAAGTAGGCGAATAAATAAGGCTAGGATTTTTAAATTTAAGTAGAAGGGAGATTCGCTATAATCATAAAGATGTGAGAAGTTTCAATTGAATAACTATAAACCTATAGCAATAGCGTATTTCCAAAGGGCAAGTTCAGAGCTCGTCTACTGCGTGTAGTGTAATAAAATTAATTCTCTCGCCCAAAATATTTGACTTAGCCACATCAGACTTTTATTATGATTACTTACCTGTGTGCTGAATGCACATTTAAATTGAGAGCTTCATCGGCCATCAGCAAAAGAAGCGATGATTTATTCAATAACTTAAAGTGGTGCATTACTAGCCCAGCGGCTAGTCGGGAGAGCAATTTTGATCAGGCGTTCCCTTAGCCGTCCGCACCGCGGCTTTACGTATAAGAACGCTGCGCGAGAGAAGAAAGGCCCCAGTTCTCTCCAGACGTTGAATAGCACACCACCTGTGCCGGGAGTCGCGTCGCGTCAGTATCATCGCTACAAACAGCCTCGGATGCCGTAATAAGTTACTCGGGATACGCGTAACCATGAAATCATTTTCGAGTGAAGTGTTAATTCTGGGATGACTTTAATGATCTATCTTCAGTTTGCGTATGTCGTATTTTCACGTACCGTCGCGGCACAGACATTCTACCATTATACAGCGTGGCGTTTGATGAACATTATCATCAAATTATGGCGAGCATTCACTTAAACATTTAATTTGAACAGTTATAGTTTTATCAGCGCATTAGACTCTGAACTGCTCTGTTAGTTGGATTGTGTCGATTCTTTTTGGTCTGCGACTTTCAGAATATAGTGAACATTTTTAGAGAATCGTTTTTGATTATGAATCCCAGACAATCTCCTCAGAGCTATAAGCTGTAGCTATAAGTGTATTTCTCAGATGAAGTGGGCACTAGGAATTCTAATTACAGGCTTCACGTTTTGCTAATCACTTTCTGGTTGCCAATACTGTAGTTAGAGAGCCAGCGTTGAGAACGGCAAAAGACTGCATAAATAATAGGAACATTTTTATAACAATTAATTCCACGCGCCGCCACACATATGGTTAATCGGCCGGGAAATGCATCTTTTCTACTTTACATTCTACATATATTATAAACCAATAAAGTCCACCCACCGCCCCACAACTTGAGTTTTAATGATGGAGATGTAACTGCCTCTCGTACCTATGTTTGAACTAGCTAATAAAGACTTTGGTATGTATACACGTGACAAGAGAAAACTCAATCCTAATGAATCTCTATTTATTTGGGTAAAAGGTAAAGGTGTATGTGAATATGTAAAATTTGTTGGTGATTCTACTGTATATTTTCGTAAATAAAGATCTGTAGTGTCAGCCACTAACCGGACAAGGGAACATCTCGAACCGGGGGCCTACTTCTGTAGTAGTGTGGGGTGGAAATTGCATCTTGCAGGAGCCACAGGGTAAAGGGTACATCTCAGATTAATCCGTTGCGCAGAATAACAGAATCTCAGATCAACCCCACGCTCACAACTTCCGCCCTGTATTGAAGAAGCTCTCGCTCGAAGCCAGTGGAATGCACACTACGGGGCATCTGGTTCAGAGCTGTCCTCGAAGTAACTGACTTGTAACGGTTCGTGGTGTCACTGTGGTGCCAACTGCTGCTTACACTGCTGCTGCAGATTCTGTATGATGTTCCAGAGCGACGTGGCAAACACGATGGCCTTCCCTCCCGGCACTGCCACATGGCCGTCCGGAGCTGCATCTTCTTGCGACTGTACATTCTCACGACCACCGCTACCAGGAATCACGTACAGTGGACACATTCCTGCCAAGCCTTTCTGCAGTGTCGGAGAAGCAACATTCAGCTTCTCGTAGCCCTGTTACACCACCTCGTTCAGAATCAGTGACTAACATCGACTCACCACTTCCAATCTCAAAGGTAACTAACACTCACGACTGAGCCGTGGTGCGCCTTTTCTCGCACGACAGCTCTTTGGCCCGACACTATCGATTACCCGGCTGCACTAGGATCTTTGCCCCGGTTGCGATCTGGCGGGTGTTTGGCGCTCGTGGCACTTGGTGTTGGACCAACACTGTCTCAAAGGAAGGCCTCGGCGCTTGTTGGTGACGTCACGTCAGCTGGGCACGGCCAACGCCAGGTCTGTTGCAGGCATACTCATAATGGTGGTGTCTCCCTTTCTGACACAGGAAAATGTGAAACTATTGGCGGTAGTTCACCAACACACATTGTTCTGAGAGATTTCTGCAATCAATTAATTGTGCAATTCATTACACTTCTTAATAAGTAATGTACTCCTGAACTTAAATTGCCACCTGTTTTTAGGATTGACATACAAAAACAACTTCATGTTCCAGCAGCAACAGAATTCGTGCTTCTTTGCTGTTGTGTACATAGTTCCGCATAGTCAGCGCGTACACAACTTTTCCACTAGAGCGCGCCCCGCTAAACACAACAGCGCAGGCGCAGCGCTCGTCCGTCTCCGCACTACGAGATGGCGCTGTCATAGAGACGGACCAAATTCTGCTTCCGCCGATCAGCCAATGAGATTGCTGCTAACGTAGAACCTTTTCTCCTCGCGGATCACACTCGCGCTGTGATACCGGAAGGCGCGAGGTATTATAACGAGTGTACACACCTCCGATTAGTCAGTCTGCATTTGTCTGCACCAGTCTGCATTAGACTGTACCAGTCTATAGTCAAATTTCAGTCTGCGCCTAATGAGATTATCATATTCCTGTACATAGCCATGAAGATAAATGTATAGACACTTTGTCAAGTATCAGAGATATGTGAGAATAAGATTAATGTACCAAGACCAAAGGAACTTCACATTGTCAATTGTAAATAGCATCCAGAACCAAGTTAAGTTATTTTTAAGCTTGTTATTATTTGAATAAATGTGTGTGGAAATTAATCAAGTTCTGTTTAAAGTTGGTCACCGTCAATCTGCTACTCTAAGCGTGCAAGTGGCATTTCTATCGTCCGACCTAACGGCAGAAGATAAACACGCCACAATAAGACCACGAGACATATTGCTGACACTCGCCTACTTCATTAAAGGGACAAGTCAAATAATCTGATGGTGTGTGTACTGAAGGTCTTACAGTACGTACACCACATTTACGTTATTTGTAAATCTGAGGAAGTTAAGTTTGTACTGGGTTGATTTTACAAGAAACTGTGAACATATTGGTGCTCTTCTTTAGGTATCTTGGTTGATTATGGGGTGAGGAGCACTGAATGTTAATGAAATATCTTGCGACTGTACACGATGGGGGAGGGGGTGGGGGACAGAAGAACAGGCAAAAGAGAGATACTTATTTTATCAAATAAAATTTTTATCTTATAAAGTTTCTCCTTTTAGTTGCAAGAGGGGAATATTTATCTTTTCTAATGTGCCTGTTTAAAAAAGTTTAAGCTCAGCATTATTTTCGATGTATGAAGCTATTTTGTTTCCTGTTTAGAACTCCTTTCGTTGAAAACGACTGTAATCTAATGACTGGCAACAGTTGGACGTTTACACATGTAAATTAGTTCACATGTCCAGTGACGATGTCAAACGAAAATAAATAAATAAAAGAAACGAGTTCATTGTAAGGGGGTTGGGGTAAGTTTCGATAGCAAAATGGATCAAGTAAATATAGTTACTTGGATGTAAAATTTCCGAAGCTTGCAATGGGGCAAAGCATCTTCTCATATTGATCTACGTTTGTTTCCACAGGATTCAGTAATACAGAACTACGATCTTCATTTGTAGCTTTACGATAGTAAGAAAATCTTTCATCTAAATAAAACTGCAGAATCCATAACAATACCAAACACTTTGTCCAAAAATAATAGATTTATAGTGATAAGCACGCCCAGGCGTTTCTGCCTGCAACAGATGTGGCGTTCGCCGTGCCTAGCTGACGTGATGTCTCCAACAAGCGCCGAGGCCTTCCTTTGAGACGGTGTTGGTTGGACTCGCTACAAGGCGCAAGGACATGGAGGTAAGAATAAGGGGAGATGGCGCTACGTATCCCAGCCATACTACGTTTTGAAGCCATGGGGGCGTGGCTCGCTGCCATGAGACTCTGACCAAAACATTGCTAGTGTGCTATAGCGTTGCGTGTTTTACAGTCGCTAATTGCACCATATACGCATGTAACCTCATCAGATTGGTTGTTTCAAAGTTTTGTTTAAAATAAAATCTCGTAAAGGCGAAATTCGGCATTTCTTCTGATTAAAAATAGTTTTTAATGTAATATTACGAATAGCTAGCCTTCAATGTAAACGATACAATTTTGTTACTTCAGTAATAAACGTGTATCACAAACTAAATAATAGAAACTGAAAACTAAGTTAGCTATACCCTCCCTCCAAAGCCCCATAAATACATCTTGTTTGTAATACGTACTGGGACATTTCAGTTACGGTACACTACTGGAAAACAATGTTCATTACCACCAATATTTACTGAAATACGGTACACAGAATGGCAAATCTACACAGTGTCCTGTTTAGGCCTATACTTTACGCCAGTTAATGTAGTGTTAGCTTTTAATTTGGTACATGATGAAGACAAAGTGAGTTACTCAACACTTCGATTATCGACGATACGTACGTATTATACTGAAACGTGAACTTGAAAACTAAGAATTTAATTCTTTGAATTAACATACCTTTTGCAAACGTTTTGGGTGTGTAGGGAAAACTGATGGTACAGCATTTTCTCGGAGCCTTACTGTTGAAAGGGAAGTTCGGTCTATGTCCTCTTCTCGGAAATGCTGAGAACATATAGTACTCCATTTAGACGCACGCCAATTCTTCCTCCTCACGGCATTCTCCCACAGAGATTTCCGACTTTCATCTTTAGGAAATCTAAAATCATACAGGAGAAAAACACGCTATAGTACAAGTACCGATGTAGCACACGTTCATTCACAATGAAGTTGTAAAATCACACTTAACGAGACAACTTACACATGAAATGTTATTCCCTTCGATTTCGCATCACAATCAGAACGATTCGTACATCCGAACACCACACAAGTCACCATAATAGCGCAAAATCCTTCCAAAAGCGAGCGACAAGCCTATGCACACAAGCTTACAGCAGCAATGTTTTGGTCGGATTGAGATGGCTACCCTCGGCTTCACATAGCTTCACAGCTGTGACGTCACGGCGTCTCCCTCTATTCTTACCTCCATGCGCAAGGACGTGCTTGCGTGGACGAAAGAGGAAAACACGCGTGCTCGGCCAGCAGCGCCACGGCGGGTCTACCTCGCAAGGCTGTCGCGAGTTTGTGGTGGACCTGCCTGATGTCAACTCCGGGCGCTGTTCGTCGCATTGCTTTGGTGCCTGTTTCCTCGGAGAGACCCATCCCTGGAGACCATCTCGAACAACGCTCTCCATCGAAGGTGTAAGTCATTTTGGTGCCTTCGTTTCGTTGAACGATTTGCGTTGGGGTGAGTGTGCTTGTTGCTTGGTTGCCCTAATGTACGTGTTGTTGAAGTAAGAGCAGCCGGCAGAGTGTGTAACCGCATGGAGACCAGCAGTTACTATTTCCTTTTAAAAATCCGCTGGTTGGATTACTATTAGGAAGCTGATTAGCTCGAAGTTATGTGTGTTACATTTTTTTTTTTTTTTGGGGGGGGGGGCAGTATCCAGAAGTTTATGTATTCTCTGTATGAGATTTTCAGTGTATTTTGATCGCCATCAAATCAACGTACAGGGTGGCGCACGAAATGTGTTACCATTTTGTTATTGAATACAAACTTTATTGTCAATACAATCTGAAAGGAACATATACTGCAATGAAGAGCCGTCCATGGAGATTTGTTCTAGCTCAGCACATGCTCAATATGTCCACCATTTCGTTTCCTAACTTCCTTCAAACGAACACTGAAGTTAGTGATTACCGTACGGCACATGTCTTCCGTAATTTCACTGCAAGCTTGAAGAATAAGTCTTCTGAGCTCCATTAAACCACGTGGACGTTTCGGGAAAATCTTTTCCTTTAGGTACCCCCAAAGAAAAGAGTCACTTAGATTCCCGGACTTCCCGGGACTTCTCTGTACAGCAACTCGTACCGCTTCAATATTCTCCGGCGAACAGACACGCTTAGGCCGAGGTCGCTTCACTTCCAATACTGTTCCTTCCAGTACAAATTTATCGTGCAACCTGTGGATGGTCTTCTCACAAGGGACCCATTGTGTGTTAAACTGTTGTCGAAAACGCCTCTATGTCACAACAAGGCTGATGGTTTCATGAAAAAGCAACACAATAGCCGATCGTTGCTGTGTCGTCATTCTTCCATTGTCAGCCATTGCAGCTTACTAGTCCTGTCCGCCCCCGGTAGCTGGGTGGTCAGCGTGACAGACTGTCAATCCTAAGGGCCCGGGATCGATTCCCGGCTGGGTCGGAGATTTTCTTCGCTCAGGGACTGGGTGTTGTGTTGTCATAATCATCATTATTTCATCCCCATCGACGCGCGGGTCGCCGAAGTGGCGTCAACTCGAAAGACCTGCACCAGGCGAACGGTCTACCCGACGGGAGGCCCTAGCCACACGACATTTCATTTCATTTCACTAGTCTCCTAGCGGCAGTATCGTGAATTACACATCATTTCGTAACTCATTTGTTTTTCCTAGCTCTGCTGGTACTGCTGCGGAGATCCCAGCGGGATATCTAATGTGCTTCGTAAATTGTGAAAGAAACAATTGGTAACACATTTCCTGCGCCACTCTGTATCTAGTACATTGCTGTAAAATTTGGGTTACTTCTATTGAAAGCACTTACTCAGTTACTAGTAATGACTCGTATTCTGTAGAGATAGCCATTTGTACGTGTTTCCTTCATATACGTGCATTTATTTGAAAGCACTCACTCAGTGTTAGTAACAGAGCAATTGATTCTTCATTTACTTGTTGTTTATTGATCTCTTCACTTATATTAATTGATGTTTGGTTGGTGTTTGCCGGGTCTTCTGTGGTCAGTGTTCAAGTTTTCTGCGAGTTGGGGTGTGCGGGGGCGGCGCTACGTTCCGCTTCAAAAATGGCTCTGAGCACTATGGGACTTAACAGCTATGGTCATCAGTCCCTAACTAACCTAAGGACAACACACAAAACCCAGTAATCACGAGGCAGAGAAAATCCCTGACTCCGCTGGGAATCGAACCTGGGACCCCGTGCTCGGCGTTCCGCTTCGGCGCACAGAAGCTGTGACGTGCCGCCTGATGGGAAGTGACTCCCGGTTACGTCACCGGGTTTAGGTGTTGTTTTGGACGGCTGGTCTGCTGCTTTCGGCATTTTACACTACTGGCCATTAAAATTGCTACACCACGAAGATGCCGTGCTACAGACGCGAAATTTAACCGACAGGAAGAAGATGCTGTTCACACAAGGCTGGCGCCGGTGGCGACACCTACAACGTGCTGACATGAGGAAAGTTTCCAACCGATTTCTCATACACAAACAGCAGTTGACCGGCGTTGCAAACCATCACGTTTCCGACTTTGATAAAGGTTGGATTGTAGCCTATTGCGATTGCGGTTTATCGTATCGCGACAATGCTGCTCGCGTTGGTCGAGATCCAATGACTGTTAGCACAATATGGAATCGGTGGGTTCAGGAGGATAATATGGAACGCCGTGCTGGATCCCAACGACCTCGCATCACTAGCAGTCAAGAAGACTGGCATCTTATCCGCATGGCTGTAACGGATCGTGCAGCCAGGTCTCGATCCCTGAGTCAAAAGATGGGGACGTTTGCAAGACAACAACCATCTGTAACAACGGTTCGACGATATTTGTAGCAGCATGGACTATCAGCTCGGAGACCGTGGCTGCGTTTACCCTTGACGCTGCATCACAGACAGGACCGCCTGCGATGGTGTACTCAACGACGAACCTGGGTGCACGAATGGCAAAACGTCATTTTTTCGGATGAATCCAGGCTCTGTTTACAGCATCATGATGGCCGCATCCGTGTTTGGCGACATCGCGATGAACGCACATTGGAAGCGTGTATTCGTCATCGCCATACTGGCGTATCACCCGGCATGATGGTATGGGGTGCCATTGGTTACACGTCTCGGTCACCTCTTGTTCGCATTGACGGCACTTTGAACAGTGGACGTTAGATTTCAGATGTGTTACGACACTTGGCTCTACCCTTCATTCGATCCCTGCGAAACCCTACATTTCAGAAGGATAATGCACGACCGCAAGTTGAAAGTACTATACGGGCCTTTCTAGATACAGAAAATGTTCGACTGCTACCCTGGCCAGCACATTCTGCAGATCTCTCACCAAATGAAAAGTCCTGGTCAATGGTGGCCGAGTAACTGGCTCGTCACAATACGCCAGTCACTACTCTTGAAGAACTGTGGTATCGTGTTGAAGCTTCAAGGGTATTTGTACCTGTACATGCCATCCAAGCTCTGTTTGACTCAATGCCCAGGGGTATCAAGGCCGTTATTACGGCCAGAGGTAGTTGTTCTGCGTACTGATTTCGCAGGATCTATGCACCCAAATTGTGTGAAAATGTAATCACATGTGGTTGTAGTATAATATATTTGTCCAATGAATACCCGTTTATCATCTGCATTTCTTCTTGGTGTAGCAATTTTAATGGGCAGTAGCCTAATAAAATGATCAGGGACACCCACGTCTGCTAGCACCCTTCTGTCCAGCGAATGCAGTCGAAAGCCTTGATACAACAATTAAATGTGTATTGAATTCTCTGCATTTTTCCATTAGCTGTCTGACATTGAGAGTCTGCTGTCGCGGTCCTTTTGTGCAGAGTCCTAGCTTGCTGTGGTGGTATTTCTTTATATAAGTAGATTCTCGGACATCCATAGACGACATTTATAAGAGTCTTCCCAGCATGTGAAATCAACGAAATGGTTCTATACTTCTCACAACACAGTGGGTTTCCTTTCTTATGAAACGGAATCATTACGACACGATCCAGTCCTCTATCCATATTCCGTTATTCCATATGCTGTTTGATATTTCATGCCTGATTTTCAAATCAAGATCTCCAGATGCTTTGATCATTTTTGCAGTAACAAGGTCAGGTCCCGGTGCTTTGTTATCTTTCGCTTTAGCTGTGGCATTTCGGACTTTTTCTTTTAAGAAGATACACTGAGGCGTCAGTGAAAATGGTATATCGATCCGTATTCAAATACAGAGAAATGTAAACAGGCAGAATACGGCGCGGTTGGGAGATCGGTTACTGCTGCTACGATGGTGGGCTGTCAAGATTTAAGAGTTTGAACGTTGTGTTATAGTCGGCGCAAGTGCGATGGGACACAGCACCTCCGAGGTACCGATGAAGTGGGGATTTTCCGGTACTACCACTTTGGGAGTGTACCATGAATATCAGGAATCCGGTAAAACATGAAATCTCCGACGTCGCTGCGTCTGGTAAAAAGATCCTGCAAGAACGGGACCAACGACGAATGAGGAGAATCCTTCAACGTGACAAAGATGCATCTCTTCCGCAAATTTCTGCAGATTTCAATGCTGGGCCAATAACAAGTGTCGGCGTGCGAATCTACATCTACATCTACATCTACATTTATACTCCACAAGCCACCCAATGGTGTGTGGCGCTGGGCACTTTACGTGCCACTGTCATTACCTCCCTTTCCTGTTCCAGTCGCGTATGCTTCGCGGGAAGAACGACTGTCTGAAAGCCTCCGTGCACGCTCTAATCTCTCTAATTTTACATTCGTGATCTCCTCGCGAGGTATAAGTAGGGGGAAGCAATATATTCGATACCTCATCCAGAAACGCACCCTCTCGAAACCTGGCGAGCAAGCTACACCGCGATGCAGAGCGCCTCTCTTGCAGAGTCTGCCACTTGAGTTTGTTAAACATCTCTGTAACGCTATCACGGTTACCAAATAACCCTGTGACGAAACGCGCCGCTCTTCTTTGGATTTTCTCTGTCTCCTCTGTCAACTGATGAGCAATACTCAAGTATAGGTCGAACGAGTGGTTTGTAAGCCACCTCCTTTGTTGATGGACTACATTTTCTAAGGACTCTCCCAAAGAATCTCAACCTGGTACCCGCCTTACCAACAATTAATTTTATATGATCATTCCACTTCAAATCGTTCCGCACGCATACTCCCAGATATTTTACAGAAGTAACTGCTACCAGTGTTTGTTCCGCTATCATATAATCATACAATAAAGGATCCTTCTTTCTATGTATTCGCAATACATTACATTTGTCTATGTTAAGGGTCAGTTGCCACTCCCTGCACCAAGTGCCTATCCGCTGCAGATCTTCCTGCATTTCGCTGCAATTTTCTAACGCTGCAACTTCTCTATATACTACAGCATCATCCGCGAAAAGCCGCATGGAACTTCCGACACTATGTACTAGGTCATTTATATATATTGTGAAAAGCAATGGTCCCATAACACTCCCCTGTGGCACGCCAGAGGTTACTTTAACGTCTGTAGACGTCTCTCCGTTGATAACAACATGCTGTGTTCTGTTTGCTAAAAACTCTTCAATCCAGCCACACAGCTGTTCTGATATTCCCTAGGCTCTTACTCTGTTTATCAGGCGACAGTGCGGAACTGTATCGAACGCCTTCCGGAAGTCGAGAAAAATAGCATCTACCTGGGAGCCTGTATCTAATATTTTCTGGGTCTCATGAACAAATAAAGCGAGTTGGGTCTCACACGATCGCTGTTTCCGGAATCCATGTTGATTCCTAAATAGTAGATTCTGAGTTTCCAAAAACGACATGATACTCGAGCAAAAATCATGTTCTAAAATTCTACAACAGATCGACGTCAGAGATATAGGTCTATAGTTTTGCGCATCTGCTCGACGACCCTTCTTGAAGACTGGGACTACCTGTGCTCTTTTCCATTTGGAACCTTCCGTTCCTCTAGGGACTTGCGGTACACACATCATTCAACGAAACATAATCGATATCAGCTTTCGGAGCCGAAGGCCCACTTGCGTACCCTTGATGAGTGCGCGACACAAAGCTTTACGCCTCGTCTGGGTCCGTCAACACCGACATTGGACTGTTGACGACTGGAAACATAATATTGTCTGGTCGGGCGAGTCTCGTTTCAAATTGTATCGAGCGGATGGACGTGTACGGGTAAGGAGACAAACTCATGAATCCATGGAGCCTGTATGTCAGCAGGGGACTGTTCAAGGTGGTGGAGATTACGTAATGGTGTGGAGAATGTGCAGTTGGAATGGTATGGGATGCCTGATACCTCTACATACGACTCACAGGTGACACGTACGTAAGCATCCTCTCTGGTCACCTGTATCCACTCATGTCCATTGTGAATTCCGACGGACTTGGGTATCTTGGGTATCTCAGCAGGACATTGCGATCCCCATAAGTCCA
Source organism: Schistocerca cancellata (assembly GCF_023864275.1). Taxonomy (NCBI): domain Eukaryota; kingdom Metazoa; phylum Arthropoda; class Insecta; order Orthoptera; family Acrididae; genus Schistocerca; species Schistocerca cancellata. The sequence continues at coordinate 132,475,132 of NC_064635.1, read as the reverse complement.
GAATTGCTACAGAGTGACTCCAGGAACACTTTTCTGAGCTTAAACACTTCCGCTGGCCACCAAACTCCCCAGATATGGCCGGCCGAAGTGATCGTGCGGTTCTAGGCTCTGCAGTCTGGAACCGCGAGACCGCTACGGTCGCAGGTTCGAATCCTGCCTCGGGCATGGATGTCCTTAGGTTAGTTAGGTTTAACTAGTTCTATGTTCTAGGGGACTAATGACCTCAGAAATAGAGTCCCATAGTACTCAGAGCCATTTTTCCCCAGAGATGAACATTATTGCTATCTGGGATGCCTAGCAACGTGCTGTTCAGAAGAGATCTTCACCCCCTCGTACTCTTATGGATTTATGGATAGCTCTGCAGGCATAATTTATCAATTCCCTCCAGCACTACTCAAACATTAGTCGAGTACATGCCACGTCGTGTGGCGGTGCTTCAGCGTACTCTCGGGGGCCCTACACGATATTCGGCAGGTGTACCAGTTTCTTTGCCTCTTCAGCATATATAGGGTGTTAAAAATGTCGAATATTTTGAGAGGTAATGGTAAAAATCACAACAAGAAAGTCCAGTAAGTATGGGCTACAAAATGAGTACCTCAATAACTACGAGCAGTTGTTCATCTCTCTCTACTGTGAAACACATCTCTTCTATTGAACATAGCTCTTAAGACATGCATATTGGAACCCATTCTTACTAGACATTTTTTTGTTAGTTTTGTCCGTACCACACCCTCCCGAAATAAAGCACAGGACTTGCAGTAGAAGAGATATGTTTCACAATATCGATTATGAAGAAGTGCTCATAGCGTTTTAAACCTATGTTACTTGACTTGTTTTTGTTGTTTTGGTCTACACTACCTCCTCCCTGAAATTGGAAACTAAGCGCTAGCAGTAAAGACATGTGTTACATAGTATCGATAATGAAGAAGCTCATAGTTCTTAAGTAAACATTTAGAGGCTATGTTTTTCGGACGTTTTTCTTTTATTTTGATTGTTACTACCAGCCCTGATATATTCACTACTTTTTTTAACATCTTGTATACCTGGTAGGATGCAATATATTGGTTCTGCTAAGAAGTACTCTATCCAAATTTTAACAGAATACGCCAATGACATGCATAAAACCTCTCTTGTTGCGTCTACGATTGGAGGCTCCAGAGTATCTCTGTGCCACTGTCGCGCTTACTAAATCAACATGTAATGAAACGCGCTGCTTCTCTTTGTATCTTTGCTGTTTTCTCTGTCAATACTTATGTGGTACGGAACGCTGACTGGCCAGAAAAATTCAAGCGTTGGTGGAACGAGAATTTTTTAACTTACCTCCTTTGTGGGTGAACTACACTTCAGAAGTTTCTTGCAATGAGGCTGTTCTCTGTTTTACCTACGATTACTTGTATGTGGGCTTTCATATCAATGGCTCGGTATGCCTACTCCTAGATATTTCGTGGATGTGACTATTTCCAGTGATTGTCCCACCATTGTGTAATGAAATAGTAATGTGTGTTTCTGCCTGTTTATGTGTAATACGTTGCATTTGCTTGTGTTAAGAGTCAAGTCCAGTGAGCGTCGAACTAAATGCACTCTTCCTGCGTTTCGCTGCATTTTCCACTTTTCGACTTCTCCGCGCACAACAGAATCATCCGTGGAAAGCGTCTTGGAACTTCTGACTGTAAATAACTATTTCGGTATCAAACATAGATCCTGCTATATACCTGTGCAGCAATCGCCGACAAGAATTACGACATTCTTTTGTAAGTCAGTGACGCACGATTCGCCTCCTATATTTTGTCATCATTTCTCTTGGTGAGGCTTCTTCCTCGCAGCCAGAGTAATAACAATTTGTGGGTTTTCATCTTATCGGTATTTAATTTTCATTTTTCTCCATTCCACCATAAGCAATAACAAAACTCATATCAACAACTAAATCCTTTTTCTCTTGCATCTGTAGCTCGCGAATATATATATATATATATCTTTTAACAATCAAATAAACAGAACAATAACTACTGAAATTGCCAAATACAGGACGTACAATTAAAAAGTTAATTTCAAAGTTCTTCCTGCTGTAGATTTACATGAATCAAATTGCCAATTTGATACAGTTTCGTAATTTTCTGTGCAAAATAATGTTTTATATCTGGTCCGATAAATAAATATAAAAGTCTGGCTTTTGTGGATAACGTTTTTATGGATTCCAAGCATATTGCTTGATATACTCATTAAGCTGGTATTTTATGAAGTGAACAGATTTTGGCGACATACAAAAATATGTCTATTTACAATAAATTTCGTATGCTTGTAATTATAAGGTCAATTACATAAGTTTATGTCACTGTGATTTTATGTGGAATAAATTACCAAATTAACGTATAATAATGATTATCTTGGATTTCGTGATTTTCTATATAAAACAGTATTTTATGCCGGATACCATATTACAAAACATATAATGTCGATTTTCTTATTAATTACAATTCTGATTTTATAGCTAACATTTCCTAAAGTTCCAAATATATTGCTTGGTATGATCTTTAAAATCGATTTTTATGAAATGCACGCATTATCAAAATACGAAAACAAGCTGTTCATTACAATTCGGTTCGAGAAATTCCTTTTAAACACTACTCTCTTACTTGATTAGCTGCTCAAAGCCTTATAGATGTCATTAACATTGCATTCCGCCATATAGTTTGTGACAATGCACGTAAGTAAAATGTACAGATATGTGAGACGTTTGGTATCGGGTTGTTGTACACTAATCTGTGTTGGTGTTATATTCAGCTGACCTCCCCAGTCTGTCCCGTAGCTACGTAAAAATCATTCTACACACTCGTGCCACTATTAGATGCAGAATTATTATTATAGAGAAACGTAATGTTCACTTGAATTATTCTTTTGTTGATACGCTGTCTACAAACGCAAGTCTTTCCTTCACCTACATTTAATTTATAAATATCTGAATGCTTCTAGCACTTTCCCGCGGTAGCGGGTACATTTTAAAAATCGCTAGCTTATCTTGTGGAAATTAATGTTAATTGCAGACGTTACAACGTATGTATTTTCAGTACAGCTCTTGTATCTCCTGCGCACTGCACATCCCGCAAACATTTTAATTCTCATTATCCTAATAATGAAAGGTTATTTTCCGCAACTCCATTCGACACTTTCGATCCGAATACTCTGATATGAAGTCATCGAATAACTGTATCGATATTGATACCATAGATATCAAACCAGCAGTAGCGACATTCATATCAGAAATATCCGAACGTACCTAATTTATAGTAGTGTGCTTTGGCGCGCGGTACTTATACAGCTCTTTGTTGTGCGTCAGGAATGGAAAAATTTTGCGTATTTGGCTCGTGTAGTACTTTTTCACGAGGTGTCATGTGCTTCAGTTTTCGAAAACCGGGACTGCATATTTCACTGGAGTGTGACGCCAACAAAGGCCCACGTTATTGGAATTTTTTTCATTAAATTGGAAATATTCTGTTACGTCGTTCGAGAAACAATTTGTTTTCATTTTACCTTTTTACGGTTTTTTTTGGCTGAAACTTCATTGATTTTTAAAATTCTTTAACTCCTCTAACCAATCTCGGACCCTGTTGCAATAGGGAAAGGGGACGAGATGCAACAGCTCATTAAAAAACAAGGGCTCGTTTGTTTCCAGCTGGTAGGCTGTGAAGACCTCCTGTGTAAACAGTGGTAAAGGACAAATTGATTGTTTTTAGAAATTGCGCAGTAAAATTTCAATAAAATCTCAAAAATAAGACATTTCAAGTACATGCAATTTGATTTTTTGTTCAGGTAAGTCATATTGTTTCAAATATATTTACAGTAACAATTTGTTTTAAAAATGGTAAATTCCGTCCAAAATTGTATTCTTAAAAATTCGAAAAGTTGGTCAGTGGGTACTATACGTTGTTTACTTGCGAACTGAGTACTATTAACGTGAATTAGCTTTGACTTACCAGTGTTCACTTGCTGTGCGAATTTTCGAAGCTTTACCGTGAAACCCTCAAAAATAGAAATTTAAAAGATCAAAATACTCTCAGTTTTCGAAACTAAGATTTGTGCTAACAATTTTTGCAACAACAAAGTATAATAACATCAAATATCAATCTAAGATTCAGCACAATATTAAATTAATTTTAGTAAGCACCTTACTACAGAACATAAACAATGTCGTGATGGCACTTAACGTTTCTACTGTAACCGTGTCACGGAAATTCGAGTAAACTGTAGCAAGGGATACAACTAGAGTTGCGCTCTACCAAAACTGCGATAGTAAGTAGTAGCATTACCGGTAGTATTGGTACTATTGGTAGGGAAAGAAACATAAATGACTGTATGAGATACTAGGATCCTATAACTTTTCTTTGTTGTTTGTTTGTTTATTTTGCACATAATTAGAAAAGCACATCGTTCATTGTTCGTCCATTGTGTATTTGGTGTCCTTAGAAAACACAAATTGCATTTTATAAGTATAAAAATTAAATTAGTTGATCACATCTGTGGTTTTATGTAACCAAAGAAATTACTTTCGATGCAAGTGCAGTTTACAAGCCCATTCATAAAAAATCTATATAGCTGTTGCAGTTATTTTGTTCTCGATAGAACGATCTTCATAAAGATCAAAGACAAGAGTTTCCTGTTATTATTAATAAGCGAAAAGTGGGCTATGAATGACAGAAACACGTTTCATATAAGCTAGACGAAATATACAGTAGAACCGATATTGATATGTTCTTGTTTTGAATTTTTTTTAACTTTTACGTTTATTTGAGGAAAATGAATTTTCTAGCGCTATATGATAAATCTCTATCTTTTTATCTTTACTTCAACGTCCCTCTATTTCATGTTACAAACGAACAATTTTCGAATAAAACTTGAACTGGACATTATAAATTTCAATTTTGTTATAAATACTGTTTACTTTTAAGTAACAAAGAGGAGAATATTTAGGACAAAAATGTTCCATAGGTTACATGGCCCTTTGTATATCGTCACTCAGTTTCTAGACGGTTCACCACTTCCGGTTTCTCGGGGAGTGTAGTAAGACACTGATTGCATAATGTAACGAAAGCGATCGAAATGAGGAAACGCCTACTATATATGAAACACACCGAACATACAGGTCATCCAGTTACAATCTTAAGTAACCAAGGCTAATAGGAAAACTATTGTAGTCTAATATTTGTTACGATATTCTACAGTAGCAAACGGTACTTTTACAAATCTAGACATAATTTAACATTGTTTACCTGTTTAGGAAAAACTTTTGAAGCGCATTTGCTTTCGGGAACATATTCAGGATCATTGCCTGAGTCGTAGTTATCCACACCACACTCAGACTCATAAAAATTCTCTCTGAAAAGCATTTTCATTGCAAGGACACCACCTACGTTACTACTCTACTACTGGAAGCCACGTTGCTGGCATTTACCACTTTTTACACGCACACATACCGACAAAGTTGCTATCGGCGAGAATCTGTAATTTGAGAAAGGGCTGCCATCTCTCAGTTTACCCGGAAACTATGTACTATTACGAGCGAAGCACATCACTTACCTACTTTTACATTTCATAGCTCTGTTTCTCTTCGAGAGTCTCTTACCATTCCTTGCAGCCGACATTTTCGTGTGTGAGATGGTCGAATTACGCTCAGACTTCAACGAAGATAAATTCCGATTACAAAGACGACAGGTGCTGGCCGGCGGGGTGTTACTGAACCATCAGGTTAATAACTCATGATTGCAAAATACTGACAGTAATTATGCGCAGAAGGCTGGGAAAACTGGTAGAACCCACCTCCAGCGAACAGCAGTCTGGGCTCCAGAGGAATGTAGCGACACGTGACGCAATACTATTTCCACGACCTACGTTCAAAAAAAATTGTAAAAGGCAAACTCAAATTTATAGTACTTCAGTATTTACAAGCATCCAAATAGTCCAGGAAAATTAGCCCAAAAATGGACGAGCTGATCAATAAATACGCACTAACTGGAAGGAATGTTTACGCTAGCAGGCATCCCAAGTAAGAACTAAATGAGTTTTCGACGGTGTCTGGCTTGTGATAAACCGCTGAGGGCCGAAAAATCACGAAATGTTTGGACTTTTTTCCACGTTTTCGCTTATAGATCGAAAACAATACACCCTACAGAAAATTCTCAAGATATTGAAATGACCAAGCATAAAATATCGCATAGAATGAGCTATTTAAAAGATAGAAATGGTTCAACCGTTTTGCCGCAATCGATAGTCAAAGATAGGAAATTTTTACCAGCTTGGCGGAAAAATGTGTTATGCTCATGTTCCAACGCCTGTAACTCAAAAACGGCTAGTCGTAATGATGAAGAGCATTAAATTTTGCGTACAAAGAGCTCCTCAGTTTAAAATTCGCTCACTCCTTTGCAAAGATACAAATAATAACGTGAAAATTTTCGAAGCGCTAAATTCCTCCTTAGACGTTTTTGTGAAGTCAAGTTAGTTTTGAAGATTACATCATCCACATTCGTCCAAATACTGAAATTTAACGGCATTGTAGCTTGGTGCTTAACCACCAAGGTAGTTTGCTTTATTTATGTATTTAATTATTCAAGAAGGTAATTTATAGTGTTTTGTGTTAATTACATTTGTTTATGGTAATCATACACGCATGATCTAATTAAAGGGAGAAAAGCATGAAAAATATTCAAGCGAAAAACATTAAGGGAGAGCACTTCTCGAACAATGTGAACGGTGAACCATACCCTGACACATTTGATACAATTTTCCGTCAAATCCTTTTCCATACGAAGTCACGACAATATTTCGAGTCGTACTTCGCCTTTGAGCTTGCACCGTATCAATTAACTCTTTCTGATTATGACGGAATAATGCTCAAGACACGAAAATCAGCCCTCATTAAACTGTTCACGCCAGTTAATGTTAAACTGTCTGCTTCGTTAGCTGAATGCTCAGGGCGTCTGACTACCATGCGACGGGCCCGGATTCGATACCTGGGCGGGTCGGACGTGTTCTCCACTCGGGGAAGACTAGTCGCCCTGTTTGGCGTTACGTGAAAAGACTTGCAACTCGGCGGCCGTGTTGTTTCTTCATGCTCTCAGTGGCTCTGACACCACCTTTTTTGACAGGTCAAAATCTAATTTACAACCACATTTTAAAAGAACGTGAACCTCCAACACTTCGGTTCGCACTTCGTGGATCCCAACACCACATCTGATAAGGACGCTGAGGCAGGAGTTAAGTTCACTGTGTATTTGTATAGGGGGGTCAGCTCCAGCTCTTTGAATGAAATTCGTCTGCAACTGTTCCGGAGAGCTTTATCGAAAAATAATAACTTCAGTTTTTATTTTTACCTTTGCAAAAGAATGAGTCAATTTGGAAATTTGGGAGCACTTTTTACGTAGAATTTAACGTTCTTCAACATTCATAACTGACATGTTTTTATTTTGAGTAGCTGGTTTTGAGTTACAGGCGTTGGAACGTGAGCATAACTCACTTTTCCGCCAAGTCGATGAAAATTGAGCTCGTACATTTTGGTATCTCGAGAATTTTCTGTAGGAAGTATCGTTTTCGATTTACAACCTTTTTTTCGTGGCCCGCTACGAATTCTTCTCCTGTGCCAACCCCTTCATCTGAGAGTAGCACTTGCAACCTACGTCGTCAATTATTTTCTGGATGTATTCTAGTCTTTGTCTTCCTCTACAGTGTTTGCCCTCTACAGGACCCTCTAACACCATGGAAGTCAGTCCCTCATGTCTTAACAGATGTCCTGAGATTCTGCCCCTTCTCCTTGTCAGTGTTCTCCATATATTCTTCATTTTTAACCTTATCAGTTCACCTAATTTTCAACATTCTTCTGTAGCACCACATCTCAAATGCTTCGATCCTCTTCTGTTCCGGTTTTCCCACAGTCCATATTTCACTACCATACAATGCTGTACTCCAGACGTACATTCTCAGAAACTTCTTCCTCAAACTAAGGCCGATATTTGATACTAGTAGACTTCTCTTGGCCAGGAATGCCCTTTTTGCTCCGTGCGTCATTGGTTATTTTGCCGCCTAGGTAGTAGAATTCCAACTTTATCTACTTCGTGACCATCAATCCTGAGGTTAAGATTATAGCTGTTCTCAATTCTGTTACGCCGGCCGGAGTGGCCGAGCGGTTAAAGGCGCTACAGTCTGGAACCGCACGACCGCTACGGTCGCAGGTTCGAATCCTGCCTCGGGCATGGATGTGTGTGATGTCCTTAGGTTAGTTAGGTTTAAGTAGTTCTAAGTTCTAGGGGACTTATGACCACAGCAGTTGAGTCCCATAGTGCTCAGAGCCATTTGATCAATTCTGTTACTTCCCATTACCTTTGGCTTTCTTAGATTTACTCACAATCCATATTATGTACTCATTAGACTGTCCATTCCGTTCAGCAGATCACGTAATTCTTCTTCACTTTCACTCAGGATAGCAATGTCATCAGCGAATCGTATCATTGACATCTTTTCACCTTGAATTTTAATTCCACTCCTAAACCTTCTTTTATTTCCATCATTGCTTTTTCGATGTACAGATTGAACAATAGAGGTGAAAAACGGCATCTCTGTCTTACACCCTTTTTAATTCGAACACTTCGATCTGGGTCATTCAGTCTTATTATTCCCTCTTGGCTCTGGTACATATTGTACATACCCCGTCACTCCCTATAGTTTACCACTATTTTTCTCATAATTTCGAACATCTTGCAACATTGTACACTGTCTAACGCTTTTTCCTGGTGCATGGGGGCTTTATTTTTATATATATAATAAGAATGCAAATATTTTTTGGTAGCTGTAAGTCCGATTACGCAAGTCTCGTGAACGGCTGGCCCTGACTAGTTTTAGTACGCAATCTGACTGCTTAGAATGACAACAAAGAATGTAAGAAAATTTCTGTTAGCACAATTAATTAATTAAGTCCCCAGGAACTATAAAACCTACGAAACAATAAACACAAGTGTAGCTGTTCTGTATGTGGTAGTATGACTCAACGCACATCTGGCACGGTTCTTCTTCAACAAGACAAGAATTTTTAAATGCCAATTATACTGACGTGATAAAAGAAAATTAGAAATACTATAATTGCGCAAGAAAATCAGAATTACACTCTAATACAAGAACACACGCCAGATGCTTTGTTGACTGAACCTGTAATGACACATTATTCAGGTCACTGAAAGAATAAAAGAATAAAAGAAAATACCTCCATATATATTGACGAAATGCACTCTGACCATTACAATATCTCCATTAGAACAACATCTGCTATCTCTCCCATCAAACCACTGCATAAAACATGGAACAACACTCTCCACTACCACATCTCACTCTGACTTCACGACAAGCAGTGTCCACCACAACTTCTCGGTAAGAACTGCCTGCCGCTACGTCTCAATAAGCACTGCCAGTAGAGGCGGCGGAACAATACTCTCTGGCGCGATCTTTGGCGCTGTGGCTCAGTGTAGCCACCTTTCACTGGTCGACAAATCCTATGAATGTGTCTTGATTTTTTTTAAAACTTGCTTCCATTATCAACCACATAGTCAGAATTGCTTCTCTCGTACCTTTACTTTTCCTAAAGTCAAACAGATCGTCATCTAACACATCCTCAATTTTCTTTTACATTCTTTTGTACATTGTTCTTGTAAGCATCTTGGATGCATGAGTGTTAAGCTGATTGTGCGATAATTCTCGTACTTGTCAGCCCTCTCAGTCTTCGGAATTGTGTGGATGATATTTCTCTGAGAGTCAGATGGTATGTCGCCAGACTCACACATCCTACACACCACCGTCAATAGTCGTTTTGTTGCCACTTCCCCCAATGATTTTAGAAATTCTGATAGAATGTTATCTATCCCTTCTGCCTTATTTGATCTTAAGTCTTCCAAAGCTCTTTTAAATTCTGATTCTAATAATGGATCCGCTATTTCTTCTAAATGGACTCAAGTTTCTTCTTCTATCACATTAGACAAATCTTCCCCCTCATGGAGATTTTCGATGTATTCTTTCCACCTACCGGCTCTCTCCTGTGCATTTAACAGTGGAATTCCCGTTGCACAATTAATGTTGTCACCCTTGGTTTTAATGTCACCGAATGTTGTTTTTACTTTCCTGTATCCTGAGTCTGTCCTTCTGACAATCATTTCTTTTTCGATGTCTTCGCATTTTTGCTGCAGCCATTTCGTCTTAGCTTCCCTGCACTTCCTATTTATTTCATTCTTCAGCGACTTGTATTTGTGTATTTCTGAGTTTCCCGGAACATTTTTGTACTTCCTTCTTTCATCGATCGACTGAAATATTTCTTGTGTTACTCATAGTTTCTTCGCACTTACCTTCCTTGTACCGACAGTTTGATTTCCAACCTGTGATTGCCCTTTTGTAGAGAGGTCCATTTTTCTTCAACTTAACTGCTTACTGAGCTAGTCCTTATTGCTATATCTATAGCCTTATAGAACTTGTGACGGTACGTCACATAAATATTGACATTTTTAGCGGTTGTAAATCGTAGTTTACGTATTTTATGAATATAATTAGTGTAAAAGATACAGTTAATGTTCTTGAAACGACTGATGTGCAGCGATAGCATCTTTATTTAATGTCTATGAAAATAAAAAAGGATTGAAAGAGACGCGATTGTACGGCCGAGGAGGAAGGACGCATTTTATGACACACACTGTTTTCTTTCGCTATACGGAAGGCAGCCATTGAGCGGCTACACATATTTTATGTAAGTTATTCGTATTTTGCTTAAATATACTTGTTATTGTTATTACAAAATGAATTTCTTTGTAATAGTTGTCACCTCAAATGCTCGCAGTGGCTAATTATTTTTAATAAGCATTTTTTCAGTAATTTGCGCTGCGAGAAGCTCATCTTCCGATGCAGCCTCTGGGCGGCCATTACGCGCCGAACTATTAATTTATTTATCAAAGCGTTAACAGTAAATGTAAATGCGAGAGATTTCGTTGTACGAACCTTTTACAATTGCAACAGATAATTAATTTACGTTAAAGTTCATGTTTTTAAACTATACAGATTCCATGAGTTCAGTAAGTTTTATCTTGGCCGCTCCACGGCAATAATCGAAATTCTCTTAAGCCTTGCTTTGCAATCAATAAATAGAAATTAACAACATTACATTCAATTCAGTTAACGGCAACTATATTTTAGTCATCACGTTCAAAATCTAAAGTTGGTACATGAATAACTGAGGCCCTTGAAGAACCCGTTTCATATTTACTTATGCACGTAAGTAAAAGTGATAAAAAGAAGACAATATCCCTGAGAGAAAGAATCATGCTGAAAAATAAAAAATAAAAAAAATATATATGTAAATTTCCTTTTGTATATAACGAATCAACGAATCCCCAACCGACGTCACAAACTTCAAGCGTATCTCGTCATTCCTTAATGCATCCATATTCCAGTTCTTTGGATATTGGTTCTTGCTAAGTAATCTCCTAAACTTCAGCCTACTTTTCATGACTACAACACTGTGATTCGAGTCTGTATCGACTCCTGGGTACGTCTTATAATACAGTATCTGATTTCGGAATCTCTGTCCGACCATGACGTAAACAACTGAAATCTTCCCGTATCACCCGGCCTTTTCCAAGGATACCTCCTCCTCTTGAACAGAGTATTCGCTGTTACTAGCTGAAATTAATTACAGAACTGAACTAGCCTCTCTCTTCTCTCATTCCTTGGCACAAGCCCATATTCTCCTGTAACCTTTTCTTCTACTCCTTCCCCTACAACTGCATTCCAGTCCCCCATCACTATTAGATTTTCATCTTCCTTTACGTACTGTATTACCCTTACAATAGCCTCATATACTTTATCTGTCTCTTCATCTCCTGATTGCCACGTCGGCATGTATACCTGAATTATCGTTGTCGGTGTTGGTCTGCTCTCGATTCTGGTAAGAGTAACCGTATCACAGAACTCTTCACAGTAACGCCCTCTCTGCCCTACCTTCCTATTAATAAAGAATCCTACTCCTGTTCTATCATTTTCTGCTACCATTGGTATTACTCATCTGACCAGAAATTCTTGTCTTGTTTCCATTTCACTTCACTGATCCTTGCTATATCTAGATTGAGCTTTTGCATTTCCCTTTGCAGATTTTCTAGTTTTCCTACCACGATCAGGCTTCTGACATTCCACGCCCCGATTCGTAGGACATTATCCTCTCGCTGGTTATTCAGTTTTTTTCTCATGGTCACCTCCCCCATGGGAGCCTCTCCCGGAAATACGAATAGGGGACTATTCCTGAACCTTTTGCCAATGGAAAGATCATAAGCTAAAAAGTTATTCAAATGGTTCAAATTGCTCTAAGCCAGGGATTCCCAAAGTGGTCGATATCGACCCCTTGGGGTCGATATTGGTATCCTGGGGGTCGACATAAACGAAAACTGATTTTGGGGGACGACGAGGTCTAAAAATCGACCCCTATTAAATTAACACAAGTTCTTATTTAAAACTTCCCCCTTATTCATAATAGTCTGCTAACTTAAAGCATTGCTAATTCTCACTCTGTCTTCTATTGACCTAAGTCAGAATTAAAAATAACACTCTGTAGCAGTTGTTTCAAGTTAGCGGACCATTATGAATAAGTAGGTAATTTGGCCATGGGGGCCTGAGGTAACAGTTCATTTTGGAAAAGGGGTCACTTGTCCAAAATAGTTTGGGGATCCCTGCTCTAAGCACTATGGGACTTAACAAAATGGTTAAAATGGCTGTGAGCACTATGGGACGTAACTTCTGATGTCATCAGTCCCATAGAACTTAGAACTACTGAAACCTAACTAACCTAAGGACATCACACACATCCATGCCCGAGGCAGGATTCGAACCTGCGAGCGTAGCAGCAGCGCGGTTCCGGACTGAAGCTCCTAGAACCGCTCGGCCACCTCGGTCGGCCGCTAAAAACTGAAAAAAGTCCAAACATTTTATTGTTTTTCGGCCTTCAAAAATTTATCGAAGGCAGAAACCGTCACAAATGCATTTAACTCTTATCTGTGCTGCCAGACGTCGATTAAAAGCATTTGCAGCTTGTGAATATTTATTGATCAGCACAGCCAGTTTTCCTGGACTGTTTGGCTTTTATAAATACTGAAATGTTATAAATTAGATTGTGCCTTTTTACAATCTCTCTTCAAAGGTAAGTCGTGGAATTAATATTGCTTCCTGTGTTACTACATTTCTCTGGAGCGGCTAAATTCATGACATACTCTTCAACAACGCATTTACACACTAAGTCAACCAATAAAGTTTGTAGAGTGGAGCTGTCAGTATAGTTTTACTGAACTTTTTTAACTTCCATCAAGTGAAAGTGTTTTTAGGGAAGTTGCCTTCTGGTAACTAATTTTTTGTAGTCCCGTCATCACGAAACAGTATTTACCACAAGTATGAAAAAGTGACGAAAAAGTAGTTACTCCATTGAAATTGAATGATAGATTTGCTTCAGTAATGCTATTTGGAACTAAAGCTCATCTTATTTCACTTCATTTATTCTTCCTGGCAGTGTTTCGTATAACAACAGCCGTCGCCTTCTTCAAGGTGGACGTACGCTTTGTGGGGACTGCGACCAGCAAAGTACTCACAACAACTTATAGTGTCGTGTTGCTAGGCAACCGTCGCTCGATATCGATATGCACGCTCTAGGGTGCCCTCGTGAGTCTACCGCTAACATTAGTGTCAGGACATGGAGCTGTACGAAATTCAGTGATACACCGTTTCCGGACTTCGTTCAAAATACCTTTGCAGCGAAGCAACTGAGAAACCTAGTTGACCCTTCCTTAACTGATAAAGCGTTTAGTACGTAACCATCTCGAGTCTTGGCATGTCAGCTGTAACGTCAGACGCACACAAGCAATCGACTCGATATTTTTCCAGTTTCTGGACTGTGTCACACCTTGGCAAATTTGCTTAAATTGTGTTGTTAATTATCTTTGAGTAACTGTATCCACGTTTGCATTTTGTATCGTGAACTAACTTGAACTTACTTTCACACGTCGTGTGTACATTCACCAATGTGGTCTAGGTACAGTCGTGGACAAAACGAGCGAGACCCTCGCCTTTTCGTTATGCTGATCCGCACAGCTTTAAAGTCTGCTACACAGCATAACAGGCAAGGCGACGAAGTGTTACAAACATACGCTCAGCTGATGTACTTACAAGGGAACCTCCCCATCGCACCCCCCTCAGATTTAGTTATAAGTTTGCACAGTGGATAGGCCTTGAAAAACTGAACACAGGTCAATCGAGAAAACAGGAAGAAGTTGTGTGGAACTATGAAAAAAATAAGCAAAATATACAAACTGAGTAGCCCATGCAAAGATAGACAACATGGAGAATGCTCTCCGCTCAGAAGCGCCGTGGTCGCGTGGTTAGCGTGAGCAGCTGTGGAACGAGAGGTCTTTGGTTCAAGTCTTCCCTCTAGTGAAAGTTTTATTTTCGCAAAGTTGTGATCTGCCCGTTCGTTCATTGACGTTTCTGTTCACTGTAACAAGTTTAGTGTCTGTGTTTTGCGACTGCACCGCAAAACCGTGCGATTAGTAGATGAAAGCACGTGCCTCTCCAATGGGAATCGAAAACATTTGATCGTAAGGTCATAGGTCAACCGATTCTTCCACAGGAAAACACGTCTGATATATTCTATACGACACTGGTAACGGCATGTGCGTCACATGACAGGAATATGTTGTCGACCCACCTAACTTGTACACTTGGCGAGTGGGTTTTACCTTGCCCGATTTAGGTTTTCTTGTGGATGTGATAATCACTCCCAAAAAAGTGGTGAAAACATAAGAGTGTGTCATATAAACTGCAAAAAATGAATGCAACAGTTTCACAGTCGCACAGCTTTCCCTGTGCTCTATCAAAACATATGTTTTTAACGGTTTTTAACGTTTTTAAATTTTCCCTTGTGTAGACCGTCAAATCCTGCATATGTCCAAGCAAATCTGAACATGTCCTGGAATTTTGGAGAGCGAAGTTGATTATGTGTGAGTGCCTGAACTTTGATAATTGTCTGAAAATAAAAAATTGAACTTCTCACTCGAGGGAGGACTTGAACCAAGGACCTCTCACTCCGCAGCTGCTCACGCTAACCACGGGACCACGGCGCTCCTGAGTTCAGACCTGTCCAAAATGTTGCCTATGTTGCACATGGACTACTCAGTTTGTATATTTTGCTTATTTTTTTTCATAGTTTGACACAACTTCTTCCTGTTTTCTCGATTGATCTGTGTTCAGTTTTTCAAGGCCTATCCACTGTGCCAACTTATAACTAAATCTGAAGGGGGTGCGATGGGGAGGTTCCCTTGTTAGATAGCTAGCACTGGAGTGCCACCACTAAGTGGAAAACGAAATACCTAAAGTATAAGCCAATGTGTTGAATTCGCATATCTGTGACTATGACTTGAGTCTAAAGTATGGTTATTGATAGTACGTATGCTCAGATCGCGAATCTAACATCAAGAATAAAGACAAGGGGAAATGAATTAGGCGTCCTTCCTCTTCCGTATCTTCAAATATATTTTAGTTATTCTTTCTTAAATGAACTGTGCAGAAAATCATTCACCAGAAGTGAATCACTTTTTGGTAAAACCAGGTGATATTAACAGCTTGCCGGCTCGCGTTAGCCGTGCGCTTAACATAGCCAAATCGCGGACCGCGCGGCTCCTTGCGCCATCAGTTGGAATCCTTCCTCGGGCAAGGATGTGTGTTAGGTTCGGTAGGTTGAAGTAGTTCTAGATCTAGGGGACTGATGACCTAAGCAGTTTGGTGGCATAGTTCTTAGTAATTTTTACACCTTTCGCGTAAATTTTCCTTACATAAACGGCCGTATCTTTAGATTGCGTTGACATAGCTCACTTTTTTACACCACCAAGGGACCGTATATCGCAGGAAGTGCGATACATTTCCGCTTATTATGTCCACCCGTACTCGAGGTAAACTGGTTTTAATGGTTGGGTAGACAGATAGACGGTCAAGAAAGTGAGACTAGTAGGGTTCCATTTTTACCGATTTACATGACGAAGTCCTAACAACGAAAATAGCTACCACAGTTACTGAAGATGAGGGCCGCATAATAATTTCCCCAACTCTTTATTCGAAATGTTCCAGTTGCAGTCGATACATGAGCATATTATTTGTAGCTACGCTTTCGATCCAAATCATGTTTACAGAAATGCAAATAAAATCAATTTGCCTATACACGTGGTAATTCAGATCCCACTATTAATGCCACCGCGTTGTAGATGTGCAACTTTTCTGGTTGTGGCACGTCTAATGGAGAATTCGAAACATTGTACAATACGTTTGGCAGCTACGTCGCCGATTATTTCCTGGGGTGGCGCAGAATTATCCTACTAAATTTACTCGCTAATAACAGTTTTTGTTATTTCAATAAACATCCCGAATGATTGTCACATAAGCGGTGACATAAAGGTAGACAATTCATGTTTTTGAGTCCAGAAAGCTCTGTGCAACAGAAACTACAGATAATTTTGCCATTTTCGTTGCGAAATTGCCGGTTTATTCATGTCTGGGGTAATAATAGAGGGCTGTTTGCCTGGGTTGTCTGCTAGCATAGTGAAAGGTGTTTGCTACTGCAAGTGAGGTCTGATTTGTTTTCGGTTATAATCTCGATGGAGGCAGATAGACTATCAGTAAAGAAATTTTAAGAAATTCTCTCGCCCACAATACGTTTTATTGCTACCTTTATTCTGTACCGGCGCCCCTTGGATGTCGATATGAAACTCTTGTAGAATTTCATACTTGTTTCGGCCTACTTTTTCCGCTTCTGTCAACAATTGAATTGACTTAAGTGTGGCACTGAATGATTTTTAACTGAATTTCGTTATGAATCTTCACACATTGCTAAATTGACACACTTTCATGGTAGATCAGGAACGGTAATCCATTATGACTGGTCTGAACGTTGACACAGACCAGACCAGAATGCGCATAATATTTTACTAATTCGTAACGATCTGGGATACTTTGTTTTACTAAAACAGTTATGTTATCTCGATAAGCTGAAATTCATTTTTATTAGTACAGTTCATACTTATTAGCGTTTCTTCTTTCATTTATATCTTGTATTTAGGTGTTGTGGTTAAGACACTAATCAGCATTGATGTAGTCTTACACATGATTGAAAACAGTCTGACAAATTTCGGATATTTTTCATTTCACGCCTGTGCATAGTATGTTGCTAGCACTTCGTCGCCTTGCCTGTTACGCTGTGTAGCAGACTTTAAAGCTGTGCGGATCAGAATAACGAAAAGGCGAGGGGTCTCGCTCGTTTTGTCCACGACTGTACATGTGGAGAAGGATGGCAGCGTTCATGGTATAAGGGTGTAATATTATTGGATTTCAGCTACTTTGAATGTGAGATATTTGTCATTAAAGAAAAGAACAGCCAACGAGCTGTAGTTCGTAAAGATGCTAAGCATCATACCGCGAGAGTAAAAAGATGAAATATTTTTTTTAATGTGCGCCTATGCCAAGACGCGCGTCCAGCGTTTAAATACTCTAAATAAACAGTATGACCCGCTGGGCGCAGATATTTAAAATCACTGCCGCAGCGCTTGATAGCAAGAAGCTGTGAAACAGAAGAAAGAACAATCTATCTTTTGTTAAGAAATATTCTAGAGACTTCATTACCCTGATACTTTTGGTCGCCGACATGTTAAGACGTACTGCATAGCATTGCTACAAGTTGTATTTTTATTTTGTGTAAAAACTATGTGAAACGACGAACAAACATTGCGGTATCTCGGGTGAGGATACGATGTACTTACGCACACGCAAGGACATTTAATTTTAGGAAGGAACGGACTGACAAAGCAGCGATTGTTGGACTGCGCCATCCACAAAATAAATATCAGATGTAAGTCATGCATTTATTGTGTATTTGTCAATGTTTAGAAGTTTAATGCCAATTTGTTCAAAATATATTAATATTTTACGATGCAGTTACTTTCTTCTTATTCTCTGCTTTCACTAACCAAAAATGTTGTTCAAATTGTATATGAACTTTGTTACACGTTGGCTCCTTATCGCGGTGTCTCGATTATATTTGGGAGACCACTAATGTGTTCCACTTCCGATCTGTTAAACGTTCTCTTACGAAATTTCACTAATTTGATTTCATTTCCATTTTTATATTCAAATAGGTCCCTTAGGTATTTTCATCGAAGATTTTGATTGCGTGAAGGCAATCTGGGTCAAAAGGTCAATTATTCGCGTAATCAATACGTACGTCTCCTGAACACAATCGAGAACTGATGCATCGGTGATCAATTAATAATCTGTCTTTCTTTTAAAGTCGTACAAAAAAAGGGCCACACAGTATAGCCGAAAGTACGCAATCTAGCGTTAGGTTGCATTTTGTCAGTAAATATTGCCAAACAACAGTTAATTTGTGGAAAGGGGCCAAAATGAATGACTGTCAGTTGCACTCTAACATACTAGTTTATTCATTTGACAAGCACTACAAGAGTAAAGAAAACATAAAAAATAGAGTAAGCCAAACATTAAGTTTAGAACTTAATTCCCGGCTAAATGCGCCATTCAATCTCACGCCTCAAGGGCAAAACAACTTTAAATTAAAAACGGCTGAAGGATAGTTAAGACTCAAAAACAAGAATTTGAATTTTAAAAGGGAGAAGGCGTCATCTTAAATCATTTCTCTAGATTAGGCTGAAGGCCCAAACAATCTAATTCCTTAAGGGCAAAACAACTATAATTTAAAATTGGCTAGAAGCCATACATAAACAAACGACAAGGACAAATAAGAATAGGCAGCACATCAAACGGCACTCAGAAGTTTCCAAGGGTCGGCCTGAAATTCAAACACTAACGCTCGCTTAGGTGAGACAGGCAGTCGGCCCAACAATTCTCAATCTGACGGCAACCCAACCGACAGACAGTCAACGGACCAAGCGACAGGATAACTTCCGCTCCACCCGACCACCATACAACAGGGACTTCAATGGAACAACGCAGGAGGTATCGTCGCTAGAGATGGGCAAAACTGTTGTTTTCAGAGATTGGATCTGAACTGTTCACTCCCTAAAATGAATTAGCTCTTTTTCATGACTCACCACTCATTTACAATAGAAAATAAATGGAAGGCACATTGCCCTTTAAACTTGGTTTATTCCAGTACTATACCTGTATTTTGATCTTATTTGATCCTATTTTGAAGTAACACAGATAATGAGTAAGAATTTTGTATTGTTTATTGAAATTTCCACGATATGACAAAGTTTTTGATTATTGATTTATTTTGCACTATCGTGGTTTTTTGGGTGATCGGAAAATGTTGTAACTTGAGATTTACATTAACAATATATTTGGCTATAATGTATTAAAAGTTCATTAACCTCATACAAATACATCGCAAGCCATATATTTTTAAAGTGAACATTTCCTTCCGAAGACGCCTAAAATCGCAAAATCCGTACCAGAATAAGAAACAAAATATAAATTTGACTGTAAAACGAAAGTGCTGCATATAGCCTTACGCAGAATAAAACAAGGAAAATATTGGTGTATCATATTTTGCAATACGTTTATCGGTTCGCTCGTAATTAAAGCGTAAATTCGAGTGTCCATAATAAAAATCCTATAGTAAGAGGAGTCATCAGGAACCTAATCTAATCAGTTTAAACAAATAAAAATAAAATAAAAACCACTGATGTATACATAACATAATAATGTAATATACATAGCGGTATTACTACGAAGAACAATATCCAGTAGGGACGAACTCCAATGCAGAGGCGCTGAGTCGAGCAGGTCGAGCCGCGAGCTGTATTACTGCGTGAGCTGAGACCGCAGAGACCACAGTGACACCTGAGTCGCTTTGCTCAACGCTCTGGCTAGAGTCGAGACAGTGGGGTGAGCGTTGAGCGGGCGAGTTCCGAGGGTGGGGGGAGCGGTGAACTCACCTGCTCCGAGACAAATCGTCCGTTCCCTTGCGAGCAGGTTGTTGCAAGTAGTTCCTATGTTATCCGCTAGGTGGCTCTCTGTCCTGTTGCTCGCATCAACTGCCCAGAGGGCAGGATGTGCGACTGAAACGATCGCCGACTGAGTGCGATGCGAAGTTACGCTGCGCCAGACACTGCGCGGCAGACGACGCACAGAGTCGGCACGGCATATGTGAAACACAAAATCCAATGGGGCACTGCACAATGCAGGCAGCCAAGGTAGAAGCAGGGCAGAGGCCGGCGCTGGCTGTGTTGTGTGGCGTGCACTGTGCTCTGACCAGCAGAGGCGCTGCTGATATGCTCCGTCTCTCTCTCTCTCTCTCTCTCTCTCTCTGCCGTGGGAAACGTTTGGAGCTACCGTTCTTTTTTTCTGAATCACTGATTGTTCACTCCTTTGAAAGATTGAACTCTATGAATTAGTTCAAGAGCGGATCCCCCATCTCTAATCGGCGCCCACAACGAATTACACTTTCAGCTGTCAAACTACACACTGTGCTGGACAGCCACAACACGACGAGTAAAATACACTGCCTGAGTTTACGTCAACGACCAGGGCAGGTAACCGGAACGTTAACGGCCAAAAGGGAGAAGATTCCGCTGGTGCACTTAAACTGATAAATAATCAAGTCAAGTTAAATTCCACAGGAGGGCGGCTAGAATTGCGGCAACTTGAAAACACGCGTTGTTGCAAGCGGGAATGTCCCAACAGCCCACAACGAAATTCAAACGACACAATGTGAACAGTTGGTGCTGGCTGGTAGATTAAGTAAAGACTCAACTTTCGAGTCCGGGATCGGTGAGCCACGGGCCTCGTAGCAATGGGAACAGCCCCTCACACTGCGACCGCTCGTGGACCCCGCCAGCGGCTAAATCTATAGATTTACCGCCATCAAACTGAACTTAGTTGGTTACACCCTGTTTTTGTTTGTAACAGATCTGAAGATGGCATTAGCCGAAACTGGTCATAGTGGAGTGTAAAAGTTTGTGTAATCAAGACAGACCTGTAAAATGAAGTGCCAAAATATGATAACATTTTCATTGATGGTATACAGTAGTAAGTTATCACCGCTGGTTCCGGCACAGATAACAATCTCGTCACATCTGTGTATCAGACTACAGGAAATTGATCAAGATTACCCAACGGTGTAACCTGAGACTGGATGTGAGACTTGACGCAAGATGTGACAAGATCGTCACAGCGCCTGAGTCGGCAGTGATAACCTACTCACCATACCGTACAGACACGCTCGACAGTCAGTGGTTACACAGCACCAAATGAGGCAACCTGGTTCACACTGTGGTCATGGGTACATGAGAGCTTCTTTTTGCCGTTCTGTCACAATGCCAAGTCGATCCATATTGCTGCAAATATTTGACACACCCAACTTGCAGCTGTACAACACTTCACTAGCATGATTTATGTCAATGTTGGAGTGTCACATGGTCGTTTGCTACTAGCCCTATGCCATCTGCAGTGCCCCGAGATTTGTATTTTGTGGTGAGCTTATCATGTCCTTTGGAACTGATTGCAGTTTATACATAAGTTGAAGAATGTGCATTGATTGGCGACTCCATGGCCTGTTGTGTGCACCACGACCAAACAGTGGATAGAATTGGAAGGAAAATCAGCATTGGCCGTATTTTGTTGTTTTATTGTCAGCGAAATCGATTTTAGGTCACTTAGTGACCATCCTCAGTGCTGTAATATACAATTAAAGTTGGTAGGCACTGGTATTAAGCTATAACCACAAGCTTAGAGCGATCACATGAACTGAATTGTATTTTCAAGTATAAAATCCTGAATGTAAACCACAGCAGCTGTTTTGGACTTTCGTTGCATGTACACTATTTGATCAAAATCATCAGAACACCCTTATGTGTACAAAATTCACGACTATATGTCACGAAAGGGGGCACTCCCAGTACAAAAGAAACCATGAAGTACTGTGTTATCAGTAGAAAAATAGTAACCGCAGAAGGGGTCGTCTGGAGAGACCATTGACTTCATAGACTGCTGATTAGATCATGAGTAACGAATTCATCAGGGGCATTTCAACCATTGTAAAGGTGCCAAAGTCGACTCTCTGTGATGTTGGTTGTTAAGTGGAGATAAAAGGGGTGTAAAGCTAGTTCGCGTCCGTAGTAGAATACTACACGTGCACCCTGGGTAACGCTAAATGAACTAGCAAAGTACAGGCGACCAGATAATCCTTAGTTGATCTCCTGGTCACGGCAAATCACAATCAATTCTAGCAAAACGAATCTTTTGACTAGAGAACTCGGATCGCTGATTCGAGTCTGCCACCTGAATATTGAAGGCATAAGTAGAGCCAAATGCATGTACTTGCATAAAGTTTTAACAAAGAACGACATTGACGTAGTCGCAATTCAGGAGACCCATACTGAAGATGATGAGCAGCTAAGATCAAGGGGCATAATATCTGGCTATGACCTAATAGGCGCCACACACCACAGACACTATGGCACGGCAACATACGTCAGGAGAAATATCGAAGAAGTGGCTCTCGTATCAACATCTACCACAAACGAGATTCACGAAGTCATTATAAAAGTGGGTGAAGTCACAATAAATAATATATACAAGCCTCCACGGCAATCGTGGCCCCCACAAGCCCTTCAAACCCTGCCTCACCCAGCAATATACGTGGGTGACTTTAATAGCCACCATGAACTGTGGAAATATCGAATATCTGACCAAAACGGCGAAGACCTGGTGAAATGGACAGAAGATCATAATACTCAACTAATCTTTGACGCCAAAGACCGAGGTACATTTAAATCAGCCGCTTGGCTAACTGAGACCTGCCCTGACCTCAGTTTTGTTACAACTGACAAGAACAACAAACCCCTGCCGGTCTCTCGCAGGGTACTTGAGGATTTCCCCCACTCTCAGCATCGCCCAGTGCTCTTAGAAATAGGTCTTACTATTCCCCTGATATCCTCTTATCCTCGTCCTAGATGGAACTTTGGGAGGGCAGATTGGGCTGCTTTCTCGGAGAAACTTGATAAATGCCTTGGATGGATACCCCCAACGTATAAGAACTACGAAAGATTTGTTGGAGCCGTCATCAGCTCAGCTAAAGTTAGTATGCCCAGAGGATTCAGAAAAGAATATGTGCCAGGATGGAGCGAGGAAAGTGAACGTCTTTATAGACAGTTTCTGGACAATGGGGATAAAGAAATTGCAGACGATCTATTACATAGCCTAGACGCGGCCAGGCGTGCTAAGTGGATGGAGACCGTGGAACAAATGGATTTTACAAGATCAAGCAGAAGGGCGTGGTCTTTGCTTCGGAGACTTGGAGGTGGAGGTAAAAATCTGCGAATGACCAGTGCTATGTCCCCAAATACAGTTGCGGTTCACATCAGCAAGACGTCCAGGGCCCCAAAGGAACGAGCCCATACTATAAAAATTAAAAAGGAGCTTAAAGAGCTAAAATCGACAGCAGAGAACAATACATCTTATTCCCAACCCTTTTCAGTCGAAGAGTTAAATATGGCCCTGAACGATATAAAACCAGGAAAGGCCCCAGGGTTTGATGGGATTCACCCAGAATTTCTGCTCCACTGTGGTAAATTTGCAAGATTATGGCTTGCGCGATTCTTCTCTAACGTGTTGCAAACTGGAAAAATTCCGCACACTCTCAAAAAGGCTAAAATTGTTGCCATATTAAAACCGGGCAAACCGAGTGACCAACCTCAGAGCTACCGCCCAATCGCCTTACTCAGCATGATCTATAAATTACTGGAGAGACTTATGTACAACAGAATGAGCAAAGTCATCCTGGAGGCTGTACCGGTAGAACAGGCGGGCTTCCGGCCGAAAAGAAGCTGCGCGGATCAAGTCCTCGCTCTAACAACCTACATCGAGGCGGGCTTCCAAAGACAGCAAAAAACATCAGTGGTATTTGTTGACCTGACGGTGGCGTTCGACACTGTCTGGAGACAGGGCCTGATTTATAAGCTCCTCCGCATCGTGCCATGTCTAAAAACGGCTAACCTTATCAACGAAATGCTCTGCAATAGACCATTCCAGGTTGTCATCGGTAACAACAGAAGTAAATTCATGAAACTTAATAATGGCCTGCCCCAAGGTTCAGTACTGGCTCCACTGCTTTTCAGCATGTATATAGCCGATATGCCTAAGACGAGATCCAAAATGTTCGGATATGCGGACGACTGGGCCTTGGCCACACAACATCGAGTGATGGAGGAAACTGAGATCACACTATCCAGCGATTTGACCACTCTAGGAAAATACTTCCGTGACTGGAGGCTCCAACCCAGCCCATCCAAAACAGAGGCCACTTGTTTCCACCTGAATAACAAATTAGCAAACAAAGAGCTCAAGATCCGCTTTGATGGCGGCATTCTTCCATATAATAGAACACCAAAGTATCTGGGCGTGACACTCGATAGAACATTGAGCTATAAACAACACCTTGTAAACATTGCTGAAAAAGTCAGAACTAGAAACAACATTGTCCAAAAGCTTTGTGGCACTAGTTGGGGGTCCACTGCCTCCGTTCTTCGTAGTTCTGCACTAGGACTTGTCTATTCTGCAGCAGAGTACTGTTCCCCAATATGGTTAAATAGTGCTCACATCAAGAAGGTGGATGCAGTCTTGAACCAAACGATGAGGATTATCTCTGGAACGATCAGGTCAACTCCTGTCCAATGGCTGCCTGTATTGAGCCATATCCCGCCGCCACATTTGCGCAGAGAACACGCACTTGTCAGGGAGTGTCGAAAAATCCAAAATAGCCCAGATCTTCCTATCCACACCCTGAGTAATGGAACTGAGCAAAATAGATTGAAATCCAGACACCCCCCTCTCGCAAGTGCCAAAGATCTGGTAAAGAACGCTTTTATTCTTGAGGACCGCTGGAGAGATGAATGGGAGGAAAAGACACCACCTCAGGTTAACACGTTATTGGGAACATCTAACAGACCTCGGGGCTTTGACTTGCCCCGCAAAATCTGGTCTACCCTTAACAGGATCAGGACGAGCCACGGCCGATGTGCGGACTCCTTGTACAAATGGAGCATAGTGCCATCACCACAGTGCGACTGCGGCGCTGACAGGCAGACAATTCACCATATCGTGGTAGAATGCCCTCTGAGGGCCTACCCTGGGCCAACAAGGGACTTCATGGATGCGACTAACAGTGCAATCGATTGTATTTCTAACCTAGATGTTTGTTTGTGATATTGTAACTGTTTTGTGTGTTATGTACTTTTAGATTTTTCATACGTGATTTGTACTTGCCATACGCTAAATAAAAAAATAAATAAAAGAAACAATTACAGCTAAACAAAGAGCAGGTAGACCTCATGGACTAGGGACAGAGACCGACAAGCATTGTAAAGGAAAAAACATCGGATGAAATCACCGAAAGGTATCACCAGGATATCATTTTAAATAAACAAACGAGTTAAACATGAATATTTCATGCAATATTTTATTGAATGCCTAACCGAAGATAACTAATAGACACAAACAACTATCCACAGACACATCGATTACAAAGACCATACATACAGTCCAAAATGATAACATTATAGCAAATGTAACTGATTAGCACCTCTGGTCAGCTGTTACACGTGCCACTCTGTCAAATACGATGATAAATCGTTAAATTATAAAGATTGTAAGAAAGGAAGACTAATGACAGCAGCAAATCACAAAACAGATTATAGCGTAAGAGTCCTAAATCTACACCACGTTGTAATTCAGTACAGTGTGACAGTCACCACTGACGATGTTGACATCCGTTTGAGCTATGGCAGCGGCATCAAGCGGGCCAACCATCTGGTTTCCCCCTTCAAGCCAGACGAGTTTCGTTCTGTGTAGTTTTTTCGTTTGACGCTTATTTCGTGAGATATTTGGCCCGGTAACGATCAATGGACCACCCTGTATATACGAGGTGAGTCACTAACTGTTGCCACCTACAATAACTCCGAAAGTATGATTTTAGCTGAAACGTTTATGGGACAAATGTTGCATGGGACAACAGGGGCTATAATACGACGTTGGTTTTTTGTTGCTAGGTGGGGACGCTTCAGAGATATGAAGGTCAACTTTCTTTTTTTTTAAACGGGCTGTTATAGTTTGGTACTTATTTTCTGATAGCGGCTATCGACACCATTCCAATGATGTGTAACAGTAAAGTCCTTGAAGGTCAACGAAGGTCAACTAGGTGGCATGAACGTCTATTTACAGAAGGTGTTCGAAGTGATGACCATTGGTATCAATGCAGCGCTGCAATCTTCTTATCAGGGATTGAGTGGTGTTCCTTATCACTTCGGCACTTATCGAAGCACATGCTCTGAAAATTCTCTCTCGTATATCTTGCAAATAGTAAATATTCGCCGAATATGGCGTATCCATGTAACGGACCCTAGACATGTAAGCACCATTCGACGGTTTCGCAATACAACACTAATAGGAACGGTAAGACTGGTATCGTCGAATCACGCGAATGTGAATGATGTATTCCTTCGAAGAACAAGTCGGTATGCTTCTCATTTACGGAGAATACCAACGAAATTCAGTGAGAGCTAGAGACTTACGCTGAAAGATATCCCCAACGTACTCACCCTACACGTCGTATATTTAAATATGTGTATGATAAACTGAGGACAACTGGATCTTTAACGCATCGGAAACATGTCTGGCTCAGGAAAGTTGCTAACGAGGAAACGGAAATTGATACTCTTGCCAATGTGGTTCGAGATCCTAGTGTTAGTTCGCGTCAAATCGCAAGGGAATCTGGCATGAGCCAGAGTAGTGTTGTTCGTGTTCTGCATCGCCATAAATATCATCCTTACCATATCAGTCTCCACCAAGAATTAACTGGTACGGATTGTATGCGTCACACTGAATTCTGCCGATCGGCTCAACTTCAAAGTCCGAGGGATGACACATTTATTAATTTGATTTTATTTACTGACGAGGTTACATTCACGAACCAAGGGAATGTTAATTTGCGTAACATGCATTATTGGGCAACTGGAAATCCGTGTTGGCTGCGGCAAGTTGCACACCAAAAACCGTGGTCGGTGAATGTATGGTGTGGGATTCTGGAGGACAGAATTATAGGCCCCTATTTCATCGAAAGAAATCTTAATGGTAGGAAATACACCTCATTCCTGCAAGAAACATTAGGTCTGTTATTGGAAGAAATACCTTGAGGAACTAGGAACAGAATGTGGTATCAACATGTCGGGTGTCCGGCACAGTTTTCGCTGATGGCTAGAAATGAGTTGCAGAGACAATTCCCAGAGCGTTGGATTGGACGCTGAGAAGATGTGTCGTGGCTGGCTCGTTCGTCAGACTTGACGCCTCTGGATTTTTTCTTGTGGGGATTCTTAAAAGACATTGTTTATAAAGACGTTCTAACTACAGTTGAAGATATGCGAGAGAGAATTATCAGAGCATGTGCTGATGTGTTAAGGAATACCACTCGATCAGTGATAAGATTGCAGCACTACATTGATACCAATGGTCATCATTTCGAACACCTTCTGTAAATGGACGCTCATTCTAGCCTTGTAACCTTCGTTGACCTTCAAAGACCTTACTGTTACACATCACTGTAGTGGTGTCGATAGCCGCTATCAGAAAATAAATACCAAACTATAGCAGCCCATTAAAAAAAAAAGAAAGTTGACTTTCATATCTTTGAAGCGACCCCACCTAGCAACAAAAAACAACGTCATATTATGGCTCCCGTTGTCCCATGCAATTTTTGTCCCACAAACTTTTCAGCTACTATCATACTTTCGGAGTTATTCTAGGAGGCAATGGTTAGTGACTCATCGCGTGTATAATTATGTTTGTATGGAACTTTGGTGAGCGATCGAGAAACTGTCTTGTACCGTAAAAATCCAGAAGACATACTGCTCTAATGATGTTTAGAAATGAGAATGAAAGCATGGTAAAACAATTTCACATTAGCTGACTTTTTTTGAAAATGAAACTTATGATGGAAACTCACATTTTCCTGTGATTAGTAACCAAACGTGGAACTATTATTTTCCACCAGTTGTTAATTGAAATTCCAATTAGATAGATGTAGCAGAGGTTGAAAACACCGCTTCAGTTGTAAATTACTTTATTTTCACACTTCCGGTTTCGGACTTTTATAAGCCCATCCTTAGGTGTCGTACTGGTATTAACAAAAGACGGGAGATAATAAAACTTGTTTGCCACTCATGTAAAAGGAAAGTATCATTGCGCTTTACGGTTTATACAATAATTTTATATCGCACCTTCCACTCAGTTTTACCACAGTTCTGGACCGACCTGTTCAATACGCTCCTTTACCACGCATAATACACTTTTAACCCGTGTGTTTTTGTATGTAATAATTTGGTTTTACTTTATTTTAAATGTAAACCACTATATTCAAATTGTGAACGGCCGGGCTAGTGGCCCCGTGTTCTTCTCTCTGTCAATAGATGGCAGCAGTTTTGCCATTCTGGTTTACCAGTTTGCTTCCTCGTTCGCATCCGCTACTCCCTGTTCTGCGCTCATAGACAGCACACCGCGCCTGCTACACGCGGCGCTCGTGGACCATAGCACAGCGCAAGTGTCGTGATACCATTTGTATATATTCCCTACCCAGGCAGTCGTCCGTAGTACTGTCTGGTTCCACTTGCGCAGTCACATAGGTTTCATAGTACCTAGCACGACCGGCGGTTTAGAAATGTTTTTTAAAAGTTTTTTTAATCTTTTTGGAAAAATTTGTTTTTTGTTTTTTACGTGTGTTGCGGCGTGTGAAAAGTACCTCCCGTCTTTTGCTATTTACCAGTACGACACCTGAGGATGGGCTTATAACAGTCCGAAACCGGCCGTGTGAAAATAAAGTAATTTACAACTGAAGCGGTATTTTCAAGCTCTGCTATAATGCTCGGTTGTGGATGTTTTCCCAACAGGATTGTCTGTAGATAAAAATTTAATTCAAACAAAATTACAAAAAAATCTATTTGGTGCGAATGAGAATCGAACCGCTGATAGCCCGATTGATAAACTTGAATGCTACTTCGTAGATAATAGCGTTCAGAAATTTTCGTAGTCGCTTGTGTTTCTTCCCAAGACAAGAAATCTGTAGACTTGGTACGCTATAAACTGAAAGAGGTTTCCAAAACTCTTCAAAACAACGTCCAACTCCAGAAAGCGCTGCGAACACAACAATCGAGAGAAACCTATGGTAAAATAATGGCGTCGCAGCTGGTTGGCCAATCACGTGCGATCTCTCTCTATATACGGGGTGTTGCCGAATTCTTGCTAGTAACGTGTAGAGGGAAGTAAGTACATAATACCGGGTGATCAAAAAGTCAGTATAAATTTGAAAACTTAATAAGCCACGGAATAATGTAGATAGAGAGGTAAAAATTGACACACATGCTTGGAATGACGTGGGGTTTTATTAGAACAAAAAAAAACAAAGTTCACAAAATGTCCGACAGATGTGCGCTGGACAGCGAAACGTCAGTGACTGCGCATGACAATCGTGTATAAAAGGAGCTGTAATGAGAGAGAGATTCAGATGCGCCAGCAGTCGCAGCATGTTGCCGTTACCTGAAAAGGCGCTTTTAGTGAAGCTGTATTATCAGAATGCGGAATGTGCTAGTTCAGCGTTACGATCCTATCGCCATACGAAGGGGATTCGAACAGGTAAAGGTCCGTTGAAAAATGCAGCTGTGGCGAGAACGATTTCGAAGTTCGAAGCCACGGGTTGTTTAGACGATAGACGCCGTAGTGGCCGACCGATCACAGGGCGTTATGCTGCTGAGACAGTTCAGGAAGAAATGGAGACTGTAGCGGGTTCGTCTATGCAAGAGGAAGTCAGCGCTCGTGCAGTCACACGTCGCACCGGCATTCCATACACTACTGTTTGGTTGGCACTGAGGCGTACCCTCCGATGTTATCCGTACAAAATCCATCGCATCATGAACTGTTACCTGTCGATTTAGTGAAGCGGAGGGCATTTGCGGCGTGGGCGTTTCAAAAGATGGCGGAAGATGATGATTGATTGAGTAACGTGTTGTGGACCGACGAAGCTCATTCCACGCTCCGAGGGTCTGCAACGCCCACAACTGCAGAATTTGGGCTACCGAAAATCCTAGAACTGTCGTGAAAACTCCATTGTACGACGTGATAGTCACGGCATGGGTTGAATTTACCACATCTACCGTTATCGGGCCTTTTTTCTTCGAGGAAATGCGTGATTCTGGTTTTGTAACTGCTACCGTGACGGGTGAGAGGTACACCGATATGTTACAGAATCGCATCACCCCCAGCCTGGCTGATAAACACCTGCTGGAACGTACGATGTTTATGCAGGATGGCGCTCCACGCCACATTGCTAGACGTGTGAAAGATCTCTTGTGCGCGTCGTTTGGTGATGATTGTGTGCTCAGCCGCTACTTTCGTCATGCTTCGCCTGCCAGTCCCCAGACCTCAGTCCGTGCGATTATTGGTTTTGGGGTTACCTGAAGTCGCAAGTGTATCGTGATCGACCGACATCTCTAGGGATGCTGAAAGGTAACATCCAACGCCAATGCCTCACCATAACTCTGGACATGCTTTACAGTGATGTTCACAACATTATTCCTCGACTACAGCTATTGTTGAGGAATGATGGTGGACATATTGAGCATTTGCTGTAAAGAACATCATATTTGCTTTGTCTTACTTTGTTGTGCTAACCTTAAATATTTTTTGAAATATTATTTATTGTGCAGAAGTGGTACAAAGCTGTATCACTTTTCAACATAATCTCCCCCACGATCAATGTAAGTACTCCAGAGCTTCCAAAGTCCATAAATTCGTTTAGAAAATTTTTTTTTTGTAGTCCGCGCAACCACTCATGCACCGCGTAGCGTACCTCTTCATCAGAACGGAACTTCTTTATTCCCATTGAGTGTTTGTGTGGTCTAAACATATGGAAATCACTTGGGGCAAGGTCTGGGGAGTATGATGGATGAGGAAGACACTCAAAATGCAGGTCTGCGATTGTTGCAACTGTTGTACCGGCAGTGTGGGGCCTTGCATTGTTATGTTGCAAAAGTACACCTACTGACAGCAATCCATGTCGCTTTGATTTGATTGCAGGCCGCAGATGATTTTTTAGCAGATCTGTGTTTAATGCACTGGTGACAGATGTCCCTCTAGCCATGTAACGCTCCAAAATGACGCCTTTTTCGTCCCAAAAGAGAGTCAGCGCCTTGCTCGCTCGCTTCGTTTCCGGTTGGTGGAAGAGAACCCAGGTTTCGTTTCCAGTAACGATTCTTGCAAGGGAGCCATCACCTTCTCGTTCAAAGCGCCGAAGAAGTTCTTCACAAGCATCAATACGCTCTCTCATTTCAGGAGTCAGCTGCAGTGACACCCATCTTGCAGACACATGGTGAAACTGGAGCACATCATGCACAATGTGGTGTGCTGACCCATGACTAATCTGTATACATGCTGCAATGTCATTCAGTGTCACTCGGCGGTTTTCCTTCACTATGGATTCAACTACTGCAATGTTCTCTGGAGTCACAACTCGTTGTGCCTGACCTGGACGAGGAGCATCTTCCACTGAAGTCACACCATTTACCAACTTCCTACCCCATTCCTAGACTTGTTGCTGTGACAAACATGCATCACCGTACTGTACCTTCATTCGTCGATGAATTTCAATATGTTTCACAGCTCCACTACGCAAAAACCGAATAACAGAACGCTGTTCTTCCTTGGTGCAAGTTGCAAGTGGGGCGGCCATCTTCATACTGATACTGCGACGGTATGTGTGCATCTGCACTATGCTGCCACCTACAGGCCATTCTGCACGCTGTTTGTAGCACGCTTACCAACTTAACGGCGCGAAATTTCGATTTGTTATTACAAGTTTAAGGTTTTCATTTGACTCACCCTCGTACATCCTTACCACCTAAAGGGTATACGCTATGGCTCCAGCCGTTTTTCCACAACGCGCTGCCTACTGCTCGTGGTTTCTTCATCGCTGTATGTCCACATCCATGTTTCCACGCCGAGTTCTGTTCACAGATGAATGTAAGTTCATTAGGGATTGTGTTCTCAATTTGCCAAACGGCAATGTCTGCGCAGACGAAAACACTCGAACCACATATGTTCAGGGACTTCACCACCGGTTTGGTATTAACGTGTAGGCAGATACTCTCGACGGTCATGTGATTGGGCCATGACTGCTGCGGTCGCAGGTTCGAATCCTGCCTCGGGCATGGATGTGTGTGATGTCCTTAGGTTCGTTAGGTTTAATTAGTTCTAAGTTCTAGGCGACTGATGACCTCAGAAGTTAAGTCGAATAGTGCTCAGAGCCATTTGAACCATTTTTGATTGGGCCATACCTCCTTCCACTCAAACCAACTGGCCTTGTATTCCTGCTCTTCCTTAAAACATCGGAAGCTGTGACACTGAATGTCCGCCAGGAAAAGGGGTTTCAGGATGAATGCGAACCGCCTCTCATCTCATGTGCGTTTCAGAAACATCTCAACAGACGATATGGTGAAAGATGGAGAGACTGAGCTAGTCCAACCACGTGGCTGCCGCGATCGCTGGATTTAACTCTTACGGACTACTTCTCGTTGGGTCGTATGCAAAGTTTAATTTACTCCACTCCTGTAGAGACAGAGGAAGATCTACTCACACGAGTTACAGCCGCTGCACTAGAAATAGAAGAGACACCAGGTGGGGTGGAGAGTGTTATTTATTTATTTATTTACACGTCACGTTCCGTAGGACCAAATTGAGGAGGAAATCTCCAAGGTCATGGAACGTGTCAGTACATGAAATTACAACATAAAAGTAATAACAGACAAAAATAAATGTTTATGAACCCGAAAAAAAGTCAGTCCATAAGTTTAAGTAAACGCAATCAACAGTACAATAAGAATCACCTTAATTGTTCAAGGAACTCCTCGACAGAATAGAAGGAGTGACCCATGAGGAAACACTTCAGTTTCGATTTGAAAGCGCGTGGATTACTGCTAAGATTTTTGAATTCGAGTGGTAGCTTATTGAAAATGGATGCAGCAGTATACTGCACATCTTTTTGCGCAAGAGTTAAGGAAGTCCGATCTAAATGCAGGTTTGATTTCTGCCGAGTATTAACCGAGTGAAAGCTGCTTATTCTTGGGAATAAACTACTATTGGTAACAAGAAATGAGAGTAAGGAATATATATATTAAGAGGCCAATGTCAAAATACCCAGACAGGGGTCGACAAGAGGTTCGTGAACTTACACCACTTATTGCCCGAACCGCCCGTTTCTGAGCCAAAAATATCCATTTCGAATGGGAAGAGTTACCCTTAAATATACTACCATACGACATAAGCGAATGAATATAAGCGAAGTAGACTAATTTTCGTATCGAACGATCACTCACTTCTGATACCGAATAGTAAAAATGACAGTATTAAGTCTTTGAACAAGATTCTGAACGTGGGCTTTCCACGACAGCTTACGATCTATCTGAACACCTAGAAATTTGATCTGTTCTGTTTTACTAATCATATGGCCGTTCTGTGAAATTAAAGCGTCAGGTTTTGTTGAATTGTGTGTTAGAAACTGTAAAAAAACCGAATGTTACTGTGATTTAGCTTTAGTTTATTTTCTACAAGCCCTGAACTTAGGCCACGTACTGCACTGTTTGAAACCGAGTCAGTGTTGCACACAACATCCTTTACTACCAAGCTAGTGTCATCAGCAAACAGAAATATTTTAGAGTTACCCATAATACTAGAGGGCATATCATTTATGTAAATAAGGAACAGGAGCGGCCCCAACACTGATCCCTGGGGCACCCCCCACTTGACTGTACAGCACTCAGACGCCACATCGCAGCCGTTATCAACATTGTGAATAACGACTTTTTGCTGCCTGTTGCTAAAGTAAGAGGTCAGCCAATTGTGAGCTACTCCCCGTATTCCGTAATGGTCCAACTTCTGGAGCAATATTTTGTGATCAACACAATGAAATGCCTTAGTTAAATCAAAATAATACGCCAAGCGTTCGAAACTTTTTGTTTAGCCCATCCAGTACCTCAAAAAATGGTTCAAATGGCTCTGAGCACTATGGGACTCAACATCTTAGGTCATAAGTCCCCTAGAACTTAGAACTGCTTAAACCTAACTAACCTAAGGACATCACACACGCCCATGCCCAAGGCAGGATTCGAACCTGCGACCATAGCAGTCCCGCGGTTCCGGACTGCAGCGCCAGAACCGCTAGACCACCGCGGCCAGCTCCAATACCTCACAGAGAGTACCAGAACGTGCTTCACAGGTACAATGTCTGTAACAACGTTGGTGGTCTCTGCATCAGTATTGTTCCGTACGTACAGTATGTTGAATTCTTTTTTTGTTAATACAAACAAATGTGATTAAGTGGGAAATCCATATTTCGCTATGTTTCCTTTCGAATTGTACTGCGTCACACTTCAATCAGTTCCTCAAGTAGAAGTGGATGAGTTAAACATCTGACCAGAAACAGTCGTAGAACGAAAACGGTACCATGCCGGACACACGGTCTCCTATTCAAAATACAGGGTGTATCAAAAAGAATCATCCGATTTGAAAAAAATCATAACCATTATGTTATTTCAGATATGTGCGTGAACGACGTACTGTTTAAGGGAACACAGTCGCGAGGGAACTCCCATAAGGAATCAATGCTAAAACGAGCAAACGTCAGGTACACATTCTGAAGTAACTAATGGACATAAAGACCTGAAACTTTAGCAGTGTACAGCTGAAACATCATTCGCAAATCGTATAAAAAATGGTTAATGTATTTTACATATTTCATGAGTAATCATTTTTTTGTTCTATAAAACAAAAATTTAAAACTTTTCTATACACCTTGGAGCTTGTAAATCTGTTCTTTTTATCACTACTAGTCTATTTTTTATCGAATTATTCATCGTTGTATTAACAAGAGATACTGTAAGTCTGATGTCTGTAGCAGTTATAGGTTTTGAGAAAAGTGTACCAGAAGGTCAAAAAATGCAGTTTTGAGAAAAATGGTATTAAAGTTTTACATGCAAGAAAGTAATGTACAATGTCATAAAGACACACTTTTAAAACATTCCAGGGCTATACTGTGGCTCAGCTTCTTGATCTTTATCTTCTTTTCTTCTTTTCTTTGATCTTCTGGCTATCCTGGCCTCCTTGGTAGCATTTCCTGCAGAAATATCAGCATAACGGATACGGTCCATGTCAATCTTTTTCAGTCCCCTTTCAGTATTGATACCATCCTTTGTTCCCAAGAGTCTTAATACATGTCTTCTCTGACACACCAGCATTGAAGCACATCACTGCATCATGAACACCAAATTTTAGTGTTTCTTTTCTAACGAAAAAAGTTTTTGTTAGCCTTGTCCAAATGACAGAATTCAAACTTTCATTTGGGTTTTGAGTTTTTCCATGGAGACACTTTTTCAAGAGCTCTTGTTGGCTAAGGTCTCTGAAAATGGGTTTCACAGCTAGCAGCATTTTTTCTGGAATTGAATGTTTGTGCTTATAGCTGGAAGATGTAGCTAGGTTGTTGAATTTGCACCAGCTGTCAGGTCCCCGTGGGCAAAGGTTATGTTGTGGTTCCTCATCTGTTGAAATTTTATTAAAGAATGTAGCCCAGATGGCTCTCCTCATTGCTTCTACATTGTTGCAGTTATTTCTAATGGCCATATAATAATAAGTCTGGATCCTGTCTATTTCAGCCTTTGTCAGACCCCCTTTACCACCTAACTTTTTTTCCTTATATATCTTTAGAAGTCGTGATCCCATTCTTTTCTTTACATGTCCTATACATTCCAGTTTATTAATTTTGACTCTATGCCCGTAAGGTTTCTCTCCTACCACTTTCTGATAAGCCATACTGTCCCCGTCCCCAAGATAGTCTGTATAGAGGATGCCTCTTGACTGCACAGACCTTTTGAAAATGTTAGCAACACCAGCCACTTCCATGCCTCCACTAGAACCATCATAGTCCTTTTTGCACACATGTTGTATAGTGGGATTTTTGCTACAGATGTCACAGAACTTAGTAATAATTTCAATATCCAGAAACTTCCCAGTATCAAAAGGAGTTGCTGACAAAATGCCATTTAGGGATGTATGCCCACGTTTCTGCCAACTGCCATCAAAACCAGCAGAAATTTGCCTTGGGTCAGATTTCGTATCATTCAACTGAACTGCTTCTTTGGCTGCTTTCAACATTGTGGATTCACTTACCTCAGCTACAACTGCACCAATAGTCTTGTTGTAAACATCAAACTTTCTTGGAGGTGGAGGAATGTTCATCACTGCACAAAGAACAGCACCTGCACTTCGCCCTTTTCCATTAGATCTAAGTGCATACACTAATCTTATATTGTTTTCATACAATCTGCTTCTGTTACGTGGGATGACATTGTATTGGCAGTACAGCTACATTCCAAACATGTCAAAACTAAATTAGAAACAATTCCCTTGGTTTTCACCACATCTTCGTGCAAAATAACGTTTCCACCACAGTTTTTGCAATTTGTGTGTTTTTCGATAAGTTCACGTAATAACCTCATGAAGATCAGAATGTTTGTGTCAGTAACAACAGAAACACTGTTCACACCACATATTGCCTTGTCACGCATTTGAGAGGCACTTGGAAAACCGGCAGCACCTAGAAGCTTCTTGCTTGAAGCACTAACACTCGCACTGACTTCACTTTCAATAGTTTCAAAACTGGCAGTTTCGCGGTTTATCTTTACACATTTATTTCCACGACAATTAGACTTATATCCAAACTTCCTTATTCTACCCATTGTGTTACAACGTTTCACAAAATCATTACATTTGTATCACCAAAACGTAAACAACTAGGATGAAGAAACTGACAAACGATAGTCGAAATGCAGACAGGTTGGCAAACATCAGAATAACAATTCTCTCTTGCAACCCAAATAAAGAGTATTTATATCCGTGGAACATAAATGATTGTTGTACTATAGTCAATGCTGACTACTGCCCAAGACACAACAAAAATGGACGTGGCGCTAGTTACCACGCTTCACGAACAAATTAATAACTCCGAATCTAATAATCAGATTTGTATGAAACAAACGGCATTTTGTAGCCAAATAATTGGAGCATAGATTAAGACAAAAAAAATCGATTTTTTTGAGCCTGTTCGCGACTGTGTCCCCTTAAGAGCAAACTCCCGCGTTTTACATGGTTCCCGCTAGGTAGCAGCAGTTTGCGCCCACTTCAGTTCAAGGAAAAAAGGCGTCGCGACGACAGAAAGGGTTTTGTATTCTATTTTTTGCGCAGTGCGGGCCAGTAACAACTGCTTAACGTGACTTTCGTACTAGGTATGGTGTGGATCCTTCCACAGCACAGAGCATTAGACGATGGGATGAACAATTCTGAGAAACAGGTTGTTTGTGTAAAGGAAAATCGATGGGCCGTCCCAGACTGTCTGACACAAGCGTCGAAAGCATCCACCATCGTTTGACAAGGAGTCAGCAGAAATCCGTTGGCCGTGCAGCTCGATAGCTCAACAGGCCCTCGATGTCCGCCTGGCGCGTGTTGCGTCGACGTTTACACATGAAACCATACAAAATTCAGTTACTGCTAGCTCTTCGTGAAGCTGACAAACAACAACGTGTGGAGTTCTGTAATTTAGTTCTTGGCAAAATGGAGGATGACAATTTCTTCCACGTTTAATGTTGAGTGACGAGGCAATATTCCAGTTAAATGGAAAGGTGAACCGTCATAATGTGAGAATATGAGGTACGGAACAACATGAAGTTGTGCAACATGAAGTTGTGCAACATGAGAGGGACTGTCGAAAATTTAATGTGCTTTGTCCAGTTTCAGGTGCAGAGGTGTATGGTCCACTTTTCTTTGCTGAGAACACTGTTACAAGAAGCACATCTCTCGATATGCTTGAGAACTTTCTTTTCCCACAGTTGGAGACTGATCCGAATGACTTCATTTACCAACAGGCTGGCCCACCACCACACTGGCGCCTGCAAGTGCGGGAATTTTTAAATCAAAGGATAACTGAACGATGGATGTACCGCTCTGGACCAAATTATTCAGCCTTACGTCACTGTAATCCAAGGTCACCGGACCTGACTGTATGAGAGGTTTATAAAAGACTCTGTTTATGTGCCTCCGTTACCAACGACAATGAATGAAATCAGACATCCCATAAGAGCAGCTGTGGAAGCTGTAACTCAAGACATGCTCGATACAGTGTGGGGACAATTTGAATACCACATTGCCGTGCATCTGAAGAGGGGCATATAGAACACTAATGAAAAGGTATGGAAAAGAATTTTTTTTGAGTTTCCCGTTCATCAAAAATTAAAATTGAATAAAAATCTCTCGGTGTACATTCCGCGTCAATTCAGGATAAAACTCCAAGCTTTCGACAACTCCAAGGTCGTCGTCAGGGCTAAAACTGACTGTCGTGAACTGGCGAGGCTCCCACTTTTAATCTGGTCACACGGCAGTGACACGCTGCAGCAGTTCGTCGAACATTTGAATGGTGTACATCCAAACATAAAATTTACATTGGAGGTAGAGAAGGAAGGGAAGTTACCTTTTATAGATGTGTTGGTGGAGCGAAAGCCGGATGGACGACTGGGCCATTCTATGTACAGGAAGCCAACCCATACAGACTTATATCTGCATAGCCACAGCTTCCATCATCCGTCTCAGAGGAGAGCTATGCTGAATACTTTAGTACACAGAGCCAGGACTATTTCCGACAAGGACCACCTCGGTCCCGAGATTAACCATTTGACGATTGGCTTTAAGAGGAATGGTTATTCTGCCGGTGAAATTAAATCAGTATTGTCAAAGAAAGTAAGACACGATGTCGGCCATATACAAGAAGAGGACCAACACACAGCACGGCTTCCTTTCTGCGGTGCTACAACAAGCAAGATAGGCAGAGTCCTAAAGAGGCAAGGAATAAAACCAGTTTTCCGACCACCTAGGAAAATTAAGAAAATGTTGACCAATCAAAGATAGTCTCGGCTTAAGAGTGCCGGGAATTTATAGTATTCCTTGCGAATGTGGCAAGAATTACGTGGGCCAGTCCGTAAGAACCGTTGCCGACCGCTGCATCGAGCACCAGCGCCACCTGAAATACAGGTATTTGCAAAAATCAGCGGCGGCTGAACATAGCCTGCTTAACAAGCATAAGATTTTATTTGAAGAAACCAGAGTAATAGCCCACGCATCGAATTACTGGGACTCTGTGATGCGGGAAGCAGTCGAAATTAGACTTAGCGATAATAACTTTAACAGAGACAACGGGTATGCACTTAAGCAACACTTGGAAGAGTGCACTGGATAAAGAAAAATCACATGAAAAAACTTCCCGCACTTTACCTCCTGATTCAAGGGATGGCGCTGCAAGCAACACGGGTTAGAAACTACATCTATGGAAGTAGAGGGCCCCACTTCACCACGCGCCATATCGCTGTTGCTATGACGTATTCCAGCCAATCAGGAGCCGTCCTTTTTATATAAAAGTGGGAGCCTCGCTAGTTCACGACCCTTGGCCTCACCCTCGACCGACACCTCAACTGGACCCCTCATCTCCAGACCATCCACCAGAAAGCCCATTCCCGCCTCCACCTTCTGAAACTCCTGTCTGGCCGGACATGGGGTTTGCATCCTTCTACCATCCTCCACACCTACAAATACCTCATCTGTCCTATCCTCTGTTATGCCAGCGTTGCCTGGATCTCCGCCCCCACCTGCTTTTACAAGGCCCTCCAAATCCTTGCACGCCATGCGCTCCACCTTCCCTACGTATCTGCCTTCCTTCCCCCACACGGCTCCTCTATGAACTGATTCCCTTCCCCCACCTCCTCCTGTTCCTCCAACATCTCTGCATCCTTTACATTGTCCGCAGGCTTGATCCCCCCCACCCTCTGGTTTCCTCCTTCCACTCCACCCCCGGCCCGTTGCCGCGCCTCTATCGCTGTATCCCTCCCTCTCTCCACCTCCACACCCTCCATCTCCTTCATCATGGCAATTTCCAACGCCTCCCCGCCCCGGATGACGAACTTCGCCATGACATCTACCCTTCCTTCCAACTATAACCTGGCCTTCCCCCCCCCCCCCTCCTCCCCATGGCCACCTTTCTTCTTCCCACCTTCTCCCAGAGCGGATTTTCCTCCTTTCCCCCCTCCCCTGAGACCCTGCACCCCATACTTGCCTCTTTCCTTCCCACGTCCCTCCCTCCCTGGCCCTCTTCAGTGCGCCCCCCACTCATCTCCCCCATCTCTTCCCCTCCCTCCCTTCTTCCAGTCTCCCTCCTTGCGCCTGTCAGATCCTCTGTCTTGATCATCGTCAGTGTGCCACATCAGTGTTGTGTTTAGTGGTGTTTCTCCTGTGTGTCAAGAGGTGTGATTTTAATTGTGTACTGCCTTGAGGTTCGCCGTCAGTGTTTGTTATGTGCTACACCATCCATCGATACCTTTTATGCTCCAGTCATACTGTGCCTTGTGTCCTTTTAATTGTCGCAGTGTGTGGCTTTTTGTGTGTGCTACTTTTAAACAGTCTTAACAGTTTTTTTATCTCCATTTTACGGTCACCCCGTTTTTTGTCTATTGCCTTCCATGATGTTCCCCCTTTTTTATATCTATGTTCACCATATTCTCTCCTTTGTTCTTTTTAAATTTCTTCTATTGTTTGTTCTGTGTCTTTCGGCTGAAGAGCAGCGCATATGCTGCTGCCAGCCCGCCCCGATGGGGAATTGAAATACAATTAAGAAAAAAAAAATAGTTCACGACAGTCAGTTTTAGCCCTGACGATGACCATGGAGTTAGTGGTCGAAAGCTTGGAGTTTTATTCTGAATTGACGCGGCATGTACACCGAGAGATTTTTATTCAAGAAATACGTCGCGAAAGACTTCGTAGCCAAAAAATAAAATTAATTGCGTATATACATTAGAAATATAGACGTGCTAAATCGGATCTGCACGTGGCCTGTCGCTTCCTGTAGGTCTTTACCCGATTACGCACCGAAACAACATTTCGTAAGGACGATGCCTTGACCAGAGAAAATGTGCCACTATCGAACGGTTGCGAACGCTGCGAGATATCGATAAGGGGTATCAGCGGGCGAGGAAGGATTCTGGTGTGAGTTCCGCGATACCGCCGATGCGAATGCGTCAGCGCGCGCCATGCAGACCTGCCGATTGCCGTCCTTATCACGGGAGATACGCCACTATCCGGCTCCGACTGGCCCAGATGACGATTACTGGTTTATGACCGATGTTCGAACGTCAGCGCGAATCAGCCGTGTGACGGCTGCACGCCACTTGCGTCAACGAGCCGTCTGCCAGTTGCGTCTGAAATGATTTGACCCGGTCGAGGAAAAAAGGAACACTGCAGTTATCAATGTCGGCAGCTGAGGTTCAGCTGCGCTGGAGGAAAGTCTAATTAAATTAACAAAAGCCGGAGCTGATCCCCCTTGGTATCAGAAAATTGTTGCAGAAACAACGAAAGGAGCACATCAAGTCTAAGCGAACGCAAAATCTCCAAGGTCGGCGATTTTTTACAGAAGCTCGAAACTTAGCGCCGACTTCAATGTGAGATGCTTATAACAACTTCCACAACGAAACTTTGTCTCGAAACCTGACAGAAAATCCAAAGAGACTTTGGTCGTACGTAAAGTACGTTAGCGCCAATACACAATCAATACTTTCTATGCGCGATAGTAAGGGAAATGACAGTGTTGCTAAAGCAGAATTACTAACACAGAGGTCGGCCGCTGTGGCCGAGCGGTTCTAGGCGCTTCAGTCTGGAACCGCGCTACCACTACGGACGCAGGTTCGAATCCTGCCTCGGGCATGGATGTGTGTGATGCCATTAGTTTAGTTAGGTTTCAGTAGTTCTAAATTCTAGGGGACTGATGACCTCTGATGTTAAGTCTCATAGTGCTCAGAGCCATTTGAACTAACACAGCCTTCCGAAATTCCTTCGCGAAAGAATACGGAGTAAATATTGCAGAATTCGAATCAAGAAGAGCTGACAACATAAGTAATTTAGAAATTAATAACC
Organism: Schistocerca cancellata; assembly: GCF_023864275.1. Taxonomy (NCBI): domain Eukaryota; kingdom Metazoa; phylum Arthropoda; class Insecta; order Orthoptera; family Acrididae; genus Schistocerca; species Schistocerca cancellata. The sequence continues at coordinate 132,432,970 of NC_064635.1, read as the reverse complement.
TCGGAGTAATGAACTAAAATCACGTAATAAAAGCAAATCTTCGGGTCCATGCTGCACTTTCAGAGTATCGTGATACAGAATCACTACACTTCACAAGCTGGTTCAATAGCCTCATACTTAACAATCATATACAACCGGTCGTTCGACGAAAGATCCGTACCCAAAGACTGGAAAGTTGCACAGGTCACACCAATGTTCAAGAAAGGCGGTAGGAGTAATCCAGTAAATTAAAAGCTCATATCATTAAAGTCGATATGCAGCAGGATTTTGGAATGTATATTGTATTTGAACATTATCAATTACCTCGAAGAGATAGGAATTTAGAAAAGATCGTTCTTGTGAAACACATCCAGCTCTTTACTCACACAAAGTGTCGAGTGCTGTTGTCAAGGGATTTCAAATTGATTCCGTATCTCTAGATTTCCAGAAGGCTTTTGATACTGTACCTCACAAGCTGCTTGCAATCAAATTGCTTGCGTATGGAATATCGCCTCAGTCATGCGACTGGATTCGTGATTTCTGTCAGAGAGGTCACAGTTCATAGTAACTGACGGAAAGTTATCGAGTAAAACAGAAGTGATTTCTGTCGTTCCTTATTTATATAAACGATTTAGGAGACAATCTGAGCAGTCTTAGATTGCTTGCAGATAATGTTGTCGTTTATCGTGTAATAAATTGATCAGAAGATCAAAAATGATTTAGAGAAGATATCTGTATACTGCGAAAATTGTCAATTGTCCCTAAATAATGAAAAGGTTGGGCTCATCCACATGAGTGCTAAAAGGAATCCATTAAACTTTGATAAAAAAATCAAATCTAAAGGCTATAAATTCAACTAAATACCTAGTAATTACAACTACGAACAACTTAAATTTGCGATCTTGCGGAGCACATGAGATGCTCTTCCCGTCCTAAATTTCTTGTATGTTCCGATTCACCAAGTGCGCTTCATTCATTGCAACATTTGTATCCTGCAGATAAAATAGTACAGAACATCCAGTATGCTCTCCTCCAACTACAACGACTGGGAAAGGAGGTGGTTTTCTGGTGGTTCCTGGGCCCGTCGGCATTGTTGGGAACGAAAGGGCAGATATCGCAACCAAGGAAGCGTGTCTCGTTCCGCAAGTATTTCAATGTGCCATCCCCCTGCACGCACTCACGTCGCACGTCGCTATTGAGCTCACCAGTCATGCGTCGCTGGGAGGATGTGTGGCTGGAAATGACTGACAATAACCTTCGTTTAGTTACGCCGACAACGCGTGTGTGGTGTACTTCTTTCCAGCCCCGTAAACGGTACGAGGTTCTCCTCACTCGGCTTTGGATAGGCCACAGTCCTATGACGCATGGCTTCCTGCTCCGACGGGAGGACCCTCCAATGTGTGGTGCTTGTGGCGTCCAGGTCACTGTGCGCCACGTTTTATTGGATTGCCCCCACTTGAGCCACTATAATTTTTAAGGCATGCTACTGCATGCTTTTCTTGCCACAGTTTCTCATTGTCTTCATTGTTGGACATTTTCCTTGTTGCACACTAGTGGCAGTATTTAGACATAATTTCTACACCTAAAACTTTACCTGAGTCGATATCAATAACAGATGCAACTCCATACAGAGATGTGACCCCTATGTACAGACAGAGGTCCTATCTACAAACACACATCAGTAACATTTGTAGGAGATTCACTGTCACGAATATCTACCGTAGGATCTATTTCTTTTTGAATTATTTCCACCAGTTCCTCCACTGCTTTCCTCATAGAAACTGTGGCAGTATCGCATACAGCATCAGACATTTCTTTATTTATTTTTTCAAACCTTGCGCAAGGTGGAGGCATGTTCAGACAACTATACAATAAATTACCTCGTTCTCTGCCCTGCCCAAGGCATCACAAAGCATTTGTTAACCTAAAATTGCTTTAATAGGTATCAGTGTCAGTTTTTTTTTTTGGAGGAGGAAAATGAAAATTCATAGCCACACGAATTACAAATTAATTTAAAATCACAAGCTATTCCCACTCTTCTTTATTAATCAACAATCATTCATTCCGTATTTTTACAGCTAACAGATGAATATGAAAACTTTATAGCCTGGCAGAGAAGTTCTAAATCAAGTCTGAATCCAATGGAATCCATATCAACATCATTCACGCACCTGTGCAATTCTCCTGTCCCAACTGTCGATGCTGAAGCTGTGAGCTTATGTTCTTCATTTCAAGCTGCTTCCACTTTTTTTGTTGGTAGGCTGATTTACGTGAAACCTCCGTTTCCTAAACACAGTTTTTCCACCACCGATTATGCATGAATATTGACTTCCACGTAAAGGTTTGCGAATTCAACCTTCCACTTAGTATTATGTGTTAGTACTGTCAAAATGTAAATAAACCACATACAAGAAAGCTTTCAGGCAAAGATGTCAGCCAGAGATATAGACGGTCAGCCAAAGATATCGAAAGGAAATAGCCTTCACACTGCCAAAATTCCGCTGAAGCAAGCAGTTTCCCAAATGTCGGAAAAGGTGGGAGTGGCTGCCAATGCAGAGTTAATCAGTTTAACAATTTAAAGCCATTTCTAAAGCTACTATTGTAAGTACGCTGTTTATATTTTCTTATTGGCAACGTTACGTAGCGCTCTGTATGAAAATCACTGGCTGTGCTGTGTGCAGTCTGTGGCTAGTTAGCATTGTTGTCTGCCATTGTAGTGTTGGGCAGCGGCAGCTGGATGTGAACAGCGCGTAGCGTTGCGCAGTAGGAGGTGAGCCGCCAGCAGTGGTGGATGTGGGGAGAGAAATGGCGGAGATTTGAAATTTGTAAGACTGGATGGCATATATATTATGATTATTAAGGTAAATACATTGTTTGTTCTCTATTAAAATCTTTCATTTGCTAACTATGCCTATCAGTAGTTAGTGCCTTCAGTAGTTTGAATCTTTTATTTAGCTGGCAGTAGTGGCGCTCGCTGTATTGCAGTAGTTCGAGTAACGAAGATTTTTGGTGAGGTAAGTGATTTGTGAAAGGTACAGGTTAATGTTAGTCAGGGCCATTCCTTTGTAGGGATTTCTGAAAGTCAGATTGCGTTGCGCTAAAAAATATTGTGTGTCAGTTTACGCACAGTCCTGTATAAATTTTCAAAGGGGACGTTTCACTATCACGATAAAATTCACACACAACATAGATTAAACTGTGTTGATCAAGAAAATAATATTTTTGAAACATCGGTTCTTTGGATAAAAATCCATTACCTCCCCCCTTAACCACATAGAAAATGTATTGCGTTTTATTTTCTGACCAGCGGGCCGCGGCTGACTTACCGGCGGATCTGCCATCTCTTTTAGGAAATACTCAAACGAATGTGGTTAAAGTGTTAAAGTTCCGTGACTTGTCCAATGTTTTTACCAAGATTTTAGGGAGAGGGTTTAATTTGTTCGAGGGTAACTGGCTAGCCCATATTTTACGTAAGTGGCCAGCCAGTGACAATTTCTTGTGGGATTCTTGACGCTCCTTTCTCGTTTTCCTTACGTTTTATTTTCTTATACAGCATTTTTCAACTTTTCCCGCTTTCTTTGCGTGTATGCTTCCATTTTACTAAATTTGTCCACATTTGTTCCTTTTAATGTGTGTCAGAGCGCTGATGACCTCGACGTTGAGCGCCCATAGGACCCAACACACACAGACACACACACACACACGCTCACACACACACACACACACACACACACACACACACACACACACATGCGCGCGCGCGCGTGCGAGAGAGAGAGAGAGAGAGAGAGAGAGAGAGAGAGAGAGAGAGAACACACAGAAAATGTTGTGCGAAAGGCGAACAAAAGACTGCGATGTATTGGCACAATACTTAAAGAGATGCAACAGATCTGCTAAAGAGACTGCATACGCTACGCTTGTCAGTCCTCTTTTGGAGTGCTGCTGCGCGGTCTGGGATATTTACCAGACATGATTAACGGAGTACATCGAGATAATTTCGTTAAGAGCAACATGTTTTGTATTATCGAGAAATAGGGAGAGCGTGTCACGGACACGAAATAGAATTTGTCGTGGACGCCATTAAAACGAAGGCGTTTCTAATTGCGGCGAAATCTTCTCACAAAATTTCAGTCACCAGCTTTCTCTTCCGAATGCCATGCTTTTTGTTGAAGCCGATCTACATAGGGCGAAACGATCATAATAATAAAATAAAGCAAATCAGAGCTCGCGCGGAAAGATATTGGCATCTGTTTTCTCCGCGCGCTGTTAGAGAGTGGAGTAACAGAGAATTATTGTAAAGGTGGTCCGATGAACCCTCTGCCAGTCACTTAAGTGTGACTTAACGTAAACGTAGATGTAAGTGTAAAAATAAAGTCTCTCAAAAATAAAAGCTCATCTGGTTCTGATAGTGTATCCCATAGAGTACCGTAAACCTGGTATGTTTTGACCGCCGTGGTTACTTTGACCACTCATACATCTGTAGCTTTACAGCTTTCTGCTGACTCTCAGTTGGGTGTTTAGCAGCACTGTTTGGTGGTAAAGTTCCATCAATATACGCTAGATGGCGCTATGTAGTACCGATTTTCCTGCGCAACACTTGTCGAACATATTGCCACTTACAGTTGTATACGAAAAAGTGTTTTAAAATCGGGTTGTGCGAAAGCCGCCGATATCATTTACTTGGAAAGCAACCTGTGTTTTCAACTATATCATGTTTGTTACTAGGTTAACTTTCGAAACAGTTTCACTGTTAGCTTTCTGTTGACATGTATATATGTGAGAGTATATTACGATTTCTGAGGTCATGTTAATGACTTCTCTGGTTTGGGGTTACTCTGATCACTGGTCATTGTTACCCCAGAACACATATTTTATTAAACAGTGTTGATGCCAATTACATTATGGGACTAAGGAATACCAACATTAATCATCGGTATGTAGACAAGGGCTCATTTGTAATGGTTACTGTTCCTACAAATAAGGTAAACAGACGTCAGGCATATATTGATCAAATTGCAAGCAATTGTGGTTGAGACAGTGATCTGGGTATAATATATAATGTCGAATATCACCAAAAACATGGTTATTTGACAACATGTTAGCACATAGATTCGATAAGTTCAGAAGAGGAAACCCTATTTCTAAGTGCACTGGATGTTTTGAAACAAGGGTTAATATGGCTGAAATAGAAGTTATTATGCTCAAATAAATTTGGATGAGCATGGCGCTCCGTTCTCGTACCTTAAATTACACTCCTGGAAATGGAAAAAAGAACACATTGACACCGGTGTGTCAGACCCACCATACTTGCTCCGGACACTGCGAGAGGGCTGTACAAGCAATGATCACACGCACGGCACAGCGGACACACCAGGAACCGCGGTGTTGGCCGTCGAATGGCGCTAGCTGCGCAGCATTTGTGCACCGCCGCCGTCAGTGTCAGCCAGTTTGCCGTGGCATACGGAGCTCCATCGCAGTCTTTAACACTGGTAGCATGCCGCGACAGCGTGGACGTGAACCATATGTGCAGTTGACGGACTTTGAGCGAGGGCGTATAGTGGGCATGCGGGAGGCCGGGTGGACGTACCGCCGAATTGCTCAACACGTGGGGCGTGAGGTCTCCACAATACATCGATGTTGTCGCCAGTGGTCGGCGGAAGGTGCACGTGCCCGTCGACCTGGGACCGGACCGCAGCGACGCACGGACGCACGCCAAGACCGTAGGATCCTACGCAGTGCCGTAGGGGACCGCACCGCCACTTCCCAGCAAATTAGGGACACTGTTGCTCCTGGGGTATCGGCGAGGACCATTCGCAACCGTCTCCATGAAGCTGGGCTACGGTCCCGCACACCGTTAGGCCGTCTTCCGCTCACGCCCCAACATCGTGCAGCCCACCTCCAGTGGTGTCGCGACAGGCGTGAATGGAGGGACGAATGGAGACGTGTCGTCTTCAGCGATGAGAGTCGCTTCTGCCTTAGTGCCAATGATGGTCGTATGCGTGTTTGGCGCCGTGCAGGTGAGCGCCACAATCAGGACTGCATACGACCGAGGCACACAGGGCCAACACCCGGCATCATGGTGTGGGGAGCGATCTCCTACACTGGCCGTACACCACTGGTGATCGTCGAGGGGACACTGAATAGTGCACGGTACATCCAAACCGTCATCGAACCCATCGTTCTACCATTCCTAGACCGGCAAGGGAACTTGCTGTTCCAACAGGACAATACACGTCCGCATGTATCCCGTGCCACCCAACGTGCTCTAGAAGGTGTAAGTCAACTACCCTGGCCAGCAAGATCTCCGGATCTGTCCCCCATTGAGCATGTTTGGGACTGGATGAAGCGTCGTCTCACGCGGTCTGCACGTCCAGCACGAACGCTGGTCCAACTGAGGCGCCAGGTGGAAATGGCATGGCAATCCGTTCCACAGGACTACATCCAGCATCTCTACGATCGTCTCCATGGGAGAATAGCAGCCTGCATTGCTGCGAAAGGTGGATATACACTGTACTAGTGCCGACATTGTGCATGCTCTGTTGCCTGTGTCTATGTGCCTGTGGTTCTGTCAGTGTGATCATGTGATGTATCTGACCCCAGGAATGTGTCAATAAAGTTTCCCCTTCCTGGGACAATGAATTCACGGTGTTCTTATTTCAATTTCCAGGAGTGTATATTTATAATTTGGATGATGGATTATGTTGTTTGATTTATGCACCATATTAGATTTTTTTCTTTTATGAGGCTTAATAAAGTACTGAAGGAATCTTTAGTTCAGTGTATTTTTGAATTATTGACCAGAAATGGAATGGTAGTTGACAGTTGCGATGGAAGTGTAGGCTAGTCAATGTATTCGCAAATCCCTACTAACTTTAACCGCATACAATTTTCTCCATTACTTCCGCTGTGAGTTATAAAATGTGTTGTAGTAATTAGCATGAAAGCCTTTCATACAAGCCACTATGTTCACTATCATGAATAGCACAAAAGTTAAAAAACAGTCCTGATAATCACATTTGAATCTGAAAATTGGTCAAAGTACTCAGTTTAGAGTACTAAAGATCTGTCCCCATACAATACGTCCAGTGTTATCTGAATTGTATAATACATCACTAAGTGAAGGCAGTTTTGCAAAGAGAACAAAATATGCTGTTTTGAAACCCCTCTTTAAGGTGTAAATAACTACAGAACTGTTTCACTGCTGACATCATTCTTCTACATTTTTGAGGTCATAATTCTAAAATAGTATCTCACCTTGGTACAAATAATACCCTCAGCAAACAACAGTTTGGGTTTCAGAAGAGTTTCTCTACTGAAAATGCCATTTGAATGTTCATTTACCACATTTTACAAGTTTTCATAATAAAATAGCCCCATCTAGTTTTTTCTGCGACTCATCTAAGGCATTTCAGTGTCTGAATCACAGTATTCTCCGAGATAACTTGAAGTTTTATGGGACTGATGATGTAGCCATCCAACGAGTAATTTCATCTCCAATAAAACGAATGCAGAAAGTTGTATTTATTAAGCCAATCAATATAGTCCAGGGACGTAATTCTAACTGGATAGAGATCATGCATGGCGTTCGCCAAGGATCAATCTTAGGTCCACTATTGTTCCTCATGTAGGTAAATGACCTTCCATCTAAGATACAACAAGAAGATGACATTAGTGTTGTAATCAATACGAGCATACGTACAGAAACAGAAGAAATGCGGAACAGTGTTCTTAAAAGTCTCATTGACTGATTTTCTGCGTATGGTGTCTCCCTCAGATTTAAAAAGGCACAACATTTTCAGTTCTGCACACCAATGATATGTGTAACACACGGCGAAGAAATAACAAATAGGGTGGAAACTTCAGAATTCTTATGTGTCCATACTGATAAGAATTTAAACTGGAAAAAATACATTTTGAAACTCTTAAAACAACTTAGCTCAGCAAAATTCGCACATAGAATCATTGCAAATCTTGTGGAGAGACAAATCAGTGAGTTGACATAATTTGCACATTTACATTCAATAATGTCATATGGAATAATGTACTAGATGTAAGAATAATATGTGGTGCTCGCCCAGGACCGCCGTGTAGACATCTGTTTAAGGAGTTGAGGATTCTGAGTACTGCTCCACAGTATATTTATACCTTCATAAAGTTTGTTGTAAGTAATCCAGTACAGCTCAAGAAGAACAATGATGTACATACATGCAATACAAGAAACGCGATACTCCACATTGAGGTTATATTTAGCATAAAAAGGGATGCACAAAACTGCAACAAATGTTTCTGATCACTTATCCGGTGATATAAAATGTATGATAGACACCAAAGTATAATTTCGAAACAAAGTAGGAAAGCTTCTACTTGACAACTCGTCGCTTCCGAAACAATTTATTTTACAGTGAAGCGTAGAATGTGGTGGACAGGAAATACCAACTCGCGTCTGTATATTTAAAAAATACAAAAAAAACTTAGAAACGTTAAACATGTAGCCATATTTACAAATTAATTTGTGATGTGAGTGTAAAATGATGCATTACACATCATTACGATTTATCGTAATAACTTAATAACTACACATGAACAAACGAACAAATTCATTAATGTTCGATCACACTGTTGGCGGTAAGTCACCGGAAAAGGTACCTTTCATATTTCGCATCTGGAACTGGCGTTGGAAAACGTTGGCAACGGAAACTAGGACACCACTGTGACAGATGTTTTGGGAGTGGAAAATCTAAGCGAAAGAGCTTCACACGGTCGGCTGGTCACTTACCTCAGTTCATATTAAACACGTTCGCCCCGCTGAACAAGATTATCAAGAAAAAGCCGGAAATGGTAAATAGATCAACATTTCAAATGGTACCCATAACAGATGTTTTCTAACTTGATTGGAAACTTCAGCTTATTGAATTGAAGTTTATGTTGGGGAGGGTACTCGACTTGGGTAGTTCGTGCAGCACTGTTGACCATAATGCAGTCCTAGCCGTGGCACTAATTTTGATTCCTTTGTTCTGCTTCCATCATTACCGCAGATAAAGACGAGACTTAAATGTCTCAGGAAAAACTGTACTTATAAGATCTATAAGATGACCTATGGGTTGGAAGATGCTTGCAAAATATAAACGGAACAGCTACACCTGCCTAATTGGTTTTCAGGAATCCCTTTTGAAGCAACATTGAAAGATAAGGATTAAGCCGAAATACATACACTCCTGGAAATGGAAAAAGAACACATTGACACCGGTGTGTCAGACCCACCATACTTGCTCCGGACACTGCGAGAGGGCTGTACAAGCAATGATCACACGCACGGCACAGCGGACACACCAGGAACCGCGGTGTTGGCCGTCGAATGGCGCTAGCTGCGCAGCATTTGTGCACCGCCGCCGTCAGTGTCAGCCACTTTGCCGTGGCATACGGAGCTCCATCGCAGTCTTTAACACTGGTAGCATGCCGCGACAGCGTGGACGTGAACCGTATGTGCAGTTGACGGACTTTGAGCGAGGGCGTATAGTGGGCATGCGGGAGGCCGGGTGGACGTACCGCCGAATTGCTCAACACGTGGGGCGTGAGGTCTCCACAGTACATCGACGTTGTCGCCAGTGGTCGGCGGAAGGTGCACGTGCCCGTCGACCTGGGACCGGACCGCAGCGACGCACGGATGCACGCCAAGACCGTAGGATCCTACGCAGTGCCGTGGGGGACCGCACCGCCACTTCCCAGCAAATTAGGGACACTGTTGCTCTTGGGGTATCGGCGAGGACCATTCGCAACCGTCTCCATGAAGCTGGGCTGCGGTCCCGCACACCGTTAGGCCGTCTTCCGCTCACGCCCCAACATCGTGCAGCCCGCCTCCAGTGGTGTCGCGACAGGCGTGAATGGAGGGACGAATGGAGACGTGTCGTCTTCAGCGATGAGAGTCGCTTCTGCCTTGGTGCCAATGATGGTCGTATGCGTGTTTGGCGCCGTGCAGGTGAGCGCCACAATCAGGACTGCATACGACCGAGGCACACAGGGCCAACACCCGGCATCATGGTGTGGGGAGCGATCTCCTACACTGGCCGTACACCACTGGTGATCGTCGAGGGGACACTGAATAGTGCACGGTACATCCAAACCGTCATCGAACCCATCGTTCTACCATTCCTAGACCGGCAAGGGAACTTGCTGTTCCAACAGGACAATGCACGTCCGCATGTATCCCGTGCCACCCAACGTGCTCTAGAAGGTGTAAGTCAACTACCCTGGCCAGCAAGATCTCCGGATCTGTCCCCCATTGAGCATGTTTGGGACTGAATGAAGCGTCGTCTCACGCGGTCTGCACGTCCAGCACGAACGCTGGTCCAACTGAGGCGCCAGGTGGAAATGGCATGGCAAGCCGTTCCACAGGACTACATCCAGCATCTCTACGATCGTCTCCATGGGAGAATAGCAGCCTGCATTGCTGCGAAAGGTGGATATACACTGTACTAGTGCCGACATTGTGCATGCTCTGTTGCCTGTGTCTATGTGCCTGTGGTTCTGTCAGTGTGATCATGTGATGTATCTGACCCCAGGAATGTGTCAATAAAGTTTCCCCTTCCTGGGACAATGAATTCACGGTGTTCTTATTTCAATTTCCAGGAGTGTATAAGTACAACAAAACATTTCAAAATTCTCTTCGACTCATAATCTGTGTGACAGAAGCACATAACAGAAAAATGTCCAGTCAGCTCCTTTCTTCTTCTTCTTCTTTCCTTGTGCCTTTGTCCCGCATCGGCGCAGGGTGGCCATGGTTAGTCACAAATTTGACATGGTTACTTTAAGACAGCGCAGGCTGCACACGTGCCAAACTTAATGCGGGCCACGGCTCTGCCTGTCTCCACTTTGCTCGTCCCTTCCAGGACGTACCCGGCACAGCACGACATTTCATTTAGTATTGCGGCGTGGCATCTTCCGAAAAAATTTGGAAGTTTGTGGTAAGTTCCAATGGGACCAAACTGCTAATGTCATCGGTCCATGTACACAAAGCTTTACGCTTCGCCTTGGCCCGTGAACACCGACATTCGACTGTTGATGACTGAAAACATGTAGCCAGCTTTGACGAGTCTCGTTTCAAATTGTATCGAGTGGATGGACGTGTACGGGTATGGTGACCATGAATCCATGGACCCTGCAAGTCAGCAGGGTACTGTTCAAGCTGGTGGAGGCTATGTTATGATGTGAAGCGTGTGCAGCTGGTATGATATGGTACTCCTGATACGTCTAGATACGACAGTGACAGCTGACACGTGTGTAAGGATCCTGCCTAATCACCTGCATCCATTCATGTCCATTGTGCATTCGGACTTGGGCAATTCCAGCAGGACAATGCGACACCTCATACGTCCAGAATTGCTACAGGACGGCTCCAGGAACACTCTTCTGAGTTTATACACCTCCGCTGGCCACCACACTCACCCGACATGAACATTATTGAGCATTTCTGGGATGTCTTGCAACGTGCTGTCCAGAAGAGATTCCACCCCGGAATTTATGGACAGCCCTGCAGGATTCATGGTGTCATTTCCCTCCAGCACTAAACAGACATTAATTGAGTCCACGACACGTCGTGTTGCGACACTTCAGCGTGCTCGCGGGGACCCTACACGATATTAGGCAGGTGTACCAGTCACTTTCGCACTTCAGTGTGTCACCATTACGTAGGAACCCGAGCACGAAAACCCGTGATACAGTCTGCATCTACCCATCTGCTGACAGTCTGTACCATCGAGCGAGGTGGCGGAGTGTTTAGCAGGCTAGACTCACATTCAGGAGGACGATTGTTCAAACTCATGTCCAGCCGTCCTGATTTTTACAGTGATTTCCCTAAATCGATTCCGGCAAAAGCCGTAATGGTTCTTTTGTAAGGGCAAAGCCGACCTCCTTCCCCATCCTTCCCTAATCCAATGAGACCGTTGACCTCACTGTTTTCTCTCCTCCCCAAAATCAGTCAACCAACTAATGGTCTGTACCACATAAAAATTATATTGTGTCTTCAGTGCTCCACAAACAGTTAAATAATACCGAAAATTTGTTTTAGAATATGAGTATCCCCACTCTCTCTGTGTAATGTCATTCATGTGGAAGTAAGTGAAAGTTTTCTTAATGTTTGGAAATCGTGAAATGGACGTGGGACGTTGGTATCAGCCCGGTATTCATCTAGTGGGGTGTGGGAAACCGCCTAAATACATTCATGCTGGTCGGGACGCCAACCCTCGTTGTTAATCTACTAGGCAGATTCTATCCAGGGCTGGAGCATCTCCCTGTGCCAGGAGCGGCGCTTTAAGAAGCACTGTTATCCGGGCAGTTAAGTTAAAACCTCGAAATTTATGTTTCCATTTTATTAAGAAAAGTTTTGGAAAATAAGCCACTGAGGGCTGATTGAGCTCAAGTGCTCTTTGTGTGTAGATGCAAAGGGGAGAAGAGCTTACGACCAAATCAACAAGAATTTTATATTCATAAACATTAAGTTGTTTATGAGACGTGTATGCCCATATGAATTTTTTCCCATTAAATGACCATTCCTTCTGGGACACAATGTACTGGGTGATCAAAACGTCAGTATAAATTTGAAAACTGAATAAATCACGGAATAATGTAGATAGAGAGGTACAAATTGACACACATGCTTGGAATGACGTGGAGTTTTATTAGAAAAAAAAAATACGAACGTTCAAAAAATGTCCAACAGATGGCACTTCATCTGGTCAGAATAGCAATAATTAGCATAACAAAGTAAGACAAAGCAAAGACGATGTTCTTTACAGGAAATGCTCAATATGTCCACCATCATTCCTCAACAATAGCTGTAGTCGAGGAATAATGTTGTGAACATCACTGTAAAGCATGTCCGGAGTTATGGCGAGGCATTGGCGTCGGATGTTGTCTTTCAGCATCCCTAGAGATGTCGGTCGATCACGATACACTTGCGACTTCAGGTAACCCCAAAGCCAATAATCGCACGGACTGAGGTCTGGGGACCTGCGAGGCCAAGCATGACGAAAGTGGCGGCTGAGCACACGATCATCACCAAACGACGCGTGTCTAGCAATACTTTGTTTTATTTTTGGTTCTAATAAACCCCATGTCATTCCAAGCATGTGTGTCAATTTTTACCTCTCTATCTACATTACTCCGTGGTTTATTAAGTTTTCAAATTAATACTGACTTTTTGATCACCTGGTATATACTCACCAGACATATGGCCTATACCTCATGATAAGAGGAATCATAACCATGCTTAACTGCAGCTGTACGTTCCAAACAGACTGGAAATAACGCATGTACAGGTGAATCATACAAGATGTCTTTGGGAGGGAGGAAGACTGCCCCTTGGGTTTAGTACCCTTATGTGTGACTAGGGTCCCCCATCAGGTGGACCGCCGGGTGCAAGTTTTCGATTTGACGCCACTTTGGCGACTTGCTTGTCGATGGAGATTAAATGATGATGATTAGGACAACAAAACACCCAGTCCCTGCCCTGACCGGAGAAAATCTGCGACCCAGCCGGTAATCGAACCGGGCACTTAGGATTGACATTCTGTCGCGCTGACCACTCAGCTACCGGGGGCGGACAGTACCTTTATGTACTGGATAGGGGTGGCAGTTAACGCTGAAACAACCGGTTTTCAGTTATATCTGTTTTTCATCACGCCACTTTAACCTTAATGTTGAAACTGCTCAAAATAACCAGCTTACGAAACAGCCGATTTTCGGTCTCTGATGACTAGTATTTCCTGTGCCAAGAGTAGAAGCCGAGCAAATGTGGAAAATTCTGAACGCAGCACCAGGATGGGAGAGTACAGTGAGTTAGCCAGACGGTATAGTATGGCACTGCAGCTTAACTAGATAGCGGGATTATGCTGCGTGAGATAGGATGGTACTCGTGCGATCTGCTAAATGTTATGTCTGGAGTGTAGTGTTTTACGGCAGTGAATCATGGACAGATAAAAAGAAATAAGAGAGATGTTTCGAAAGTATTGAACTGTGGAGAAGAACGCTTAAACTGAAGTGTACTGACAGAAAAGTGAAGAAGTAATGCAGGAAATAGGGTACAGAGAAAATAGTTACAAATGATGAAAAAGAGGAATTGACTGCAACAAAGAATTATAGAAGGGATAGTGGAATGAATGAGGCGAAGAGGCAGGAAGAGAATCTGCATCATGGACAACATTAGAAATGGACAAACATACAAACAGACAAAGGAAGATGCTCAGAACAGGATACAAAAGAATAAGACGAATGACGATGGTCGTTGGACTTTGTTCCTCGTGTTCGGCTGGTTAATATCTATTGTATTTTTTGGGTGGTTAGTGGGTGAGGGTTCGAGGCAGTGCCATAACGAAGGCATGGTGAGATAGGCCCCAGGCTAGGGCGCAGACGAAGGGGCGGTGGGAGGGAGGAGGGAGGAAGAAAAACTGAGCAAAAAAAAGTAAGAAAGAGGATTTAAGTGTTACGGGGAGAGGTCCGTGAGTTCTCCGACCCCTCGTTTTGCTACCTGCTGCCTACCAGAAAACGCCATTCGGCGAGCGCGGGACTGTAAACGAAACCTGTTGTCACAGTGTCGTTTCTATATCTCTCTTCTTCCGATTGACACTATAACGTTTTGGGTCTTGTCCAGTCGTCTCGTATAGTGTGCCTAAGGGATGCTGCATTCTCGGAATGCTATACAACAATTTAAGCAAATAACATTAATGAAACTTCCTGGCAGATTAAAACTGTGTGCCCGACCGAGACTCGAACTCGGGATCTTTGCCTTTCGCGGGCAAGTGCTCTACCATCTGAGCTACCGAAGCACGACTCACGCCCGGTACTCACAGCTTTACTTCTGCCAGTATCTCGTCTCCTACCGTGAGTACCGGGCGTGAGTCGTGCTTCGGTAGCTCAGATGGTAGAGCACTTGCCCGCGAAAGGCAAAGGTCCCGAGTTCGAGTCTCGATCGGGCACACAATTTTAATCTGCCAGGAAGTTTCATATCAGCGCACACTCCGCTGCAGAGTGAAAATCTCATTCTGGAAAAATCCCCCAGGCTGTGGCTAAGCCATGTCTCTGCAATCTCCTTTCTTTCAGTAGTGCTAGTTCTGCAAGGTTCGCAGGATAGCTTCTGTAAAGTTTGGAAGGTAGGAGACGAGATACTGGCAGAAGTAAAGCTGTGAGTCCTAGGCGTGAGTCGTGCTTCGGTAGCTCAGATGGTAGAGCACTTGCCCGCGAAAAGCAAAGGTCCCGAGTTCGAGTCTCGGTCGGTCACACAGTTTTAATCTGCCAGGAAGTTTCATATCAGCGCACACTCCGCTGCAGGGTGAAAATCTCATTCTGGAAATAACATTAATGCCTGCCCGGTTGGCTGTGCGGTCTAACGCATGGCTTTCCGGGCGAGGAGGAGTACCGGTCTCCGGCACAAATCCGCCCAGCGGACTTGTGTCGAGGTCTGGTGAGCCGGCCAGTCTGTGGATGGTTTTTAGGCGGTTTTCCATCTGCCTCAGCGAATGCGGGCTGGTTCCCCTTACTCCGCGTCAGCTACACTAGGTCTCCACGTACACGTACACCACCATTACTCTACCACGCAAACATGGGGGCTACACTCGTCTGGTGTGAGACGTTTCCTGGGGGGGTCCACCAGGGGCCAAACCGCACAATAACCCTGGGTTCGGTGTGGAGCGGAGGAGGGGTGAACACAGCTGCGGTAGTCGGCTGCGGCTGCGGTGGGGACTGAGCCTCTCCGTCGTTTCTAGGTCCCCGGTTAACATAACATACCATAAATAACATTAATAGTTTTATTTCTATAAAGAAGACTGACAATACTTAACGTGGAGATTTACAGGGTGTAGTCGCAAATGATGGACGACAAAAAAAAAAAAAAAAAAAAAAAAATAATAAAATCAAATGTGTGTCAAATCTTATGGGACTTAACTGCTAAGGTCATCAGTCCCTAAGCTTACACACTACTTAACATAAATTATCCTAAGGACAAACACACACACCCATGCCCGAGAGAGGACTCGAACCTCCGCCGGGACCAGCCGCACAGTCCATGACTGCAGCGCCTTAGACCACTCGGCTAATCCCGCGCGGCGATGGGCGACATGCAGTCAGTATTGTTCTTGGCTATGCAATGTTCCTGCAAGTTTTGCACACGTCACTGATAACTAATGTCCGCACTGTGCCGATCTGGGCACCGAAATGACATGTGACGACATTGTTCTCGGCTCACACAGCAGCCACCTACAGAGCTGCAGTTTTGTAGGCTCGATCCCTTCATTGTAGCTGAGTGGGTACTGACCCAAATATGCAATTTTACCAAAGACACCCAATTATTACCTTTTTCCGCTGGCTGGGATCAGTGGGAAGACTGAGCCAGAGTGCCTCGAAGCATTTGACAGCATAACACGAGGGCAGACTTCAAAGTTATTCCTTCGAATTTTTATGGGAAAACTCTTAAAGCTTTTTTGAAGAAAACAAACATTATTATCGTTCTACATCTTTATTCTCGTTGTCCACGTATTTGCAACAATCTGTCGCTAGGGGGTTCCTAGTTGTGGTCTGTAACAATACGAAGTGTAACGTGTGAACAGTTCGGTGTGTGAGGAACAGCGTGCTGTAACCGACTTTAGAATTTGAACAGTTCGTCCACACACGCAGCAGCACCCTCTCCTTCAGCATGATAATGCCAGTCCAAACCAAAGACCTTGTAAAAAATAACTAGACTCACTGATGGCGCTGCAGTCGCGGGATAATTTGAACCTTCGGCTGGACGCCATTATAGTGGTTGTAGTCTGATGTGTTGCGTAGTACTGTTGTTTATGAAGACCCTGATTCAACGTTGTATATTTGTTGGGGCGTACATACAGTATTTGTTACTCGTAATTCTACTGTCTGTACGTTCCAATCAAAAGAAGTACAATGGTGAAGAGTTGTGCAACGATAAATTGTACAAATAAATTCGAGAAAGGAACGAATATTACATTTCACAGGTATGTGGATATTTTAAGTTGTTTTGTATGTCAGTGCACTTGCTTAGTAAATGTTTTTGTAACACGGTATTAGCATAATGTCTGTGCATATATTTGCAGGTTTCCTTTCTCAAAACCACAGCTGTTACAAAAATGGTTACACGCTGTCAGGAGGCAAGATTTCCGACCGACAGAATACCATTTTATATGATCCGATCATTTTGAAGAAAGTTGTTTCCTTGAAAATTACGTAAATCGCAGAAAGGTGACAGATGATGCTGTTCCATCCATCTTTCGTTTTCCAGACCATATACAGCAGAAGATAAATTTTTCTTTGTGAACCACATTTTATTTTAACTATAAAAGTTGAGTTGCAAGCAACACGAAATTTGAGTTAGCAGGCTTTTTATCGTTATAAAATGCTACTGAATGTGTGTAATTGTAATCTGATTTCACAACTTCTCTCGATGGAACAGTTGTTGAGTTTTATTTATTATATGAAAAAACCACACATATAAACTGAAGTGTACATCTTCGAAAGTAAATATTGTGACTAATGCGATACTGGATGCCTGACTGAAGTGTTGTTTGTTGTAACTGGCTGATCGGTAGTGTTTTCATGGTCTAGGTTAGGTTGAAACTTGATAATTTGGTCGTGAGTTGCCAAAGCACTACGCCATATATAACGCACTTTTCGTCATAAAATCTAAAGCAAGGTAGAGTCAGAAAATATCTATTAACATAGTGGGCAAATCTTCGAGTATTTTGATGCATTTTGCGTACATCTATCGTAAATGAACTACGAAAAATGCTAGGGGGCCAGTGCATAGCTTTTAGCTACGGCAGATTCCAAGTACTAAGTAACATAAATTCATAAACAGTGACTAGTTGCTGTTTGTTCATAAATTAAAAACTATATTGTAGTAACGTATTTAAATGAGGCATTATGTTTGTGACCTGACTCTAGGGAAGGCACTTTATAACCAAAAGCGATGTATAAACATTCGAAACCCGCGCGTCAGTTTACCACTCTAATGGCCGCCGGCCAGCTATTCAATTTGTCCGCTGTTCACAGTCTACCACTCGTGCGGTTGTGGGGGCCTGGTCCAAACACAAGCGCTGTTACATCTGCAACAATCCGACGCCTTGGGGTCACTGTCATTGATCATCCTGCACAGAATACCAACTTGGTTCCATACGATTTTAATCTGGTTCCAAAACCAAACCTAAGGAACGCGATTGAGGATTTCACTTTGATAGTGATGAAACGGTGTGAGCAGAGGTGAGGTTTCGGGTTTCTCAACTTAGTCAAACAAATTACAGTGACAGTATCAACAAACTAATCCCTTGTTGAGAGAAATGTGTTCGTTGTTGGGTGTCTATGTTGAGAAACAAATATGTAGGCGAGAGTAATAAAGGTGTTCAATGTGAATAACTTTTGTTTTATCTAAAAAGGTTAAGGAGTTTTGACATACAAAATACGGAAGTATCACTTTTCAGCACGCCCTTGTAATTTCATCAGACTTTTGATTTCCTGCCAGTTGTTGATGTTGTTGTTGTCCTCAGACTGGTTTGATGCAGCTCTCCATGCTACTCTATCCTGTGCAAGCTTCTTCATCTCCCAGTACCTACCGCAGCCTACATCCTTCTGAATCTGCTTAGTGTATTCATCTCTTGGTCTCCCTCTACGATTTTTACCCTTCACGCTGCCCTCCAGTACTAAATTGGTGATCCCTCGATGTCTCAGAACATGTCCTACCAACCGATCCCTTCATCTAGTCAAGTTGTGCAACGAACTCCTCCCCAGTTCCATTCAATACCTACTCATTAGTTATCTGGTATACCCATCAAATCTTCAGCATTCTTCTGTACCACCACATTTCGAAAGTTTCTATTCTCTTCTTGTCCAAACTATTAATCGTCCATGTTTCACTTCCATACATGGCTACACTCCATACAAATACTTTCAGAAACGACTTCCTGACACTTAAATCTATACTCGATGTTAACAAATTTCTCTTCTTCAGAAACGCTTTCCTTGCCATTGCCAGTCTACATTTTATATCCTCTCTACTTCGACCATCGTCAGTTATTTTGCTCCCCAAATAGCAAAACTCCTTTACTACTTTAAGTGTCTCATTTCCTAATCTAATTCCCTCAGCATCACCCTACTTAATTCGTCTACATTCCATTATCCTCGTTTTGCTTTTGTTGATGTTAATCTTATATCCTCCATTCAAAACACTATCCATTCCGTTCAACTGCTCTTCCAAGTCCTTTGCTGTCTCTGACAGAATTTCAATGTCATCGGTGAACCTCAAAGTTTTTATTTCTTCTCCATGGATTTCAATACCTACTTCGAATTTTTCTTTTGTTTCCTTCACTGCTTGCTCAATACACAGATTGAATAACATCGGGGAGAGGCTACAGCCCTATCTCACTCCCTTCCCAACTACTGCTTCCCTTTCATGTCCCTCAACTCTTATAACTGCCATCTGCTTTCTGTACAAATTGTAAATAGCCTTTCGTTCTCTGTATTTTACCCCTGCCACCTTCAGAATCTGAAAGATAGTATTCCAGTCAACATTGTCAAAAGCTTTCTCTAAGTCTACAACTGCTAGAAACGTAGGTTTGCCTTTCCTTAATCTTTCTTCTAAGATAAGTCGTAGGGTCAGTATTTCCTCACGTGTTCCAACATTTCTACGGAATCCAAACGGATCTTCCCTGAGATTAGCTTCTACCAGTTTTTCGATTCGCCTGTAAAGAATTCGCGTTAGTATTTTGCAGCTGTGACTTATTAAACTGTTAGTTCGTTAATTTTCACATTGTGGAAATACGGAAGCGTCCGATCTAACCCGTCGGCTTTGACCCATGACGTCACAAATATAGCGGAAACGACAATTCCAATATGGCGGATATAGAAACGTTGCATACGTATCACAAAGACGAAAACACATAGAAAAAGAACACACACAAAGGTTTCACAAGAACAATCTGCTAACATTGATAGCAAACAAAGATAATAATAAACAAGTGGTACTCAAGGCCAGGCAGGGGGGAGCTGCGCCCCCCCCTGACCCCCCCCGCCAAAAAAAAAACTCCCAACCTAACCTCGTATTCAGGGCTACGCTACAGATCAATGTGTAGGTCAATCAAAAGATAATAAAAGAAACAAATAAAAAAAGAAAAAAACAATATTGATTCATTAGACATAACGAGTAGCGACAAAACATATAGACCATAAAGTTTGAAATGACGTCACACACCACAACACCCTTACGTCACGGGTCAAAGCCGACGCGTGAGATCGGATGTTTCTGTTGACCCCACATTGTCAACACCTGCTTTCTTGGGATTGGAATTATTATATTCTTCTTGAAGTTTGAGGGACTTTCGCCTGTCTCATACGTCTTGCTCACCAGATGGTAGAGTTTTGTCAGGACTGGCTCTCCCAAGGCTGTCAGTAGTTCTAATGGAATGTTGTCTACTCCTCAGGTCTTTCAGTGTTCTGTCAAACACTTCACGCAGCACCATATTTCCCATTTCATCTTTATCTACATTCTCTTCCATTTCCATCACATTGTCCTCAAGAACATCGCCCGTGTATAGACCCTCTATATACTCCTTCCACCTTTCTGCTTTCCCTTCTTTGCTTAGAACTGGGTTTCCATCTGAGCTCTTGATATTCATGCAAGTGGTTCTCTTTTTTCCAAAGGTCTCTTTAATTTTCCTGTAGGAAGTATCTATCTTACCCCTCGTGAGCTAAGCCTCTACATCCTTACATTTGTCCTCTGCTTAGCCATTTTGCACTTCCTGTCGATCTCATTTTTGAGACGTTTGTATTCCTTTTTGCCTGCTTCACTTACTGCTTTTGTGTATTTTCTCCTTTCATCAATTATATCTTCTGTTACCCAAGGATTTCTACTAACCCTCGTCATTTTACCCACTTGATCCTCTGCTGCCCTCACTATTTCATTCCTCAAAGCTACCCATTCTTCTTCTACTGTATTTCTTTCCCCCATTCCTGTCAGTTGTTCCCTTATGCTCTCACCCAAACTCTGTACAACCTCTGGTTCTTTTAGTTTATCAAGGTCCCATCTCCTTAAATTCCCTCCTTTTTGCAGTGTCTTTAGTTTTAATCTACTGTTCATAACCAATAGATTGTGGTCAGAGTCCACATCTGCCCCTGGAAATGTCTTGCAATTTAAAACCTGATTCCTAAATCTCTGCCTTACAATTATATAATCCATCTGAAACCCTTTAGTATCTCCAGGTTTCTTCCATATACACAACCTTCTTTCATGATTCTTGAACCAAGTGTTAGCTATGATTAAGTTATGCTCTGTGCAAAATTCTACCAGGCGGCTTCCTCTTTCATTTCTTAGCATTCCTCACACACAAATAAAGAAAAGATGTTATGTGGACATGTGTCCGGAAACTCTTAATTTCCATGTTAGAGCTCATTTTAGTTTCGTCATTCCAATGTGTCAAATTGTAAATTTTCACAATCAACATGTGTGGGCTGACGAGAATCCGCACGCAGTTGTGCAATCACGTCATCAACACAGATTTTCTGTGAACGTTTGGGCAGGCATAGTTGGTGATGTCTTGATTGGGCCCCATGTTCTTCCACCTACGCTCAATGGAGCACGTTATCATGATTTCATACGGGATACTCTACCTGTGCTGCTAGAACATGTGCCTTTACAAGTACGATACAACATGTGGTTCATGCACGATGGAGCTCCTGCACATTTCAGTGGAAGTGTTCGTATGCTTCTCAACAACAGATTCGGTGACCGATGGATTGGTAGAGGCGGACCAATTCTATGGCCTCCACGCTCTCCTGACCTCAACCCTCTTGACTTTCATTTGTGGGGGCATTTGAAAGCTCTTGTCTACGCAACCCCGGTACCAAATGTAGAGACTCTTCGTCCTCGTACTGTGGACGGCTGTGATACAATACGCCATTCTCCAGGGCTGCATCAGCGCATCAGGGATTCCATACGACGGAGGGTGGATGCATGTATCCTCGCTAACGGAGGACGTTTTGAACATTTCGTGTAACAAAGTGTTTGGAGTGACGCTGGTACGTTCTGTTGCTGTGTGTTTCCATTCCATGATTAATGTGATTTGAAGAGTAGAAATAAAATGAGCTCTAACAAGGAAAGTAAGCGTTTCCGGACACATGTCCACATAAGATTTTTCTTTCTTTGTGTGTGAGGAATGTTTCCTGAAAGTTTGGCCGTACCTTTTTGTAACACCCTGTATATATATATATATATATATATATATATATATATATATATATATATATATATATATATGTGTATATATATATATATGTATATATATCACTTATTAACCCTCATGGGAAGTATTTTATTTTTTAAATAAAATCTACACATGTTGAAAATGTTAAAATTTTTACGTGCATTAGTTCAAGAACTAATGAAATCGGTAATTTTTTTATACAGAAGGCTGTGGATTGCTGTATTATAAAGGTTAACAGTGTTGGTCTTGTTCAGAAAAGGATGGACACCAGGTAGAGGAAGTTGAAACAAAGTTTGAGAGACAAGAAACTTTCTCATGGTAAAACCACAAGAGGCAAGCTGACAGACAAAATGACTGATGAACTATAGCAGTATTATGGGATGGCCGTTAGAAATAACACTGAGGATTTATTGAAAATGAACCAGGCGGTATGGGCTACCTTCTTCCACAGACTGATGAAAACCCAGTACACCACATTTGCCCTCCTGGACCTGATTCATGGTGCAATTACCACAATGCCCAGTATTCAAACAGTTCATACAGCCATAAACATTCCATTCCAGCAGCTCTCATAGATATTATAAAACCTATTTACAGAGACCTGGTAAATCCTGAATTACTGAAGAAGTGTCTGCATGGTCAGACTCAAAATCCCAATGAGTCGTTCAGTAATCTTATATGGACTTGCTTACCAAAAAATGTTTTTGTTGGACTGAATACACTAACGTGTGGGAGGGGGGGGTCAGTTATGCTGTTATTGCTTTTAATGATGGCGACAATGATAAGGGGAAACTTCTCCCCCATATGGGAATTAATTCTGGAGCAAACTGCATCAGAGAACTTGAACGAATGGACAAGGTTCGCATTGATAAGGCCGAGTATGCAGCACAGTTGGACACTAAGGAGTCCAGAAACAAGAAAAGAAAGAAAAACTTGGAAAAAGATCAAGCGGGTGACATACAGTATGTTGCAGGGTGCTTCTGAGTGACCAAAAACAAAAAAAATTAAGCATATATTAAGTGATTTACAGTCATCTCAAACTTTAGAAGCTGTTATTGAAAATTTACATTTTCCCTAAATCTCAGAAACCACTTCGAGTAGAGTAGAGTAGAGTACAAAGAAGTACACAAAATTTTAACTGTGTAGTTAAAAAATTGTATTTCCGAAAGCAATGGCTGAAATGCAAATACTGTAAATCAGTAGTCTCAGAACATAGAGTTTAATGTCCTGTGAAAGTTTCATGTCAATGGCTACAGTGGTTCCTGAAATACGGGGAAGCCAAGTCACTAAATTTAACATTGTCGGGATACAGCGTTCCAATGCTCCTTAAGTCGGTCCATTAGTTTAGAAGGAGTTCGGAAACGCGCGCACACACACACACACACACACACACACACAAGCACACACACACGCACACAGAGAGATGTACACATCCATTTTTATAATATGAATGGATTGAATATTCATTCAGTTGTAACAATTTACGAGAAACAAATGAAATCTCTTACTTATTATATATCACACTCAAGTCAATATACAGCACCATTACAATAAGGTAAAGACTTTTTTTATCTAGAAAGTTTGTAGAACTTTTGATTTATATACTTCAATGATATATTTTGTTTGTTGTGTTTAATATTGTTCATCCATATCATTCATTAAAATAATATTTTTTTATAAACCTTCATTTTTAGTAAACCTACTTTCAAAATCGTTAAATATAATAAATCTGAAACTTAGGTCTGTGGAGTGGAGGGACAATGGGTGGGGGTGGGGGTGGGGGGGAAGAATCGCACTTCGACATTTCTGCCAAGGGTGCAGGATCGCCTCGGTACCGTCCTGGTTCCAGACTGAAGTATTGATCGATTATTAGTCCAAGATAATTTAGCGTTTTATTTAGGTGCATTCTTAGGTAAAGGTCACTATTACGAAATGCTCGGGTAGTTTTTTTGTATAATTATTGCATGAAACCTGCACGTGCAACGTTATATCAAACCTCGAAATAGGTACATGTAATGAAAATTGTAAATTTTATCGTATTACCCAAGAGCATAAGCGATATATCGATTACAAAGATGTACATGTGAAAGAACCATGGAGGTAAGAATAAGGGGAGACGGCGCTACGTATCCCAGCCATACGACGTTTTGAAGCCATGGGGGCGTGGCTCGCTGCCATGACACTCTGACCAAAACATTGTCAGTGTGCTATAGCGCTGCGTGTATTACAGTCGCTAATTGCACCATATACGCATGTAACGTCAGCAGATTGGTTGTTTCGAAGTTTTTGTTTAAAATAAAATCTCGTAAAGGCGAAATTCCGCGTTTCTTCTGATTAAAAATAGTTTTTAATGTAATATTACGAATAGCTAGCCTTCAATGTAAACGATACAATTTTGTTAATTTAGTAATAAACGTGTATCACAAACTAAATAATAGAAACTGAAAACTAAGTTAGCTATACCCTCCCTCCAAAGCCCCATAAATACATCTAGTTTGTAATACGTACTGGGACATTTCAGTTACGTTACACTACTGGGAAACACTGTTCATTGCCACCAATATTTACTGAAATACGGTACATAGAATGGCAAATCTACACAGTGTCCTGTTTAGGCCTACACTTTACACCAGTTAATGCAGTGTTAGCTTTTAATTTGGTACATGATGAAGACAAAGTGAGTTACTCAACACTTCGATTATCGACGATACGTACGTATTATACTGAAACGTGAACTTGAAAACTAAGAATTTAATTCTTTGAATTAACATACCTTTTGCAAATGTTTTGGGTGTGTAGGGAAAACTGATGATACAGCATTTTCTCGGAGCCTTACTGTTGAAAGGGAAGTTCGGTCTATGTCCTCTTCTCGTAAATGCTGAGAACATATAGTGCTCCATTTAGACACACGCCAATTCTTCCTCCTCACGGCATTCTCCCACAGAGCTTTCCGACTTTCATTTTTAGGAAATCTAAAATCATACAGGAGAAAAACACGCTATAGTACAAGTACCGATGTAGCACACGTTCATTCACAATGAAGTAAAATCACACTTAACGAGACAACTTACACATGAAATGTTATTCCCTTCGATTTCGCATCACAATCAGAACGATTCGTACATCCGAACACCACACAAGTCACCATAATAGCGCAAAATCTTTCCAAAAGCGAGCGACAAGCCTATGCACACAAGCTCACAGCAGCAATGTTCTGGTCGGATTGAGATGGCTACCCTCGGCTTCACACAGCTTCACAGCTGTGACGTCACGGCGTCTCCCTCTATTCTTACCTCCATGGAAAGAACGATGCGAGGCAGCTATCGCTGATGCATGGTACGTGTTAACAGAGAGCTTACGTTAGGTCGCGCAGTTGTAGGCGGTTGTTGCTCAGGAGTAGCGCGACAGAGGCTGGCAGTGTCTGCTGCGATGATTCGGAGTGGGTAGTCGTTTAGTATTAAGCATCCAGTGTTGCGTATTAATGATTTTTCGAAGAAATAAGATCTGAAGTAAAATTAATTAATAAAATGCTACAAATATTATAATGAAATTCTGATGAAAAAACTTTCTACATATTGTTACATCGATCTACAGTAAGGTAATCATTATTCATGTATTTACGCGCTTCTGCGTCTGCTGTAGAGCGAATTTGAATGAGGCCAGCTTTGTATGTGAGCCGTGTGTCGGCTCTCAACATATATCGCGCTGTTAAGATTGTTCTGAGTCCTTCCATTTCATCGTTAATTGATTCTTTCATATTTATCTTTATGCTGCGTACGATGCTGTTGAGATTCCCCTCTGGCGGTGTGTCTGGTCTTATCGATCTTAGAGTCGTTGCTTCCTGTTAGCCTTGTGTAAGGGAATAAGATCTTTGGGGGGGATGGCCGGTTGGTTGCCTAGCGGTGACGAGTCGGTCGGTCGGTTTTTAAAATCGGGAACTAGAGAATGTCGTACGAGGAGACGGCGGTGTGGCGCGGCGGTGGGGGGTTGGCTGTTGTTCCGAGAAGCCGCGTGGTCTGGCCTGGCGTTGCGAGACGTGTGGGTGGAGTTGACGGGACAAGGCTGTAAGCTCTTGCTGTGAACACCCCGGGAGCCACGACTGTGGTTCCGAGTCACTACTTGGTGGGAGCAGCAACGGATGTCTTTAAATTCTCCGTCTAGGCGGGAATGAAGGACTAGTAACTCGCCTAACCTGAGGAGTGGTATTTCGCCGCCGTGGGTGCAGAGAAGACGAGGGCTCCGGTGACAGAGCGCGTGGCTGCGTGACTGTGCCCAGTTGGGTACGCTGGCGACGTGGACACGGTCGGGTGTGAGAAACCTTTGCATCGGAGTTCACCTGCTGTTTCTCTGATAAACTGCAAGTTAAGTTGGTTAAAGGTTTACATGTTAATTGAAGCATTTTGGTTTGTGTAACCAGCGTCTTTTCTGCCTTGTGGCCGCCTGCGTTCGGGTTTCCTGTCCCTGTCGCCGGTGTAATTATAGACAGTGATCTTTTGACTTCTTATTAGTACTGCCTGCGAGGAAGTGTATTTTTGGGCAGGCATTATGGTTCCTGATTAGATTCCTTCTCCTCCCCCAGCCTCGCGTGAGGTCGATGAGATTGCTGAATGTGTGACATTGTGCGTCTGTTACTCCGCTTCTAGCCTGAGCGTCCTTCGGGAGACAATTGTGGCCACCCTTACACCCGGTCGGTTAATTACTTCTATCCCAGGACATTTTGGTGGCAGGACATGGCATTAAAGTTGTTAGTTATTGTAAAATGTTAAATGGTTGTATTTTACTCTGATTGTTTTTGGCCACTGTTTAAAAATGTTAAGTTTGCCTTTCATTGGTGGGTTTTTAAAATTATAAGGCTTTAAAATTGTTAGTTATTGTAAAAGGTGAATGACTGTACCTTTACTTTGATTGTGTTAATCTACTTGGCATCCTTTGAAAATGCTAGTTCTGCCTCCCTGCTAGCGAGCCCTTGTAATTTAATATCTCGTTGTCCCAAAGCTTAAAGAAGTTCGCTCCCTACATGTTCGGTAGCGAAATTGTATGCAAATTAGTGATTTTTGTTCATTACTTCGAAAGTTTTAATTTTGTTATTAAATGCTTTATCAAAGTCTGTTTCAAGTCAAATGGCTTAGGTATTAACGGTAAAGTTTTTAATTTCATTACTTGGAAAATTTTGATTTGTTATCAAATGTTTTATCAAAGTCGGTTTTAAGTAAAATGGCTTGGCCGTTAACTGTAAAGTAAATTGTTTTGAAAAGGCACTCATGTCTACTAGCTTTTATGGAGCTGTTCCTGGTAAAGCGATAAAGAAATGACTTTTAATGGTTGAAGTAATCAATAAAGAAATTGTAAGTTGCAACTCGACAGTAACCAACTAATTTTGGCCCTGTTTCCCAACTGTGGGTTTTTCTTGATTAATTGTAACAGCCATCTCAGTATGTAACCCCAAGCTTTTTATTGTATTTTTTTTGTAAAGATCATTTATTTGCATAAATATAATTTTTATGAAATGGCTTGTAAGACGTCCTCGTCTCCTGACCTTCATTGTATACATATTCCGCCCTCACACTCATATTCTGCACGTCAAGATGCTTCATTTGAACCCAAATGCGATAGAATAAAGTCAGTATTGAATGAATACATGTAAACAATATGCAAATAACAAGTAAATCGCAAATGCGCACCGAGGTTGAACTACTTGAGTCTGGCGTACACACACACAATCAAGACATGACGGTCACAAAAGCTTTTAGTTCGGGCGAGGCAAATCGCATGCCAGGAGGCTGGTCCCTTCAGAGGACGAGTCAACCTATCTACACTGGCCGGCGACTGCCCTAGAGCAGACAGCGTTTGCCCGAGTGAAAGGGGGAACGGCCCTGTGTTCGGCTTAAAAGCTAATTCCGCTATATTGTGTGGGAGCGCCCAGCCTACGCATTCTTTACAAACATAGCATGCAGTTTCAGAGGTTTTCGTAGGGAGACAGCAAACACCAAATGCCAATGCTTCAGATTTCCGGATTGATCGCCTTAAACGAAACGTCATTCTCCCGATTTAGAAGAGCAATGCTGATTGGCAGACGATATTCCTGACGCCTTGAGCTGAAGCAGTAATGGAAGAGACCTAAAGATATACCCCTTCATGTCTGGCGTGGAGAGGGGCGATTCCGTTGTTGCTCTTGGAGCGAGAACACATAACGAGAGGGTGTGTGTTGTGATGTTTTTGGTTTGTGGGGCGCTCAACTGCGTGGTTATCAGCGCCCGTACAATTTCCCAACCTTTGCTCAGTCCAATTTCGCCACTTTCCTGGATGATGATGAAATGATGAGGACAACACAAACACCCGGTCATCTCGAGGCAGGTGAAAATCCCTGACCCCGCCGGGAATCGAACCCGGGACCCCGTGCTCGGGAAGCGAGAACGCTACCGCGAGACCACAAGCGGCGGACGACGAGAGGGTGTGCACTCGTACGTGTACTCAAAGAGCGAGGAACAAGTCTCTCCTCAGTACTTCACTGGGAGAGCACCTCTGTCGAGAGCGAATCGGAGTGCGACTCTATATTGAGTCCTTGCGATTAAGTGTTGTTCACTGTGTTGGCTGCCACACTTATTATGCGGTCTGAATGGACAGAGTTTTAGTTAAACGCCTGCAAGCGAATTTTTGAGTGGCATCATGGTGGACTGGTTATCTGACTCGTGTACCATGCCAATAGTTAGACCAGGGGCGAATAGGAGCCCTTTACTGGCGAAGGTCAATCCAGATAGAACGAGAGTTATCTTATTTGTCAGCAGCGAGCAGTGCAGACAGCAGTCATCGCAGCTTATGGTATTGTCCCCCATATTTCCTCCACAACAGTACGCTTCACTGCATTTCACATGTGACAGCCTCGACCGTACCTAGCAACATTCTAATGGATAATTATTCAAGTTGAGTAGGCGCGGCTCTCAGCCCTTCTGCCAAGTCAATAACAATCTTAATCTTTGTATAGAAATTTCGTTAGCGAATCCTATCTTCAAGAGGTAACTTCACGTTCCGAAAAGAACGCGGAAATAACTTTTTCAGTTCATAACTAAAACTGCCATTGTGATTTCTCAGAATTTTTGCAAAAAAATTAATAATTTTCGTTAGTATCATGTTTTTCTTTCACTAACTAGCAATACTCCAGTACCCGAGAAGTCACGACGTTGTTGTTGCTGTTGGTTCAACCAACTGGGAAGTGGTCGTACAGTTTTGTAGATAGGGTTGTGGTGTGTTGAAAGAGTTTCCAGGTTAACGAGAGCACAATCCAAAAGGTTACGTGAGAGACAGCAAGTAGACAAGATGGGGGAGGATCAACCAGACAGACAGCAAGTAAACGAGCTTATTGAGAATAGGACAGAAGGTGAACCTGAAAAAAGGACAGACGGTGAATCAGAGAATAGAACAGTCGGGAGCTGCAGAATCAGCAGGCTCAGTTAGACTGGGATAAAATTGAGACAGATCAGACAGATGGGAATCGAAGGGACGAGAACATCGAATTTTCAGAATATGAAATTCCAGGTGGGGCACATTCTGAGCCAGAAATAGACAGCCCACTTTGGAAATGGCAATGATTAGAAGCGAAACGAGCACAGGAAACGCGTTTGTTTGTCACATATTCAAGGACAGAATATGCGTCAATAGAGTCAATGAACCGGAAGTTAGCTGACGTTCAAAGAGAAGTAGACAGTGAGGAAGAGGGGGAACATTTAGAATACGTCGAACCTATCGTACACATTCTAAATATGCCCCAACAACAGATACAGAATTTTGCGGAGTTACGAGCGCCACGAAAAGGTTCCGTAACAGACGCAACTGTACCTGCAAACACAAGACATACACAACAGAGAGGGCATAATGCGGAGCTGTTTGCGCCACGTAATGGTTCAATGAGAAACGCAACTAGTCCTCAACACAGACAGCACGGGTTATTGCAGTTATCACTTAGAAACGCTACATCATAGCCCAGTAAACGACGTAACTGACCAAGTAGAAAACAATAGATCGGGAATACATAGTTCAGGAGAAGGCAGTGTTACAGGACAGGACGCGATCAAGGAGATGTTACAAAAAATGAACACTAGTATGGCGAAACAGAATCAGGATATTAATACACAGATAACGAAACAGAACACACAGATGACAAAACAGTATCAGGAATTGAAACAGGACAATCAGGCTATTAAGACACAGATCCAACAGGTTAAAAACCAGATGGATCGCCAGAATTGATAGATCACTCAGATAAACAAAGACGCGAAAGAATCCAGAAAAAGAATTCAGGTACTAACACAAGGTCAGCAGCAATTACGCACTGACGTGAACAAGGTCCAATTGGACATCGTAAACGTTGACGTTTTACGAAAAAGCCACTCGAACAGCAATACAAATTTCGGGAGAACAAGCAATTCAAAGCAAGGTTGCAAAGGTTGCACTGAAAAAATATGATCAGCGGATCAGTAAAATAGAACTTAAAAACAAAGATCAGTTTGAAAAGCTTCGAACAGAGTTGATACAAACTATCGAAGAAAAGATCGAGACCGAATACACCTGTAGCGAAACAACTGACACGTCAAGCATTAATTCAGTACACGAACACGCGCCGTCTAAGAAAGTTCAAGTAGCACCAAGGCTAGACGTAACACTCTCGCAGAAATCGAAACAGAAAGCCCCGAGTCCGCAGCTCGTGGTCGTGCGGTAGCGTTCTCGCTTCCCACGCCCGGGTTCCCGGGTTCGATTCCCGGCGGGGTCAGGGATTTTCTCTGCCTCGTGATGACTGGGTGTTGTGTGATGTCCTTAGGTTAGTTAGGTTTAAGTAGTTCTAAGTTCTAGGGGACTGATGACCATAGCTGTTAAGTCCCATAGTGCTCAGAGCCATTTGAACCAGAAAGCCCCGATTAAAGTAATACATGACATGCCACAGGACCAGGCACAGTAACTAGAAAAACGGAACACATACATTCAGCCGATACCAATCGAAAGACAGGCAACTGAACCAGTACATCCAATGACACAACATAATAGCAGCACAGGTACTATACCGCGAACGACGAGAGTAGAAAACACACGAACAACACTTTCGTTCACTAATGATACGATATGAAGCGGATAAGAGTCAGGAAATTGAGAATAGGCAGACAGGCAGTAGATTACCACAGAATAAACACAACGACACAAGTAGTGGCAGAGTATATGAGTCCATGAATCAGCCACAAACCGGATTTATGAGTAGATATGATACAGACCACTTCCTTACAGTTAGAAAATTTCAAAATTTCAAGGAAGAAGGCGGTAGCTTGCATGCACGCACATTAATCGATCAGTTTCAAGTAGGCTTACCAAACCACTGGAGCGTAGCTCACAAACTTGACTTCATTTGTGCACACATGTCAGGGACAGTAGCAGAGATGATGCAAAAGATCGCGGCTACCTGTACGTCGTACCTACAGTTTAGAACAGCATTTCTCGAAAGATATTGGTCCAAGGAGGCGCAAAACAAAATTAAATACGAGTTACTTCAGATGACACCATATGAAAACTCAGGAGCAAAAAGCGTGGTAAAATTCTTTGATACAATGGACAAAAGAATCAATGCCTAGACAAACCATACAGTAACGGAGAGCTGATACGTCTATGTAGAATTAAATTACAGGTAAAGTATCAACAGGCGACAGTAGGAAAAAATGAAAATAGCGAAGAATTCAAAGAGGTTTTAAGGGAACTTGAACTTATGTTTAAAGAAGACGAGGTGAAAGAAAAAAGAAAGGAAAGGGAGCAGCAAAAGGAGAGGACTAGGAACGAATATTCCAATAATAATAATCGTAATCCTAACACCAATAATTTCAGGCAATTTAACAGACAAGGACAGTGGCACGATGGAGACAATTGGCATAGAAACGATAACCAGAATAATTGGTATCGAAATAGGAACGGTAATGGACACTCATACAGTGGCGGATATGGATTTAGGAATCAAAATGCCAACGGTTAAGGGTACTTTGAGAGAGGTCACGATGTTAGAAACAGCAACTGGCGAGACCAGGGCGCGAATAATTACCGAAGAAATTATGGTCCACAGAGACAAGAACAACACAGCAAAGGGAAACCAGAAGTAGAAATTAGGCCACCAAATCCTGAAAAACGTAAAGATTGACGGGAAAATCCGGAAGAGGTTAGGCAAACTGACGTCCATTCACTAAAACAATCAAAAAAGGACATTCATGTTTTGGAAGTAGCTAGATCAAAATTAGAAAAAAATGAAAATAGACAAAATTCAGACAAACAGAGACTTACGAAAATTTCCGATAGAGAGTCAGCACCAGATACACTTGAATTACGCTACATAGCCTGGGAAAACAGCATAGAATCGGACTTAGCAATATATTTGACGAGAAGCAAGTAAATGAACGCGATAAAAAAGAGCAGAGTATCCTAGATAAAAACAAAACACAGACGCCACGAACACAAAAGACGTATAATGTATACAACATGGATGACTATGAGGAGATAGAGAGACAGTATATTCGGGAATGTTTGGAAAAGGAGAGACAGGAGCTCGAAAACAGACGAAAAGAGGTAGATAGGTCGCAAACGGTTTTGCTCACGGAGTTAACACCAAAGCAAACACACACAAAGGGAAGGCACAATTATCCACCGGTTAAGCTATGAATCTATTGCAAAGGATTTGATGCAAAAAAAGGAAATCGTAACATCCACAATTATACAACCCACGTTAAAGATAAACATTGGTGAATTCACGACACAAGCAATCATAGATAGTGGGAGTCAAGCGACGGCTATATCAGAAAGCCTATTTGAAAGGTGCAATAGAGAGAAAGAATTACCGATTTTAAGGACAAAAAGGATAAGAGTTTTTGGAGCCTTAGGAAAAAATGCAACTGAGGTGAAATAAGAAACACGTCTTTCATTCAATTGCCAAGGTTACGAGTTTGAAAACAATTTTATAATCGTACCAAAACTTACGGCTGATATGATAATCAGTGTAGATTTCATTAATGAGCGTAAGGTTCACATTTGAATACCACAAGGATTCGTAACAATAGATGATGTAATACTATATTTTATTCAAACTTTGAACGATGAAAAAGAACAAGGAAAAGTAAAGAAATTGCATTTAAGTCAAGAAGGGAATGAAATAGAGGAGGAGAGACAGACTAGATGTAAGTTTGAGGAAAACCTTGACCCACTCCCACCAGAAATAATAGAAGAAATTCATCAAGAGATTAGTAAGAAGATAGAGGAAATAGATGATATTTCGCTCCACGATCAAAAAAAAATTTAGAAGGCATGTTGAGATCACATGCGGAGGTATTTGCACGAAAGACAGGTAGCATTAAGAATTTTCAATACAAATTTGAGCTCAAAGATCATAAACCCTTTTGTGTTCCACCTTATTCCATACCATGTAGGTATCGAGAGCAAGATTTCTTGAAATCAGAAAAATGTTGGATGACGTCATAATTGAACCCGCCAAGTCACCATATAATTCACCCTTACACGTTGTAAGTAAGAAGGATGGGAGCATACGTTTGGTACTCGATTCAAGACAAATAAATATAATTATAATTTAGGAAACAGATAGACCAGAGAAATTGGAAGAATTGATTCAGAAGTTTCATGGAGTACAGATTTTTTCATCCATCTATTTGCGTTCAAGTTTTTGGCAAATAAAATTGAAGCCTTCATGTCGAAAATACACAGCCTTTATTGTCTTTGGTCGTTGCTACCAATTCAAACGTTTACCGTTTGGCCTCAAAATTTCGTCAGCTGCCTTTATTCGCGGTCTGAATTCTATACTGAATCTCGACATACTTCAGAAAATTACTTGCTATGTGGACGACGTTCTTGTGGCTGAGGCAACTTGGGCAGAACATAATTATATACTGGATAATTTCCTACAAATTATGAAAAAACATGGGGTCACCGTCAACATTAATAAATCGCATTTTTGAAAATCAGAAATTAAATTTTTAGGACATAACGTATCTGCAAAAGGTGTAACGCCAGACGAGAAGATAGACGCTATTCGTAATATTCCTACTCCCTACAACAAGAAAAGTCTAAGGGGATTCTTGGGGTTGATAAATTTTTATAAAAGGTTTATATGGATAGACACACTTGCAGCATCTAGACTGTGTTCACTGACAGGATAAACACATCCTGGATATGCGATAAACAAGGAGATGAAGAACTTGATAAGTTGAAGGAGGCATTGAATAATGCTCCAATTTTATCACAACCAGATTTAAGTCTGGAGCTCTGTCTAGTAACTGATAGTGCAAAGACGGGCCTAGGGGCGGTACTATTTCAACAAATTGAGGAAAACGGTAAGAAAATACATAAAACAATAGCCTTTGCAAGTACAGTACTATCGAAAGCAGAAAAGAATTATTCTGTAACAGAATTAGAAGCTCTAGCCATAGTATGGGCATTTTAAAAAATCGACATTTTCTGTTTGGCAGAAAAACACAAGCATACACAGACCATAAAGCATTAGTCTTTAATCTCCTCCAAATTAACCTACAGACGTTTGACAAGATGGATGCAAGTACTGCAGGAGTAAGACTTTTCAATCACATACATACCAGGACCTGAAAATATTCTGGCTGATGCATTGTCTCGTTCACCATAGAGAATGGCAGAGGACCAGAAAATCAACTTTGAAGATGAAGAACGGGGTATGCATTATCTAAAAAACGTACCATTCGAAAATTTTATCACAAATGCTTCAAAAAATTTATCTGATGAAAAAAACAAAGATCAGACCCTCCTCAAGATTAAACACCAACTTACCAATAAAACCAACACAGAAATTAGAAAAAATTACATAGTAAAAGATAATATCCTATTTTTTAAACGTAATGATGATACTGTACATTGGTTAGCATGCATCCCTGATGAAGTTATTAAGTAATACATGTGGTATACCCACTTTAGCAGTGGACATTTTGGACCCCAGAAATGATATCTAAAAATGAAACAAACAGTACACTTCCTAAATATGGAGTGACGTATTCAATGCATTCTTAGTTGTAAGAAACGCATACAGTCAAAACATGTGACATATGAGACCAGACCCCCGATGTTTCCAATTATCCCTAATAAATCAAGACAGATTGCTGCAACCAATATTTATGGTCCAATTCCACGAACAAGGAAAGGCTTCACCTACATATTTGTTGTAATTGAACTAGCATCAAAATACACTACACTTACACCAGTAAAGAAAGCCACTGGATTTACAATTAGTAAAGCACTTCAAAAGGACTTTATACAACAAGTTGGGAGAGTTAAAAGAATCATCACAGATAATGGGCCCCAATACAGATCAGTGCATTGGAAAAACACATTAGACAAAAATCAAACTCAACTTTATTTCCAAATATAAACCAAATGGAAATCTGGCCGCACATACCATGAAAGATTTGGGAACACTTTGTAGACTATTTTGTAGAAAGAACCATTGTACTTCCAAGAAGTAATTAATGAGACACCACATAGTACCACAACTTATCCACCAATTACAGTATTAAAGAATATAGATCCACCAGAGAAAATACAAGAAATCATTAAATTTCCAGTTATTCCCCGAAAGCAACATGGAAAAATCGTCGCTTCTGCTCTACAAAACATTCGCTCAGCAGCAATGAGACGTAAGATCACTCAAGACAAATCTGCCACAAAGAAACGCTTCACACTGGGCCAAAAGGTATCCATAAAAATCATTACCTTTCACTTAAGTCAAAATAAATGCAGAAATTTTTTTGGAATCTCTAAAGGGCCTATGATAATTTCCAGGATCGCTCACGAAAGTGCTGTAGAGTTAACGAACCCAAAAACAGGTAAAAGTATTGGCATCTACAACGTGATCCACGTAAAAGAATATGAATGAAAGAGATGGTAAAAGAGAAGAAAGGGAAAGAGACAGAGGGGCAATCGCAAATCGTGTACTAAATCAAAAAATAAATTAAGAATCAACAAAATAACACATTAGTTAAAAGAAAAAGAGACAGAATACACACTAACAATCTCTTTTAGTATCAAGTACACTACAAAATGCGCACAAACAAGAAATGGTACACAACAATTAAAAGAATGAAAAAGTGGTAGGCTATAAAAATGATAGATATATGCTTTAACTAAATTATCATATGAGAAATAAATAATAATTTTCTTTATTTTTATAAACATTCAATTCTATAGAGTCAAAATCTATTGTCGTTTCTATAAAACAAAACAGCGTAAAAAAGTTTCTCTACACGAAAAAAGGGACATCGCCACCAACACCAGTCGCCAGCCCCCTTAACACCAGATGCTTCGAGATAGCGACAGAGAGGGTACAGACATGTTGAGAAAGCACTTAGGGCACTAACAACAACATGAAGAGCAACACCACAATGGAAATGGAGGTTGCAACCAAGTTGGACTTCAGGAGGACAACACGCAGCACGGACATTTCATATGTCACGACACTGCTACACAATGGAAGAGTGTGGGGAGAATTATAATACGACGAGACGACAATGAAGGCACAAAAAATTACTAAGATCTACAAACTCATCAAGTAACATTTAGAAAGGCAGTCAGATCCTACAAATACTGTATGGCTCCTTCACTAAAATTCACATATTCCTAGCCCAAGAAGAACAGAAGAATGCAAGCAAGAAGAGAAGAACAGAAGATGCAAGATGAAGAAGGGCAGAAGACAGTAAGATACCTTTCTCTCCTATCCTACAAAGCAAATTGCTACAAACGTCTTTCCATGAACTTTGAGGTATGGCAACTACTACAACCACCTCTCCAAAAATAAACGTTGAATCGTCAAACAAATACAAGCGAATGGCAAACGGAATATTAAGTAGTACCAACCAACATTACCTAGAAATAGATTCAGCAAAATGAACAGTATTCTCCGTACCACATCATCAAATTGCCATACCAAACCAGGTGTGAAGTACCAAGATGTCACAGCACAATATTGGGTGACGATCGTTGGTAGTCATCTACAATCATCGAACTGCCATACTGTCCCAGGTGTGACAGCAAAGGAGTACCAAGACATCACTATTTATGCAGTAAACCACAGTCATCAACATCGGTTAAAAGTACCACTCCATGATGACAATGTCAACAAGTAAGACCTGACATCGCATGCTAGAGTGCTTCTCTCATGATTTGTGACACCCATACAAATGAGTCGACGCCTTCCAATATTTCAGTGGGGGATCGTCTAGCACAGAAACTGACCCAGCAAAAAAACGAAAAGACTGATAAAATACAAATGTACAGTTAAGAAAATGATATATTTGTTAAAAATGTTTTTCCTTTTTTGTAAAAGTAATTATTTTATCGTATTTGTAAAGCCCATAATGTGATAGAGACCTTAAAATATTATGTATAGAAAATTAATTATTATAAGTAGATAATCTCAAAAATCCCTGTAAAGCGAAGTTACTTTTTTATATAAAAAAGGTTTTGGTTTATCGTAGATTGAAAGAGGATAGAATAAAGAAAAAACACTTCTTCGCTCTTAAAACAGTGACACAAAAAAAGAAAAATAATGCCTAAATAAATAAATCAAAGTCACACAACAGAGCTTTTGCAAACATTCACGCTAAGCTTAACTAAAGAAAAGATATAACCACACTAAAACATGATACACTGTACACTAACGAGTTTAGAAAAATTAATATTGTAGAAACAATTTTTGTAAATGAAAAAGAAAAACAGAGAAACGTACTGGCAATGACAATGAATAACAACCTTTGTAAAGTCTATATTTGCCTAACAACAAAACATAAATTGCAGATTTAAAAAATAGAAACAATAGCTATAAAGAAATCATTAGAAAAAATTGTTAAGAACGGCTGAGAAAAGTTTATTGGAAAATCTAAAAGAACAATGAACAATTTTTGCCTGACTTTGTCAAAGTTTTCCTCTGCATTGACAAACCCCCAACAAAAATTTTGTCAGAAGGAGGGAGGTATGTAAAACGTGGTCTCCTGACCTTCATTGTGTACATATTCCGCCCTCACACTCATATTCCACACATCAAGACGCTTCATTCGAACCCAAAATCGATAAGATAAGGTCAATGTTGTATGAATTCATGTAAACAATATGCAAATAACAAGTAAATCGCAAGTGCGCACCAAGGTTGAAATACACGAGGGTGGCGTACACACACACAATCAAGGCACGACAGTCACAAAAGCTTTTAGTTCGGGAGAGGCAAATCGCATGCCAGGAGGCCGGTCCCTTCAGAGGATGAGTCAACCTATCTACATTGGCCGGCGACTCCACTTAGAGCAGACAGCGTTTGCCCGAGTGAAAGGGGGAACGGCCCCGTGTTCGGCTTAAAAGCAAATTCCGCTGCATTGTGTGGGAGTGCCCAGCCTACGCATGCTTTACAAACATAGCACGCAGTTTCAGAGGTTTTCACAGGGAGACAGCAAACGCCAAACGCTGATGCTACAGATTTCCGGATTGGTCGCCTTAAACAAAACGTCATTCTCCCGATTTAGAAGGGCAATGCTGATTGGCAGACGATATTCCTGACACCTTGAGCTGAAGGAGTAATGGAAGTGGCACGTCTGGCCTGGAGAGGGGCCATTCCGTTGTTGCTCTTGGAGCGAGAATACATAACGAGAGCGTGTGCCCTCGTACGTGTACTCAAAGAGCGAGGAACAAGTCTCTCCTCAGTACTTCACTGGGAGAGCATCTGTCAAGAGCGAACCGGAGTGCGACTCTATATTGAGTCTTTGCGATTGAGCGTTGTTCACTGTGTTGGCCGCCACACTTATTGTGTGGTCTGAATGGACAGTTATAGTTAAATGCAGGCGAGCGAATTTTTGAGTGGCACCGCAGTGGACTGGTTATCTGACCAGTCTACCACGCCCATAGTTAGACTAGGGATGAATGTGAGTCCTTGACTTCATCAAGGCGTAGGGAGAGTCTGATTGGCGTAGGTCAATCCAGATAGAACGAGAGTTATCTTATTTGTCAACAGCAGGCGGCACAGACAGCACTCATCACAGCTTACGGTATTGTGCGCTACAGCTCTTGCGAGACCCATATTTCCTCCACAACAGTACACTTCACTGCATTTTACACGCGACAGCCTCAACCGTACCTAGCAACATTCTAACGTATAATTATTCAAGTTGAGTAGGCGCAGCTCTCAGCCATTCTGCCAAGTCAATAACAATCTTAAACTTTGTATAGAAATTTCATTAGCGAATTCTGTCCTTGAGAGGTAACTTCACATTCCGAAAATAACCAGGATATAACTTGTTCAATTCGTAACTAAAAGTGCAATTGTGATCTCTCAGAATTTTTGCAAAATAAATAATAATTTTCGTTAGTTTCATGTTTTTCTTACACTAACTAGCACTACTCCAGTACCCAAGTATCCCACTAGTTACGTAAGAAATTTTGTGAATTTTTGTGTCATTTCCTTACAGGGGACGACTCCAGAAGACATTTATTGCTGAAAGTTTTTCAGGCATTTCTCTTTA
Organism: Schistocerca cancellata; assembly: GCF_023864275.1. Taxonomy (NCBI): domain Eukaryota; kingdom Metazoa; phylum Arthropoda; class Insecta; order Orthoptera; family Acrididae; genus Schistocerca; species Schistocerca cancellata. Next base: position 132,393,195 of record NC_064635.1, on the reverse strand, counting down.
GAATGTTAGGAGCGGTTGTCTGACTTCTGTAGTAGTGTTGGGGTGGAAATTGCATCTTGCAGGAGGCACTGGGTAAAGGGTACATCTCAGATTAATCCGTTGCGCAGAATGACAGAATAGCACCCACACGTTCACCACAGAGGCTTAACAATTGCAGATCAGTTTCACAATATACGAAATTTTCAAGTACGATATTGCAGTCATTCTTCTTGTTCATGTTCCACCTCCGAATTCCAAGTCGTTTTTATGTAAACGAATTTTAAAAGTGTCTCAGTCAAATATCTTGCATTTTAGCTTTAGCAACTGTAGTTAATTTGGTAGTGCTGAGAGCAGGACAATGCGTTATCCAAGGTGACACCAATACGAGGCAAGAAATTTATTTTACGTAGTTTATGGATTTTCGCACAGGGACCACTTTTATAGTTATTCAGATTTACAGGGCTGTCCGGAAACGCTTACTTTCCATCTTTTAGCTCATTTTATTACTTCTCTTCAAATCACATTAATCATGTAATGGAAACACACAGCAATAGAAGAGAACATTTGCACTGAAATGAGGATTGACACATTGTTGGATGAACCATTCGCAGAAGTGTACCTGTGGAGGCCAATCAGCCTGCTGATAGTGCCTGCACACGCTGTACATGGTACGGAAACAACTGGTTCTCCCGTAGCACTCTCCATACAGTGACGTGGTCAACGTTACCTTGTACAGCTGCAACTTCTCTGACGCTGACATTAGGGTTATCGTCAACTGCACGAAGAATTGCCTCGTCCATTGCAGGAGTCATAGGCTGAAATGTTCCGTGCTCCCTAAGACGCCGATCAATTGCTTCGAACGTCTTCCTGTCGGGACACCTTCGTTCTGGAAATCTGTCTCGATACAAACGTACCGCGCCACGGCTATTGCCCCGTGCTAATCCATACATCAAATGGGCATCTGCCAACCCTGCATTTGTAAACATTGCACTGACTGCAAAACCACGTTCGTGATGAACACTAACCTGTTGATGCTACGCACTGATGTGCTTGATGCTAGTACTGTAGAGCAATGAGTCGCATGTCAACACAAGCACCGAAGTCAACATTACCTTCCTTCAATTGGGCCAACTGGCGGTGAATCGAGGAAGTACAGTACATACTGACGAAACTAAAATGACCTCTAACATGGAAATTAAGCGTTTCCAGACACATGTTCACATAACATCTTTTCTTTATTTGTGTGAGGAATGTTTCCTGAAAGTTTGGCCGTACCTTTTTGTAACACCCTGTATATAGTTAAGGCTCACGGGCCAGTTGACCATCTTCTTCTTCTGTGCGACTGCACAAACAGTGCCCGAACTCTTACGGGAATAGGCAACGCGCCGCGAGTAATGAGTATAATGGGCGTGGCACTCCGAATGTAGTGCGGGACAATACGTTGAGAATGTGGGTTTCGCGGGAGGCGTGCCAGAGATAAATCCCTGCAGACGCGCTGTCCTCTGTGTCCTCGGTGGCTCAGATGGACAGCCAGCACGGTAGCTCAGCGTGTTCGGTCAGAGAGCTGGTTGGCCTCTGTAATAAAGAAACTGAGTGAAAGGATCAACAAACGAACTTAACCGGATGTCATGTGACGTCCGCAACGAACAGACACAACGAACAAAATGAAAAAAAAGAAAGGTGGATAGAGCATCTGCCATGTAAGCAGGAGATCCAGGGTTCGAGTCCCGGTCAGGGCACACATTTTCATCCGTCCCCGTTGACGTATGTCAACGCCTGTAAGCAGCTAAGGGTGTTCATTTCATTGTAATTTTATTCTTTGTTAAACATAAACATCATACATTACTTTAGACATAAATGTTACAACTTTTGTGTTTGGAACCCACATTCACGTCTTACTATAACGCCACACAGAAACTCTAATTCTGTATCTAAAAGGAGAGAGACAGAGAGTGAGATAGATAGCGAGAGAGAGATGTGGGTTAGGGGTGAAGACAGAGAAGTGGAGAGAGATAGATAGCGAGAGAGAGATGTGGGTTAGGGGTGAAGACAGAGAAGTGGAGAGAGAGAGGGAGAGAGAGAGAGCCAGATGCATTAGCAGGAACTGCCGCGTCACGGCAGGCTGGGTTCCGGGAACGTCGGCATCAATAGCGGCGCCAGAGCTAGCGGCTCTTCCTGGAAGAGGCTCCTGTCATCAGCAACGAGATATCCGTTGCTTTCCACTGGCAAGCAGGGCTGTCCTCAAAAACAGTATGGGATCTGTGAGGGGATTTGCAGTCTTGTTCATATCTTCAGTTATTGAAACAGCTAACCAGTTTTCACTTCACATTGTGATAGGATTGAGCGTCGTGCAATCTTTATTTAGACGGAAAAACTTCGTTTATGGTTGCTGAATGCTGTTACACTCTACATTTATAATTCTCAGCCTGTTACTTTTGTCTATAAAGAGACAGATTAATCATCTAGAGGCAAAATTATGTTTTCTATTTCAGTAGTCTAATAACTGTCCTGTACACAGTCCTTTTGTAGTATATCGTTAATCACTTTTTATACATAATCAAACTTCGAAAATAACGTTTCCAACAAATTTAGAAGCTATTAGAACAACAAGGTAATAATAATTATTACCTCTTTACTTACATTTGGATAATACCAAACATTTCCAACAAATTTAGAAGCTATTAGAACAACAAGGTAATAATAATTATTAGCTATTTCCTTACATTTGGATAATACCAAAATTTAGAAGCTATTAGAACAACAAGGTAATAATAATTATTACCTTTTTCCTTACTTTTGGATAATACCATGTAATTAAAAATTTGTGTTAGCCCAAAATCCTTTTGCCACTGACATTTTCCCATCTTTTCCTAAATCTCGTAATTTGGTCATTTGACGAAAAATACTGATACCAGCATTCAATTCGTATGTTTTAAAAGTGGTAGGGGTAATTGTTGTTCTTAAAACAAAATAATAATGATTTAATTAGTTTCATTATTTTCATCCAGTAAAGTTGTCATGCAACTGGAAAAATCGGACCAACAAAATTTATTTGAAATAAACTTCATATTAAAATTACCTGAATAATGGTTTATGACCAGTTACTTTCGTATTAAAAATACTTCAATAATACACTAAAGCGCCAAAGAAACTGATACAGGCATCCGTATTCAAATACAGAGATATGTAAACAGGCAGAATAAGGCGCTGCGGTCGACAATGCCTATATAAGACAACAAGTGTCTAGCGCAGTCGTTAGATCGGCTACTGCTGCTACAACGGCAGGTTATCAAAATTTAAGCGAGTTTGAACGTAATGCTATAGTTGGCGCACGAGCGATGGGACACAGCACTTCCAACGTAGCGATGAAGTGCGGACTTTCCCGTACGACCATTTCACGAGTGTACCGTGAATATCAGGAATCCGGTAAAACAACAAATCTCAGACATCGCTGCAGCCGGAAAAAAGACCTGCAAGAACGGGACCAACGACGACCGGAGAGAACCGTTCAGTGTGACAGAAGTGCAACCCATCCGCAAATTGCTGCATATTTCAATGCTGGGCCATCAACAAGTGTCAGCGCGCGAACCATTCAGCGAAACATAATGGATATGAGCTTCCGGAGCCGAAGGCCCACTGGTGCGCCCTTGATGACTGTACGACACAAAGCTTTACGCCTCAGCTGGGCCCGTCAATACCGATATTGGGTTGTTGATGACGAGAAACATGTTGCCTGGTCGGACGAGTCTCGTTTCAGATTATATCGAGCCGATGGACCTGTACTGGTACGGAGACAACCTCATGAATCCATGGACCCTGCATTTCAGCAGGGGACTGTTCAGGCTAGTGTAGGTTCTGTAATGGTGTGGGGCGTGCAGTTGGAGTGATATGGGACTTCTGATCATCTAGATATGACTCTGACTGGTGACATGTGCGTAAGCATCCTGTTTGATTACCTGCATCCATTCACATTCATTGTGGTTTCCGACGGAATTGGACGATTCCAGCAGGAGAATGCGACACCCCACACGTCCACAATTCCTACAGAGTGGCCCCGGAACGCTCTTCTGCGTTTAAACACTTCAGCTGGCCAGCAAAGCCCCAGACACGAACATGAGTACCGGGCGTGAGTCGTGCTTCGGTAGCTCAGATGGTAGAGCACTTGCCCGCGAAAGGCAAAGGTCCCGAGTTCGAGTCTCGGTCGGGCACACAGTTTTAATCTGCCAGGAAGTTTCATATCAGCGCACACTCCGCTGCAGAGTGAAAATCACATTCTGGAAACTTCCCCCAGGCTGTGGCTAAGCCATGTCTCCGCAATATCCTTTCTTTCAGGAGTGCTAGTTCTGCAAGGTTCGCAGGAGAGCTTCTGTAAAGTTTGGAAGGTAGGAGACGAGGTACTGGCAGAAGTAGAGCTGTGAGTACCGGGCGTGAGTCGTGCTTCGGTAGCTCAGATGGTAGAGCACTTGCCCGCGAAAGGCAAAGGTCCCGAGTTCGAGTCTCGGTCGGGCACACAGTTTTAATCCGCCAGGAAGTTTCATATCAGCGCACACTCCACTGCAGAGTGAAAATCTCATTCTGGAAACATCTCCCAGGCTGTGGCTAAGCCATGTCTCCGCAATATCCTTTCTTTCAGTAGTGCTAGTTCTGCAAGGTTCGCAAAGAAATGGTTCAAATGGCTCTGAGCACTATGGGACTTAACATCTGTGGTCATCAGTCCCCTAGAACTTAGAACTACTTAAACCTAACTAACCTAAGGACATCACACACATCCATGCCCGAGGCAGGATTCGAACCTGCGACCGTAGCAGTCGCGTGGTTCCGGACGGAGCGCCTAGAACCGCTAGACCACCGCGGCCGGCACCAAGGTTCGCAGGAGAGCTGCTGTAAAGTTTGGAAGGTAGGAGATGAGGTACTGGCAAAAGTAGAGCTGTGAGTACCAGGCGTGAGTCGTGCTTCGGTAGCTGAGATGGTAGAGCACTTGCCCGCGAAAGGCAAAGGTCCCGATTTCGAGTCTCGGTCGGTCACACAGTTTTAATCTGCCAGGAAGTTTCATACGAACGTTAAGGATCATATCAGGGATGCCTATCAACGTGCTGTTCAGAAGAGATCTCCCTCGTACTCTTACGGATTTATTAACATCAGAGGTCATCAGTCCCCTAGAGCTCAGAACTACTTAAACCCAACTAACCTAAGGACATCACACACATCCATGCCCGACGCAGGATTCGAACCTGCGACCGCAGCAGCAGCGCGGTTCCGGACTGAAGCGCCTAGAACCGCTCGGCCTCAGCTGCCGGTCTTCAGCTTTACTTCAGACATTAGTCGAGTCCATGCCACGTCGTGTTGTGGGCTTCTGCGTGTTCGCAAGGGGCCATATACCATATTAGAAAGGTGCACCGGTGTCTTGCCTCTTTGTGTACAAATCTTGAGAGGTTCCAAAAGCGTCTTGTGTCTGTCGTGTCTCATTTGTCTTATTTTCTTGATTTGATATCATCTTATTAATCTGTCTCAGTGAGGGCGATAGAAGAACTGTCATTGATGTAAATGAAAGAGGTAATGACGACTCTGATTTTTATTTGTGATATTTTAACTGGTGTTGGGACGTTGCTTGCTCTTCTCTCCTTCTTCTGAGGGTGAGCTGGATCTGGACGAGAGCCATCTGCACTGAGTGTGTCATAAAAACATGAGGTCAAGCCGGGCAGTGGTTTCTGCGAATACAATGGTGAGTGGACAACAACATGTGTTGTTTGCTCAGGGCGGCCAGCCTCCTGCGGCTCTTGGCCATCGTATTAGCCATGAAGTGGTGGCAAGCGCGGCTTTCTGGATCCAGCGTTGGACGTTTTATTGATGTTTGCCGTCTGGGCTTCACTCGGCCGACGCCAGCTTTGAGTATTGTTTTCAATGGCCTGAACCAATTGGATGCCCGACGCACAGGCATCTACTGTCCGGACGATATGTTATTCATTTCTAGCTGCGATTTTCACGCTTGCTTTTCGCGTGTCCTGCAAAATGCTGGGCGTTGATTGGGCAACTTGCGAAGACGTAATGTGATGTCAGAGAGCGCTACTGAAGTTTGGCAGCAACGACCACGATTGGAACCGTAATGCTGTTATCCAGCTTGGTTTGATTTTGCGGAATGCACTGAACACAGATGATTGGCGCATTTTCCGGTGGCCTCCTATGACTGGCAACATTCGAGCTTGGTGGGGTCGCGAAACACTAGTTTTCAGTGTCGGCGCACTGTGCACGAGCGGCAATGAGTCTCCTCTGGTTCACCAGGGAGAGTAAGTGTTGTGGATTGGCAAGACAGCCAACCCACTATGAGGAAGCCGAAAGACACGCGTTTAAACTCACGCAGGCTGGCGTGAGGTCTGGAACAGGACAAGGATTTGAGACTAGCAAAAAACGTACGTATCTTCTGGAATACTTAACTTTAATCCGTAATTGGTGAACATCGCTCTTGACGGTACATGTTTTACAGCATCAATAGTAACTGGTAATGGCGCCTTGCTAGGTCGTAGCAAATGACGTAGCTGAAGGCTATGCTAACTATCGTCTCGGCAAATGAGAGCGTAATTTGTCAGTGAGCCATCGCTAGCAAAGTCTGCTGTACAACTGGGGCGAGTGCTAGGAAGTGTCTCTAGACCTGCCGTGTGGCGGCGCTCGGTCTGCAATCACTGATAGTGGCGACACGCGGGTCCGACGTATACTAACGGACCGCGGCCGATTTAAAGGCTACCACCTAGCAAATGTGGTGTCTGGCGGTGACACCACAGTAAGTGTATTAATAGTGTCTTTTTCTGTAGATATTCTTTGCAGACTTGAGCGTAAGACTGTCTCGGTAATCCGGACAGAAGTTTATACTCTTTCGGAAGTTCACCTCATCGGGTTTTACCCGCGGTTATCGATCATCAAAGACCCAGCAACACAGCGGTCAGCGGCTGCACCATATGACTGTTGTTTGCTGTCTATATACTGACTGAGATGGTGGTGGTTACGTATTTGGAGCATCGGTGTAACACGGACCGGTCATTCTTTTATGAGGCTCTCAGCAGCGTACGCTCTAGTTTTGGCGCTACGGTACCCACGATTTTGCACAGTGTTCTCACTTCCCAGCAGCTTTCTGTAGCACAGTCGGGGTATGTCAGTATCTCTGTTGATTGATCCACTTGTAACACAATACCGAATTCTGTACTTCAGAGTAGATGCCCTTTTAAAAACGCTATCAACTACTTATTCTCAACACCATTATCTTGTGCACTTCTGTTAAATCAATGTTCAGTCAATCTCATATTTACATGCTTATTGGATATAGTACATCTCTTTGTGAAACTTACTTTGTTTACCGTTTACCAGTCAAACGATAAATTTCATTTCTTGTCCATTTTTATTACTATTAATCACACAGATTGATTAGTAACTTTATTAATATTTATGTGTGCGCATTCCTTTTTACTACTCATCTACAGGGTCTACGTCTTAGATTAAGGAAAGCAAACCTACGTTTCTAGCATTTGTAGACTTAGAGAAAGCTTTTGACAATGTTGACTGGAATACTCTCTTTCAAACTATGAAGGTGGCAGGGGTAAAATACGGGGAGCGAAAGGCTGTTTACAAGTTGTACAGAAACCAGATGGCAGTTATAAGAGTCGAGGGGCATAAAAGGAAGGGTTGAAAAGGGAGCGAGACAGGGTTGTAGCCTATCCCCGATGTTATTCAATCTGTATATTGAGCAAGCAGTAAAGGAAACAAAAGAAAAATTCGGACTAGGAATTAAAATCCATGGAGAAGAATTAAAAACTTTGAGGTTCGCCGGAGACAGCAAAGAACATGGAAGAGCAGTTGAACGCAATGGACAGTGTCTTGAAAGTGGGATATAAGATGAACAACAACAAAAGCAAAACGAGGATAATAGAATGTAGTCGAATTAAGTCGGGCGATGCTGAGGGAATTAGATTAGGAAATGAGACACTTAAAGTAGTAAAGGAGTTTTGCTATCTGGGGAGCAAAATAACTGATGATGGTCGAAGTAGAGAGGATATAAAATGTAGACTGGCAATTGCAAGGAAAGCGTTTCTCAAGAAGAGAAATTTGTTAACATCGAGTATTGATTTAAGTGTCAGGAAGTTGTTTCTGAAAGTATTTGTATGGAGTGTAGCCATGTATGGAAGTGAAACATGGACGATAAATAGTTTAGACAAGAAGAGAATAGAAAATTTTGAAATGTGGTGCTAGAGAAGAATGCCGAAGATTAGATGGGTAGATCACATAACTGATGAGGAGGTACTGAAGAGAATTGGGGAGAAGAGAAATTTGTGGCACAACTTGACTAGAAGAAGGGATCGGCTGGTAGGACGTGTCCTGAGGCATCAAGGGATCACCAATTTAGTATTGGAGGGCAGCGTGTAGGGTAAAAATCGGAGACCAAGAGATGAATACACTAAGCAGATTCAGAAGGATGTAGGTTGCAGTAGGTACTGGGAGATGAAGAGCTTGCACAGTCTCTGGACTGAAGACCACAACAACAACTACAGGGTCATTTTATAAATTCTCTTAGCGCTCATTTTTCCGTTGTGAATAAGTTAAGATGGTGGTTAAAGAAGGTGGGAGGGGGGGTTGAGTGGATGAGCAGCTCAAATGCAAATTCCGTTGAATATAAGCGTTACACATACTTCTCCACCCCGGCACCTCGCAGTCTGTACTTATATAAACCAATTTGTAAATATGCTTGGTCTGCAAAAAAATTATATCTAAATAAAACAATGAGATATTCAAGAGTTCTAGTGTCCATCCGGATGCCATATACACATACGATGTAATAGACTCACAGTGAGTATGGGAAAGACATGTACATCTTGTACTCTGTTTATTATTTGTTTGTGAAGCTATTGAAATTGTCAACAGCGTTAAGTTCGTGTTAAAATGGAAGAATACTCTTTGGGCAAATAAATCAGGAGATGAAATAAGCGAAGCTGTGTCAACATTTTATTTACGTGTGCACTGAAAAATATGAAGCTGGACCTTTTCAGGATTTGATCACAGTGCTGCTATCAATGCAGTTTTATGTGATGCAACATTATTTCGTTGGTCCTGTGTAAAATTCTTATTCACTTAGCTCTCTTTTGACGTTAGAGAGTTGTGAATGCAGCAATACACTGAAGAGCCAAAGAAACTGGTACACCTGACTAAATCGTGTAGAGCCGTCGCAAACACGCGGAAGAACCGCAGTACCACGTGGAATGGACTCAACTAAAGCCTGAATTAGAGCTGGAGGGAACTGAATCCATGAATCCTGCAGGACTCACCATAAAATCGTAAGAGTACGAGGGGCCGGAGATCTCTTCTCAACAGCACATTGCAACGCATGCCGGATATGCTCAATAATTTTCATGTCTGGGTAGTCTGGTTGCCATCGGAAGTGTTTAAACTCAGGAGAGTGTTCCTGGAGTCACTCTGTAGCAGTTCCGGATGTGTCGGGTGTCGCATTGTCCTGCTGGAATTGCCCAAGTCCGTCGGAATGCACAATGGACGTGAATGGAGGCCGGTGATCAGACAGGGTGCTTACGTACGTGTCACCTGTCAGAGTCGTATCTAGACGTATCAGGGGTCCCATATCACTCCACCTGCACACCCCCACACCATTACAGAGCCTGCACCAGCTTTAACTGTCTCCTGCTGACATGCAGGGTCCATGGCTTCATGAGGTTGTCTCTACAACCGTACACGTCCATCCGCTCTATAAAATTTGAAACGAGACTCGTCCGACCATGCAAAATCTTTCCAGTCATCAACAGTCCAGTATCGGTGTTGACGGGCCCAGGTGAGGCGTAAAGCTTTGTGTCGTGCAGTCATTAGGGGTACACGAAGGGGCCTTCGGCTCAGAAAGCCTATTCGACGATGTTTCGTTGAATGGTTCCCACGCTGACACTTGATGATGGTCCAGCATTGAAATCTGCAGCAGTTTGCGAAAGAGTTGCACTTCTGTCACGTTGAACGATCCTGTTCATTCGCCGTTGGACCCGTTCTTGCAGGATCTTTTTCCGTCCGCAGCGAAGCCGGGAATTTGATGTTTTACGAGGTTCCTGATATTCACGGTACACTCGTGAAATTATCGTTCTGGAAAATCCCCACTTCATCGCTACCTCGGAGATGCTGTGTCCCATCGCTCGTGCGCCGACTGTAACACCATGTTCAAGCTTACTTAAATCTTGAAAACCTGGCATTCTAGCAGCAGTAACCGATGTTATACTTGCACTAGACACGGGTTGTGTTAAATAGGCGTTGCCGACCGTATCTGAATACGCAAGCCTATACAAATTTCTTCGGCTCTTCAGTTTACGAGGTCTGTTTTAAACAGAGTGTCCGATGTTCCCTCAAGAGGTAGAATTAGTCAAAACTAGAAATAAATTTACGATAATATATATCCAGAAACCAAGACCTGGTAAGATACGGACCTTTGAACACTGGCAGTTCACAGACTGCGATTTACTTATAGATGAGGCAGAATTCACGAGGCTTAGAAAATTACCGCAGTGTGCACGTGTGGGCAGATGCAAATCATTGGTCAGTCATGGAACTGAAGGATCAGGATTGCTTCAGTCTTAGTACACGGGCAGGAACTGTCGGAGACAATAATAGGACTATACAATTTACCAAACAGCTAACAAGTGCTATATATCACTGAAACGAAAACAAAGGTGATTCATGAGTTATAAAAGGCGAACGTATACAACGAATACAAGTTCACAAATTATCCTAAAAGGATCAGCGATGCAGAAAACGCGAAGTCGCAAAACAACATTTGCTTTTTTTGTGAGTCATCAAATCTCTGTTTCACTTCATGCAGCTCGCAACGAATTCCTCTCCTGGTCCAACCTCTTTGTCTCAGAGCAGCACTTGCAACCTACGTCCTCAATTGTTTGCTGCACGTATTCCAGTCTGTGTCTTCCCCCACAGATGTTACACTCTACAGCTTCCTCTAATACCATGGATGTTCTTCACTGATGCCTGAACACGTGTCCTATCATCCTGTCCTTTCTTTTTGTCAGTGACTTCCATATGAACCTTCTTTCTTCCTCATTTCTTATTTTATCGGTGCATCTAATTCTGAACATTCTTCTGTAGCACCACTTCCATTCTCTTCAGTGCCAGCTTTCCAACAGTCCATGTCTCACATTCGCCAACATTTACGGTTTCCGTAATTGACTCAAATGTGGAAAGTACACTCCTGGAAATGGAAAAAAGAACACATTGACACCGGTGTGTCAGACCCACCATATTTGCTCCGGACACTGCGAGAGGGCTGTACAAGCAATGATCACACGCACGGCACAGCGGACACACCAGGAACCGCGGTGTTGGCCGTCGAATGGCGCTAGCTGCGCAGCATTTGTGCACCGCCGCCGTCAGTGTCAGCCAGTTTGCCGTGGCATACGGAGCTCCATCGCAGTCTTTAACACTGGTCGCATGCCGCGACAGCGTGGACGTGAACCGTATGTGCAGTTGACGGACTGTGAGCGAGGGCGTATAGTGGGCATGCGGGAGGCCGGGTGGACGTACCGCCGAATTGCTCAACACGTGGGGCGTGAGGTCTCCGCAGTACATCGATGTTGTCGCCAGTGGTTGGCGGAAGGTGCACGTGCCCGTCGACCTGGGACCGGACCGCAGCGACGCACGGATGCACGCCAAGACCGTAGGATCCTACGCAGTGCCGTAGGGGACCGCACCGCAACTTCCCAGCAAATTAGGGACACTGTTGCTCCTGGAGTATCGGCGAGGACCATTCGCAACCGTCTCCATGAAGCTGGGCTACGGTCCCGCACACCGTTAGGCCGTCTTCCGCTCACGCCCCAACATCGTGCAGCCCGCCTCCAGTGGTGTCGCGACAGGCGTGAATGGAGGGACGAATGGAGACGTGTCGTCTTCAGCGATGAGAGTCGCTTCTGCCTTGGTGCCAATGATAGTCGTATGCGTGTTTGGCGCCGTGCAGGTGAGCGCCACAATCAGGACTGCATACGACCGAGGCACACAGGTCCAACACCCGGCATCAAGGTGTGGGGAGCGATCTCCTACACTGGCCGTACACCACTGGTGATCGTCGAGGGGACACTGAATAGTGCGCGGTACATCCAAACCGTCATCGAACCCATCGTTCTACCATTCCTAGACCGGCAAGGGAACTTGCTGTTCCAAGAGGACAATGCACGTCCGCATGTATCCCGTGCCACCCAACGTGCTCTAGAAGGTGTAAGTCAACTACCCCGGCCAGCAAGATCTCTGGATCTGTCCCCCATTGAGCATGTTTGGGACTGGATGAAGCGTCGTCTGACGCGGTCTGCACGTCCAGCACGAACGCTGGTCCAACTGAGGCGCCAGGTGGAAATGGCATGGCAAGCCGTTCCACAGGACTACATCCAGCATCTCTACGATCGTCTCCATGGGAGAATAGCAGCCTGCATTGCTGCGAAAGGTGGATATACACTGTACTAGTGCCGACATTGTGCATGCTCTGTTGCCTGTGTCTATGTGCCTGTGGTTCTGTCAGTGTGATCATGTGATGTATCTGACCGCAGGAATGTGTCAATAAGGTTTCCCCTTCCTGGGACAATGAATTCACGGTTTTCTTATTTCAATTTCCAGGAGTGTATTTTTGTATTTTCAGTCCATGATTTTAGTTTCTTCTGTAAAACATTTAGTGTACTTATGGCTAAAATGTTGCGATTGTCATTTGCAGTTGGTGGTTTATCTCGTTTAATTTTAATGATGAGGCTGTATTTGCCGAGAAACTCTATTCTATAAGCCACGTTATCTTCCGAAGGTCTTGACAATATTGTCCTGAAGACGATTTGAGAAAATCTCTTATCTCATGCAGAAGACTGCAGGATCGTTACATAATTTTCCTCCTACTAAGCCACCTTACGTCTGCTTCAAGAATTATGTCACCATGCTCGGAACCTGACATATTAAAAAGATTTCTGAGCGATCTGTAAGTTTAGAAGACGATCGGATGTAATTTATTACACGAGTTACAACGTTCATGAGACAGTCAAACTTTAGAAGCTTCGCACATAAAGCTTCCTTGTGGATAATACAACGGGTAGATCGAAATTTCGGAAATGAATCATTTTATACACGAAGAGCAGGAAACCCAGTATTCCTTCCAGTCATTGAAGGTGCCCCATTTATTGTTACAACAAAAAGTTTAGAGAGTCGAAAGTTGCCATCTTTCGCAAATTTCTGGAATGCAGTGAATATGTGTCCCTCCTAGTTCGTTTATTGAGTGGCAGTATTTTTCAGACTCTTCGTTAACCGTAAAATTATGAAAGATCATTCTAAGAAATAAACACAGATCTCGAATCTTGGAAATATCATCTACTAAGACGAAACATATTGACACGACTGCAGGTCCTTATGTTTTGAAAACTGCTCAGCACATGTAGCAGCAGTTTGGTGAGACAACTGAAACCCTTTTGGTTCAAATGGTTCAAATGGGTCTAAGAACTACGGAACTTAACATCTGAGGTCATCAGTCCCCTAGAACTTAGAACTACTTAAACCTAACTAACCTAAGGACATCATACACATCCATGCCCGAGGCAGGATTCGAACCTGTGACCGTAGCAGCAGCGCGGTTCCGGACTGAAGCGCCTCGAACCGCTCGGCCACACCGCCCGGCGAAATCCTTTTGGAGAACACCTAAGAGCAGATTTAGCTTTGTGCCCATCGAACAGAGATTCCACGGCACTGACCATCGGCACTTTAACTTCTTCCTGTCATTGAAAGGTTTCTTTCTTTTCGCTGAAACAAAATAAAATTTGTAAGAGGCCATCGTCAAGTTACTGTTCTGCTGAGCTGGATTTCTAAACACACTTCGCCGTGTGTTGATTTAAATTTTAAAGCCCTATCTTCATGTTTTCGTTTTTCAGAATTAAACAGGTACTATTAAAGTTTGCGTGATTTATGGGAAAACGACTTTCTACATTACTTTTCTGGGGGTTACACAAAACAGTGTAGCACATTAAACTCACAGTTTTCTTCTGAATCCGAAAAAGAAAATCTACTTCCTCCCAGTTACTGTTGAAAGTGTGAGTTCATTCTCCTTAAGGAATATTGTATTAAGAATAATCAACCACACATAAGTCATGTAACTTAACCTATGCTCACAAGCTTTAAAGCTATACTGGATGGTGTCAAAAACATTGCACAGGAATTGGCTACCGGTACAAACAACTGTTTTCACAAAGAGAAAAGTTATTGTTTATGGAAAAGCTTTGTTGGGATTCAAATGACTCTGTCTATGATTCCCAGCAATCGAGGTCTAATATTTGTAAAGGAAAATAATGAATACAGCTTACAGCGCACAAGAAACAGTTTTGTACTGAAATGTGATTTAATATTAGAAATCTTTGGAATGGAAATTTGCTAATGAATGGTGCCAGGGGAACATATCGTGAACATCAGGGCGCCTGGGTGTGCCGCGTTGGACAGCCTTGGTTCAGATGTTATTACCAACTTTTGCATAGCTGTGTAAAACCTACGACATAATACGTTAATAAATAAAACTATGCTCAAACGAAAAGCACCATTACCTTTCTTGTGTAAATTTCTGTCTACACCATATGACCGTCTTACTATTCAAAAATTACGTTACATTCAGGACAACACGTTTACAAAATGCAAATGTTACAACATCTCACCGAGGACTGTCCAGATCAAGGGAGCACATACCATGGGGCAAGTGGGCGGTCCTCTCATTCCCCCCCCCCCCCCAAATCTCTCTCCCAGATTAAGCAAAAAATGTAGTCTAGTCCGGCGTTTTTCTTTCAACAAAATAATTTCAAAGTCGCTACTACCGAGGTTTTTGCTTGGTCGGAACTGATAGTTTTGTGGTTATTTGCAAGTTACCTTTCGTCTTCCGAAATATTAACAACTTTCCATACCTCTAAGTCTAGGCCCCCCGTACAAACTATTGTACAGACGCCCTTGATCCAGATAGTCTGGTCTATTGCAGAATGGGGGACACTAAAGCTGACAAAAACAGTCCTTTCTCTCGTGATGTTCTGTCTGCGAGTGAAGAAAATTTCCGTGTGAATGGAGAGTTAAACAGAATCACACACTACCGGCCTCTAAAATTGCTACATCACGAAGATGAGGTGCTACAGACGCGAAATTTAACCGACAGGAAGAAGATGCTGTGAAATGCAAATGATTAGCTTTTCAGAGCATTCACACAAGCTTGGCACCGGTGGCGACACCTACAACTTGCTGACATGAGGAAAGTTTCCAACCGATTTCTCATACACAAACAGCAGTCGACCGCCGTTGCCTGGTGAAACGTTGTTGTGATGCCTCGTGTAAGGAGGAGAAATGCGTACCATCACGACTCCGACTTTAATAAAGGTCGGATTGTAGCCTATTGCGATTGCGGTTTATCGTATCGCGACATTGCTGCTCGCGTTGGTCGAGATCCAATGACTTTTAGCAGAATATAGAATTGGTGGGTTCAGGAGCGTAATACGAGACGCCGTGCTGGATCCCAACGGCCTCGTATCACTAGCAGTCGAGATGACATGCATCTTATCCGCATGACTGTAACGGATCGTGCAGCCACGTCTCGATCCCTGAGTCAACAGATGGGGACGTTTGCAAGACAACAACCATCTGCACGAGCAGTTCGACGACGTTTGCAGCAGCATGGACTATCGGCTCGGAGACCATGGCTGCGGTTACCCTTGACGCTGCATCACAGACAGTAGCGCCTGCGATGTTGTACGCAACGACGAACCTGGGTGGTGAATGGCAAAACGTCATTTTTTCAGATAAATCCAGGTTCTGTTTACAGCATCACGATGGTCGCATCCGTGTCTGGCGACATCGCGGTGAACGCACATTGGAAGCGTGTATCCGTCATCACAATACTGGCGTATCATCCGGCGTGATGGTATGGGGTGTCATTGGTTACACGTCTCGGTCACCTCTTGTTCGCATTGACGGCACTTTGAACGGTGGACGTTTCATTTCAGATGTGTTAAGACCCGTGGCTCTACCCTTCATTCGATCCCTGCGAAACCCAACATTTCAGCAGGACAATACACGGCCGCATGTTGCAGGTCCTGTACGGGCATTTCTGGACACAGAAAATCGTCGACTGCCACCCTGGCCAGCACATTCTGCAGATCTCTCACCAACTGAAAACGTCTGGTCAATGGTGGCCTAGCAACTGGCTCGTCGTAATACGCCAGTCACTACTGTTGATGAACTGTGGTATCGTTTTGAAGCTGCATGGGTAGCTGTACCTGTACACACCATCCAAGCTCTGTTTGACTCAATGCCCAAGTGTATGAAGGCCGTTATTACGGCCTGAGGTGGTTGTTCTGGGTGCTGATTTCTCAGGATCTATGCACCCAAATTGCGTGAAAATGTAATGACATGTCAGTTCTAGTATAATATATTTGTCCAATGAATACCCAATTATCATCTGCGTTACTTCTTGGTGTAGCAATTTTAACGGCCAGTAGTGTAGATACTGGTCAGGTGTTAATCCTCTCTGGATGGACTTTTCCAAGGTAGTTGGCGTGGTGATGATTTGGTGTCGAATATAGGGTTCTCGTACTATTAGGTTCTACTTCATTCAGCTAACTAACAACAGCCCGTCATTTGACGTCACGGCTAGTTGTCCAGTCGTATCTGGACCTCTAATTTGCCAGGAGATGGATTTAAGTCTATTGAGTTTTGGTCTGTAGGTACATGTAAAGGCACTTCAGTATGTGGTGAGCCTTGTATTCCTCAGTGAGCTGGCTGCGGATGGTTGTGTTCGCATTCAAGTACCCGTGTTGGTTAAGTTGCATGAGAACCGGGTGAAGGGGACTACAAGAACCTTGCAACGTGTCGGGCAACACTTGAGTCATCAGTCCTCCGTTTTATTTGATACTGCCTGCCAGGAATTCCTATCGTGGGCCAATCTCTTCATCTCAGAGTAGCGATTGCAGCCTCAATTATTTGTTGAACGTATTCAAATCCTCCCCCCACCCCCACCCCGTCCCCACCCTTCCGCATGAACCGTGTACCTTGCCGTTGGTGAGAAGGCTTGCGTGCCTCAGCGATACAGACAGAAGTTCCGTAGACGCAACTGCAATGGAGGTTCAAAAATGGCTTTGGGCACTATGGGACTTAACATCTGAGGTCATGAGTCCCGTAGAGCTTAGAACTACTTAAACCTAACTAACCTACGGACATCGCACATATCCATGCCAGAGGCAGGATTCGAACCTGCGACCGTAGCAGTCGCGCGGTTCCGGACTGAAGCGCCTAGAACCGCTCGGCCACCACGGCCGGCTGCAATGGAGGGGTATCTGTTGATAGGCCAGACAAACGTATGGTTCCTGAAGAGGGGCAATAGCCTTCTCAGTAGTTGCAAGGGCGACAGTGTGGATAATTGATTGAACTGGCCATATAACATCAGCCAAAACAGTCTTGCTGTGTTGGTACTGCCGAAGGCTGAAAGCAAGCGGAAACTGCAGCCGTAATTTTTCCCGAGGGCATATAGCTCTACTGTATGGTTAAATTATGATAGCGTCCTCTTGGGTAAAATGTTCCAGAGGTAAATAGTCCCCCATTCAGATCTCCAGGCGGGGACTACTCAGCACGACGCCGTTATCAGGACAAACAAAACTGGCGTTCCATGGATCGGAGCATGGAATGTCAGATCCCTTGATCGGGCAGGTAGGTTAGAAAATTTAAAACGGGAAATGGGGAGGTTGAAGATAGAAATAGCGGGAATTAATGAAGTTCGGTGGCAGGAGGAACAGGACATCTCTTTAGGTGAATTCAGGATTATAAACACAAGATCAGATAGAGGTAATGGAGGAGTAGGTATAATAATGAATCAGAGAACAGGGGTGCAGGTAAGCTACTCCGAACAGCGTTGTGAACGCATTATTGTAGCCAAGATAGACACGAAGCCCACACACACCACAGTAGTAAAAGTTTATGTGCCAACTAGTTCTGCAGATGATGAAGAGATTGAAGAAATGTATTATGAGATAGAAGAAATTCTTCAGAAAATTAAAGGAGACAAAAATTTAATAGTCATAAGTGACTGGAATTCCGTGATAGGAAAATGAAGAGAAAGAAAAATTGTGAGTGAATTTGGAGTGGGGAAAACGAATGAAGGAGGAAGCCTCCTGGTAAAAGTTGGACATTGCACACTTTAATTATCGCTAACGCCTGGTTTAGGAACCATGAGAGAAGGTTGTACACGTGCAAGAGGCCTGGAGACGCCTGAATATTTCAGATTGATCATATAGCTATAAAACAGAAATGTAGGGACCAGATTTTAAATTGTAAGACATTTCCAGGAGCAAGTGTGGGCTCTGACCACAATGTATTTGATATGAACTGTACATTAAAACTGAAGAAAATGCAAAAAGGTTGGAAATTAAGAAAATGGGACCTGGATAAGTTAAAAGAACCGAAGGTTGTTGAGCGTTACAGAGGGAGCATTGGGCAACAATCGGCAACAACAGAGCAAAGAAATACAGTAGAATGCGAGTGGGTAGCTTTGAGAGGTGAAATAGTCAAGGAAGCAGAGGATCAAACACGCCGTAAGAAGAAGAAGTAAAAATCCTTGGATTACACGGGATATATTGGATTTAACTGATGAATGGAGGAAATATAAAAATGCAGGAATAAAACGTCTAACAGGGAGTGCAAAACGGTAAGCAGTAATGGCTTCAGGACAAATGAAAGGATTTAGAAGCACACACCACCTACAGGAAAATTAAAGAGGCCTTTGGAGAAAAGAGTAGCAGGTATATGAACATCAAGAACACAGATGGAGAACGAGTCGTAAGCAAAGAAAGGAAAGCTGAAAGGCGGAAGGTGGATGGAGTATGTAGAGGGTCTGTACAAGGGAGAGGTATACAAGGGAGAGGTACCTGAGGGCAATATTATAGCAATGGAAGAGAACGTAAATGAAGATGATATGGGAGATACGATATTAGGAGAAAGACCCAAGTCGAAAGAAGGTCCTGGGAGCAGACGATACTGATATTCCGTCAGAACTACTGATAGCTTGGGGAGAACCTGCCCCGATGAGACTCTTCCATTTGGAATGCAAGATGTATAAGACAGGCGAAATACTCGCAGAGTTCAAGAAGAATACAATAACTACAGTTCCAAAGAAAGCCAGCCGGGGTGGCCGAGCGGTTCTAGGCGCTTCAGTCTGGACCCGCGCGACCGCTATGGTCGCAGGTTCAAATCCTGCCTCGGGCATGGATGTGTGTGATGTCCTGAAGTAGCTCTGGGTTCTAGGGGACTGATGGCCTTAGAAGTTACGTCCCATAGTGCTCAGAGCCATGTACACCATTTGAAGTTCCAAAGAAAGCAGGTGCTGACAGAAGTGAATAATATCGAACTATCAGTTTAATAAGCCATGGTTGCAAAATAATAACACGAATTCTTTATATAAGAATGGAAAATCTGGTATGAGCCGACCTCGAGGAAGATCAGTTTGGATTCCAGACAAATGTGGGAAAACACGGCGCAATCCTGACCCGACGACGTATCTTAGAATACAGATTAAGGAAAGGCAAATCTACGCTTCCAGCAATTGTAGACTTAAAAAAAGCTTTTCAGAATGTTGACTGGAATATTCTCTTTCAAATTCTGAAGGTAGTAGGGGTAAAATACAGGGAGCGAAAGGCTATTTATAACTTGTACAGAAACCAGACGGCAGTTATAAAAGTCGAGGGGCATGAAAGGGAAACAGTAGTTGAGAAGGAAGTAAGACAGGGTCCCAGCCAGCCGCCGATGTTATTCAATCTGTACATTGAACAAACAATAAAGGAAACGAAAGCAAAATTTGGAGTAGGAATTAAAGACTTGGAGAAGAAACAAAAGTTCTGAGGTTTTCCGATGACACTGTAATTCTGCAGAATAGAAGAGTAGTTAAACGGAATGGACAGTCTTGACAGAAGGATATAAGATGAACATCAACAAATGCAAAACAAGGATAATGCAATGTAGACGAATTAAATTAGGTGATGCTGAGGGAATTCTATTAGGAAACGAGAAAGTAGTAGATGAATTTGCTTTTTGGGAAGCAAAATAACTGATGATGATGATCGAAGTAGAGAGAATATAAAATGTAGACTGGCAATGGCAAGAAAAGCGTTTCTGAAGAAGAGCAATTTCTTAACATCGAGTATAGATTAAAGCGTCAGGAAGCCTTTCCTGAAAGTATTTGTATGGATTGTAGTCATGTATGGAAGTAAAATGTGGCTGATAAACTGTTTAGACAAGAAGAGGATAGAAGCTTTCGAAATGTGGTGCTATAGAAGAATGATGGAGATAGATGGGTAGATCACACAACTAATGAGGAGGTACGGGATGGAATTGGAGAGAAGCGAAATTTGTGGCATAGCCTGACTAGAAGAAAGGATTTGTTGATAGTACACTTGCTCGAACATTAAGGGGTCACTAATTTAGTACTGGAGGGAAGGCTGCGGGTCAAAAATCGTAGAGGGAGATCAAGAGATGAATACAGTCAGCATATTCAGAAATATGTAGGTTGCAGTAGTCATTCAGAAATGAAGAGGTCTGCACACGCCAGAATACCATGAGAAATTGCGTTAAACCAGACCACAACAACGTTCAGATTTCTGTCTTCCCCTACAGCTTTTCTCCTGTACCGGTCCCATTACTATCACAGAGGTTATTCCCTGATGCAAACGTGGCATAGCAATCTGTCGCTTCTTCTCGTCAGTATTTTCCATATTTTCCTTTCTTCGCCTATTCTGCGAATAACCTCCACATTCTTTATTTTATCAGTACAGCTTATTATGCTCAACATTCTTCTGTGACACCACATCTCACACGCTTTGATTCTCTTCTATTGTGATTTTCTCACCGTCCATAATACAGTATCATAAAACGCTACACTCCAAACGTACATTCTCAGAAATTTCTTCCTGGAACTAAGGGCTATGTTTGATACCACGAAACTTTTCTCGGGCAGGAGCGCCCCCTTAGCCTCTGCAGTCTGCTTTTTGCCCTCCTTTCTCCTCCCACGGTGGGTTATTTTGTTGCCTAGGTAACAGAATTCCTTAACTTCGTCTGGTTTGGGATCCTCAATCCAGAAGTTATATTTATCACTATTCTGCACATCATTATCTTTTTCCAGCATTCTTTCGATCCACATACGGTACTAATTTGACTTTTAATTCCAGCAACACATCATGCAATTCTTCTTCACTTTCACTGACGATGGCAATGTCATTAGCGAATCTTATCACTGGCATTTTTTCACCCTAAGTTTTAATCACACTATCTTTTATTTACGTCATTGTGCTTTCGATGTACGGACTGAACTTTAGAGGCGAAAGGCTAGGCCCTATCTTACACTATTTTTAATTGGAGCACCTCGACCTTGGGCTTTCATTGTTAGTCTTGATTCTTGTACTTATTGTGTATTACCCATCTCTCTCTATAGCTTAAGCCTGTTTTTCTCAGAATTTCGAACATCTTACATCGTTTGACAGTGCCGAACGCTTTTTCCAGGTCGAGAAATCCTGTGAACGTGTCTTGATTTTTCTTCAGTCTTGCTTTCATTGTAAACTGCAACGTTATAGCCAATGTCTGCGGCATATTACCAGTCTCATACATTCTACACAACACGTTGAATGGTGGTTTGGTCATCACTTTCCCCAACGACTTTAGAAATTCCGGTGGACTGTTATCTATCCCTTCCGCCTTTTTGATTTTCAGTCCTCCAGAGATCTTTCAAATTCTGATTGTCATACTGGATCCCCTATGTCTTTCCCAACGTCTCCTGTTCCTTCTGTCATGTCACCAGACCAGTACTGCCCATATACAGCCCTTCATTGTTATCTTTCCAACTATTCGTTCTCTCCTCTGTATTTGAAAATGGAATTCCCGTTGCATTCATAATGTTGCCACCCTTGCCTGTAATTTCACCGAAGGTTGTTTCGACATTTCCGTATGCCGAGCCAGTCCGTCCTCCGGTCATGCCCTTTTCTATTTCTTCTCATTTTTCATGCAGCCATTTCGCCTTAGTTTACCTGCACTTTCTATTTATTTCGTTCCTGAGCCACTTGTATTACTGTATTCGTAAATGTCCCTGAGCATTTCTGCACTTCTGTCTTTCGTCGATCAGTCGAAGTATGTAATCTGTAACCGAGGTTTCTTTCTAGCTACGTTCCTTGAACCAATGTTTTCCTCTCCAACATATGTGATTGACATTTTTAGAGATGTCGACTCTCCTTCAACTGCACTGCCCATTCTGGTGTTTCTTATGGATGTATCCACATACTTGCCAGACTTCAAACACATCTCGTTATTCCTCACTGCTTCAGTACCCCACTTTCTTCCATACTGATTCTTTCTACAGCGTACTCTGTATGTTATCATACACATTTGGGTCCTGCACAAAATATAACTCGACTGTGAGTAAAATTATGTTCAGATGGAAGACACCATTGTTTTTCTCGGGCTTGTTGGGACGTGACACGAAGCCTTTGCATTTGATAACTACTGGCTGCATCCAAGATGATGGCGGCCAAAATGGCTACCATGTTATTAACACAGCCGCACAGATTAACCCCTCTTCCATCTCATACTGCTAAAATTTCTGTTTATCCATCTAGTTTTATTTTAGAAGGGTCACTGCAAACTTGTCCCCCACCGCCATGTATAAATATTGGAGGGATGAAAAATTTAGGTGCAGGAAGAAGGGCAAAAGTCTGGAAATTAGGAACCATTATTAGAATATAGGGTAGCTTTGCTGAATGGAGACACACTGCAGGAATCGATCGCTGGGGTATAAGGAGCAAGAAAGGTCGTAGGACAGACACATGGCCGGAAATGCGTTCCAAGGGTGTTAGACCCACCTGAAGGTGGAGATAAAACGTCTTTGACAGTGTGTGGGTTTCAGCCATGAGAACACAACCGGCAAGTGGGAATGTTCTGTCTGTATTACAATTGCGCTCTACCAGTATTAACGTTCGGTAGTTTTTGTACAATACGTAAATGACGTAGTAAATGATAAGATTACCGGCAGTACTGATAGCAGTGGTAAGAAATAATACATAAATGAATGTGAAAGGGAGAAACTAGGAGCCGACCTCTTCTATTTGTTTTATGTTGTTTGTTTGTTTTGTCATGATTAGAACAGAACATCGTCCAGTGGTAGTCTATTGTGTATTTTGTACCCTTACGAAACATAAATTAAATTTTATAACCAATAAAAATTAGTTGATCGCCTAACATCTGCACTTTTATGTAACCAAACCAATTACTTCTGATCCAAGCATAGTTTACATACATCTGCACAATTATTATGATCTGTACTCAATAGAACGTTTTCAATCATGATCAAAAAGTGAGAAATTTGTTTATGAATGTCAGAAACATTTGGTAGAAAATCCGAAGAAATTCTGGTCGTATGTAAAGTACACAAGCGGCAAGACGCAGTCAATACCTTCGCTGCGCAGTGCCGATGGTACTGTTACCGACGACTGTGCCGCTAAAGCGGAGTTATTGAACGCAGTTTTCCGAAATTCCTTCACCAGGGAAGACGAACGGAATATTCCAGAATTTGAAACACGAACAGCTGCTAGCATGAGTTTCTTAGAAGTAGATACCTTAGGGGTTGCGAAGCAACTCAAATCGCTTGATACGGGCAAGTCTTCAGGTCCAGATTGTATACCGATTAGGTCCCTTTCAGATTACGCTGATACAATAGCTCCCTACTTAGCACTCATATACAACCGCTCGCTCACCGATAGATCTGTACCTACAGATTGGTCGTTTAAGAAGGGTAGCAGGAGTAATCCATCTAACTACAGACCTAGATCATTGACGTCGGTTTGCAGTAGGGATTTGGAGCATATACCGTATTCAAACATTATGAATCACCTCGAAGGGAACGATCTATTGATACGTAATTAGCATGGTTTCAGAAAACATCGTTCTTGTGCAACGCAGCTAGCTCTTTATTCACACGAAGTAATGACCGTTATCGACAGGGGATCTCAAGTTGATTCCGTATTTCTAGATTTCCGGAAAGCTTTCGACACCGTTCCTCACAAGCGACTTCTAATCAAGGTGCGGGCCTATGGGGTATCGTCTCAGTTGTGCGACTGGATTCGTGATTTCCTGTCAGGAAGGTCGCAGTTTGTAGTAATAGACGGAAAATCATCGAGTAAAGCTGAAGTGATATCAGGTGTTCCCCAGGGAAGCGTCCTGGGACCTCTGCTGTTCCTGATCTATTTAAATGACCTGGGTGACAATCTGAGCAGTTCTCTTAGGTTGTTCGCAGATGATGCTGTAATTTACCGTCTAGTAAGGTCATCCGAAGACCAGTATCAGTTGCAAACCGATTTAGAAAAGATTGCTGTATGGTGTGGCAGGTGGCAGTTGACGCTAAATAACGAAAAGTGTGAGGTGATCCACATGAGTTCCAAAAGAAATCCGTTGGAATTCGATTACTCGATAAATAGTACAATTCTCAAGGCTGTCAATTCAGCTAAGTACCTGGGTGTTAAAATTACGAACAACTTCAGTTGGAAAGACCACATAGATAATATTGTGGGGAAGGCGAGCCAAAGGTTGCGTTTCATTAGCAGGACACTTAGAAGATGCAACAAGTCCACTAAAGAGGCAGCTTACACTACACTCGTTCGTCCTCTGTTAGAATATTGCTGCGCGGTGTGGGATCCTTATCAGGTGGGATTCACGGAGGACATCGAAAGGGTGCAAAAAAGGGCAGCTCGTTTTGTATTATCACGTAATAGGGGAGAGAGTGTAGCAGATATGATACGCGAATTGGGATGGAAGTCATTAAAGCAAAGACGTTTTTCGTCGCGGCGAGATCTACTTACGAAATTTCAGTCACCAACTTTCTCTTCCGAATGCGAAAATATTTTGTTGAGCCCAACCTACATAGGTAGGAATGATCATCAAAATAAAATAAGAGAAATCAGAGCTCGAACAGAAAGGTTTAGGTGTTCGTTTTTCCCGCGCGCTGTTCGGGAGTGGAATGGTAGAGAGATAGTATGATTGTGGTTCGACGAACCCTCTGCCAAGCACTTAAATGTGAATTGCAGAGTAGTCATGTAGATAGTTGTAGAAACATCTTTTATATAAGCTCGACGAAGTACAAAAGCGATGTTGATATGTTTGCAGTGTTATTTTAATTTTACCTTTTTTTGAGGAAATTGCGTTTTCTAGCGCAGTATGATAAACTTGGACTGCTTTCTTTTTAATTTTTGCTACAAATTAACAATTTTCGAATAAAACCTGAATTGAACATTGCCAGTTTCAGTTTTCCTACAAATAGCGTTTAATTTTAAGTAACGAAGATAACTATGTAGAACAGAATCGTTTAGTGGGCTATGGAGCCCTTTAAACGAAATGGTTCAAATGCGTTTAAGCACTATGGGACTTAACATCTGAGGTCATCAGTCTCCTAGTCTCAGAACTACGTAAACCTAATTAACCTAAGGAAATCACACACATCCATGGCCGAGGCAGGATTCGAACCTGCAATCGTAGCAGCAGCGCGGCTCCGGACTGAAGCGCGTAGAACCGCTCGGTCACAGCGGCCGGCCCCTTTAAACGTTCTCGCTCATTTTCTAGACAGTTCACAGCCTCCAGTTTCTGGCGCAACCTAATAAGACACTGATCGGAGAGGCAGACAAAGCGATCGAAACGAGGTAACCCCTAATAGGTATGCAACACGCCTAACGTACAGGTAATGCGGTTATGATATTAAGTGAACTGACTAGGAAGACTGCCACAGTCTACAGTTACTTATGGTAGCCTACAGTAGTTTTACAGTTCTAGTCTGTACTGACGTTGTAGCTCCACACTCAACAGGGCAGTAAGTTGGAGTACCATCACGCACAAGCCACATTACTCTTGGCGCCACCAAAGGCACATCCTCTAACAGGGAAGGCAGGATCACCCACACGAAGAGCTGATATGACTCACCTATGAGGCGTTGTGGAAGGCTGGCTGGCCCATGAGGCAGTCGCCAGTAAGCCCTCCTGCACATTGAGGCTGACGGAGTGCTAAGGTTTCGCTGCCAACATACTGTGGGTATTCTCCATAGTATTATGCGGCTGTCGGGATTTTATAATTTATGAGTACAAAAAAAAAAAAATGTGACTCTTGGCATCGAATTACCCAACACCATCCTATAACTAAATTGCAAGTTCACAAAAATGGTTCAGATGGCTCTGAGCACTATGGGACTTAACATCTGTGGTCATCAGTCCCCTACAACTTAGAACTGCTTAAGCCTAACTAACCTAACGACATCACACACATCCATGCCGGAGGCAGGATTCGAACCTGCGACCGTAGCGTTCACGCGGTTCCAGACTGAAGCGCCTAGAACCACTCGGCTACAGCGGCCGGCTTGCAAGTTCACAGAAAAATATTGTTTCTTGTGCATGTAATGACAACTTTGAGATCAGTGGTAAATAAAACTTCGACAGCAATGGAGTGTTGGCAAAAGGATCCTAACGTTTGTGCTTATGTCGCTTTGGGTTACACAGTGTCCTATAGTCATAGAACAGACAATAAACACGGACACTGTCACACACAAAACTTAAATACTAGTTAAGAATTAAGCGAAACAATTCTTTGCATAAAGATTACTGAGCTGCTTTTGATTTCAATAGTTTACTGCAATGGCGAAACATTGCGTTCTATTCGATCCAGTGCCAAATGTTTTATGAAAATACACTCCTGGAAATGGAAAAAAGAACACATTGACACTGGTGTGTCAGACCCACCATACTTGCTCCGGACACTGCGAGAGGGCTGTACAAGCAATGATCACACGCACGGCACAGCGGACACACCAGGAACCGCGGTGTTGGCCGTCGAATGGCGCTAGCTGCGCAGCATTTGTGCACCGCCGCCGTCAGTGTCAGCCAGTTTGCCGTGGCATACGGAGCTCCATCGCAGTCTTTAACACTGGTAGCATGCCGCGACAGCGTGGACGTGAACCGTATGTGCAGTTGACGGACTGTGAGCGAGGGCGTATAGTGGGCATGCGGGAGGCCGGGTGGACGTACCGCCGAATTGCTCAACACGTGGGGCGTGAGGTCTCCACAGTACATCGATGTTGTCGCCAGTGGTCGGCGGAAGGTGCACGTGCCCGTCGACCTGGGACCGGACCGCAGCGACGCACGGATGCACGCCAAGACCGTAGGATCCTACGCAGTGCTGTAGGGGACCGCACCGCCACTTCCCAGAAAATTAGGGACACTGTTGCTCCTGGGGTATCGGCGAGGACCATTAGCAACCGTCTCCATGAAGCTGGGCTACGGTCCCGCACACCGTTAGGCCGTCTTCCGCTCACGCCCCAACATCGTGCAGCCCGCCTCCAGTGGTGTCGCGACAGGCGTGAATGGAGGGACGAATGGAGACGTGTCGTCTTCAGCGATGAGAGTCGCTTCTGACTTGGTGCCAATGATGGTCGTATGCGTGTTTGGCGCCGTGCAGGTGAGCGCCACAGTCAGGACTGCATACGACCGAGGCACACAGGGCCAACACCCGGCATCATGGTGTGGGGAGCGATCTCCTACACTGGCCGTACACCACTGGTGATCGTCGAGGGGACACTGAATAGTCCACGGTACATCCAAACCGTCATCGAACCCATCGTTCTACCATTCCTAGACCGGCAAGGGAACTTGCTGCTCCAACAGGACAATGCACGTCCGCATGTATCCCGTGCCACCCAACGTGCTCTAGAAGGTGTAAGTCAACTACCCTGGCCAGCAAGGTCTCCGGATCTGTCCGCCATTGAGCATGTTTGGGACTGGATGAAGCGTCGTCTGACGCGGTCTGCACGTCCAGCACGAACGCTGGTCCAACTGAGGCGCCAGGTGGAAATGGCATGGCAAGCCGTTCCACAGGACTGCATCCAGCATCTCTACGATCGTCTCCATGGGAGAATAGCAGCCTGCATTGCTGCGAAAGGTGGATATACACTGTACTAGTGCCGACATTGTGCATGCTCTGTTGCCTGTGTCTATGTGCCTGTGGTTCTGTCAGTGTGATCATGTGATGTATCTGACCCCAGGAATGTGTCAATAAAGTTTCCCCTTCCTGGGACAATGAATTCACGGTGTTCTTATT
Source organism: Schistocerca cancellata (assembly GCF_023864275.1). Taxonomy (NCBI): domain Eukaryota; kingdom Metazoa; phylum Arthropoda; class Insecta; order Orthoptera; family Acrididae; genus Schistocerca; species Schistocerca cancellata. The sequence continues at coordinate 132,365,043 of NC_064635.1, read as the reverse complement.
TCAATTTCCAGGAGTGTAGTTTAGAAAAGTAGTCAAGTGACACGCGCATACATTTTACTGATTTTAATGAACGGTAGTGCCTACGTTGATAGTAGGAAGATTCTTATTTCTTGGGAAGCTGCTGGGTTGTTGTCGTTGTGGTCATGTTCTGGTGGCAGACAGCCTTCATGTCCCACATCGTTCATTTTGTGGTAGTGTCACACGAATGATTCCATTATGTCGTTCCTCCTAAAATTCCCGCGTACTGCCATGTTCCAGGTACATTTCGCTAGTGCCCACCCTTAGCCTTGATGACAGCTTCCACTCTCGCAGGCATACGTTCAGTCAGGTGCTGGATGGTTTCTTGGGGAGTGGCAGCCCATTCTTCAAGGACTGCTGCACTGAGGAGAGGTATCGATGTCCGTCGGTGAGGCCTGGCACGAAGTCGGTGTTCCAAAACATCCCAAACGTGTTGTATAGGATCTTGGTCAGGACTCTGTGCAGGCCAGTCCATTACAGGGATGTTATTGTCCTGTAACCTCTCCGCCACAGGTCGTGCATTATGAACAGGTGCTCGATCGTGTTGAAAGACGCAATCGCCATCCCCGAAATGCTCTGCAACAGTGGGAAGCAAGAAGTTGCTTAAAATATCAATGTAGACCTGTGCTGTGATAGTGCCACGCAAAACAACAAGGGGTGCAAGCCCCTCCATAGAAAACACATCATAACACCATCGCCTCCTTACTGGTGGTACTACACACGTTGGCAGATGACGCTCACCGGGCATACGCCTTACCCAGACCCTGCCATCGGATCGCCGCATTGCGTACCGTGATTCGTCACTCCGCACAACGTTTTTCGACTGTTCAATGGTCCAATGTTTACGCTCCTTACACCAAGCTAGGTGTCGTTTGGCATTTACCGGCGTTATGTGTCGCTTATGAGCAGCCGCTCGACCATGAAATCCGAGTTTTCTCACTTCCCGCCTAACTGTCATAGTACTTACAGTGGATTCAGTTGCAGTTTTGAATTCCTGTGTGATGGTGTGGATAGATGTGTACTTATTACACATTACGATCCTTTTCAACTGTCGATGGTGTCTGTCAGTCAACAGTCGAGGTCGGCCTGTACGCTTTTGTGTTGTACGTGTCCCTTCACGTTTCCACTTCACTATCTCATTGTAAACAGTGGGCCTAGGGATGTTTAGAAGTGTGGAAATCTTGCGTACAGACGTATGATACAAGTGACACCCAATCACCTGACTACGTTCGAAGTTGGTGAGTTCCGCGGAGCACCCCATTCTGTTCTCTCACGATGTCTAATGACTGCTGAGGTCGCTGATGTGGAATACCTGGCAGTGGGTGGCAGCACACTGGACATAATATGTATGAGGGTGTCCGCATACTATTGATAACATAGTGTATAAACTTAATACCGGCAAGACGCATTGCTTGCGCGCACGTATATAGCGCAGGACATGATCCAATTTTTCCTTATCGCTTAAGCGGATATTTCTCTTCTTAGTGGTGCTGTTTTAGCTCATATTTACTCTTCTTTCCCCAAATATTAGTTACAGTGGTCCTTTGTAAATGAAACTCTAGCTTCTGCACGCTGAGTTTACGTGCACTTCTACTCTGTCAGTAGATATATTAGAGGTTTAAAACGTAAAGTATACGTGGAAATTTATTTCATTATTAGTAGCCTTACACAAGAAAATTTCATTCTTACTTTAATGTAAAATGCTGTTACTTAACACAAGCAAGTCGTAGTTGTTACGCGCTTGTACTTAGCGCCCCCTGCATTCAAATTTTTCCTGATCGCTTGAGCCTGTTCCTTTGAACAATTGTCCTTTATCTCCGGCATGGTGTACACTTACAATATGCAAATATATTTTTCTTTGGACTCCTGTTATAATTTTATGTAGACAAATGCCTTTACCAATGGGCGAGTACATTAATGCGTTTTTTCTGACATAAGTCGAGTAATTGGCTGCTGTCTTAAGCCATGGTATGTGATGTTTATAGTTTTTATATCAATTTTATACATGACAAGAGTGGCTCGGGTTGAGCTATGTTAGTTTACCATGATGAGTTCGCTTACCTCACAAATATTTTTTCTATTATTAATGTTTTGTTATGCATGGAAAATAGTGTGTAACCATTTATATACCGGTACATTTTTAGACCCCACTCATTCTGATGACTGTATTTTTACAAATATCGAAACCTAGGTCAACTATTAAATAAACGTTTGTTTTGTAACTGGCTGAATGATTTTTTTCAACCACTTCTAAATCTGTTTGTCGACTGTTCGGGATATGATGGTGAAGTGGAAACGCAAAGGAACAACCACAGTTCAACAAAGTCCAGATAGACCTTATCTACTGACTAACAGGGATCGTCGATCATTCCGGTGGGTGGTTGTAAAAAATCGCACGAAATCAGCGTAGGTAGTCACTCGTGAGTTCCAAAGTGTTAGCAGGAGTCCAACCAGCACAGTGACTGTGCGTACGCAATTAAAAAGAATAGCGTACAGTGGTCGAACAGGTCTGTATCTACCGGGTGATCAAACAGTCGGTATAAATTTGAAAACTGAATAATGTAGATAGAGAGGTACAAATTGACACACATGCTTGGAATGACATGGGGTTCTATTAGAACCAAAAAACACAAACGTTCAAAAAATGTCCGCCAGATGGCGCTTCATCTGATCAGAACTTCGACCATAAATATAATAGACTGGCCCTGACGTCATTTTCGTGGCTCTAACATCTCTGGGCTAAAGTCACGTGAATGCTGGCAAAACATGGTTGTTTCGTGTTGCGCTTATGGCTATACTCAGCGTTTTGTCGGGGGAAATGGCATTACATTTCACGTGTAAGTGCTTCTATGATAGTGCAGATGCGTTTATTGAAATCTGCTGACATGACGTTTTTTTGTTTTTTACACTTGAAATAGAGTATCACGTAAATTAAAGTGTTGAAAGTGATGCCTGTAAAGTCAGACTCATATTACATTTTGGAAAGTATCTGTGATAATTCGGTTACAGAAGTAAGTATAACTGTTTCTCGTTCCTATTCATAGGTTCCCTAAGGATGAAAACCGAAGGCAGCTTTGGATACAGGCCCAGAAACGGAAAAACTTTAAGCCATCTGCACATACGCGCCTTTTTGTATATACAAGTGAAATTATAATAAGGTAAGAGCACCTATAGTCGACACATGAAGAGAATTTTTTTTACCTTCTAATACTATTAAATAAATGTAGGCTCCAAAATTATTTTCTGAAACTTCAAAATCTTACCTTTCATCTAAATTAACATTTTTTTAAAACTGATAGTTTAAACTTTTGTAAAAATAGTAGGAACTGACCCTCTGAAGTGCACCTAAAATTGACTAAAATGGACCTGCTCCTAAAGTCGACAATTTTGGCACCTATAGTTGACATAATTCCCATATCCCATTTTCTTTTATAAGTGACTAGAGCTCAAAACGCGGCGAATCCAATGTTTAAAGTTTTGACACGAGCCCACTCTTACTGTTTAAAAGAATTTTAACGACATTTTACTTTAATTGATAGTTTATAGTAATTTCGTCCTGCTGCCCACCAGAAGAGCCTTAGATGTATTTGTTACATTTTATAAATGGTACTGTGAACAAATCCAGGTCAAATGTACTTATGACATAACTTTTCGCAAATAAAAAAGTAGTTTTTGTTGGAAGCGTTTGGCACTCAACTGAGAAATGTAGGTAAAATACGATTCAAACATAGGATGACAGACCGCTGATTTGAAATACCGCCACGTTTTGCCAACAGTCACGTGGTTTATGTTGGAGCCACACCAGCCCTATAGCTTCTGCACAGCAAGGCCAGTCTACTAGTATCTATGGTCGAAGGATCAGAATAGCAATAATTAGCATAACAAAGTAAGACAAAGCAAAGATGATGTTCTTTACAGGAAATGCTAAATTTGTCCATCATCATTTCCCAACAATAGCTGTAGTCTGGGAATAATGTTGTGAACAGCACTGTAAAGCATGTCCGGAGTTATGGTGAGGCATTGGCGTCGGCTGTTATCTTTCAGCATCCCTAGAGATGTCGTTTGATTTGTGATTTCAGGTAACCCCAAAGCCAATAATCGCACGGACAGAGGTCTGGGGAGGCCAAGCATGACGAAAGTGGTGGCTGAGCACACGATCATCACCAAACGAGGTGCCCAAGATATCTTTCACGCGCCTAGCAATATGGTGTGGAGCGCCATCTTGCATAAACATCGTACGTTCCAGCAGGTGTTTATCAGCCAGGCTGGGGATGATGCGATTCTGTAACATGTCGGCGTACCTCTCACCCGTCACGGTAGGAGTTTTGGTGTCCAGGGCTATCGGTGGGACATTTTGTGAACTTAGTTTTTTTTTTTTTTTTGGTTCTAATAAAACCGCAAGTTATTCCAAGCATGTGTGTCAAGTTTTACCTCTCTATCTACATTATTCCGTGGTTTATTAAGTTTTCAAATTTATACTGACTTTTTGATCACTCGGTTTATCATACTCCGCAAGCCACCTAATGGTGTGTGGTGGAGGGTACTTTTGTACCACTGAGCCTTCCAACCCTGTACCAATCGCAAATCCCGCAGGGGAAGAACGATTGTCGGTATCCCTCTGTATTGACTCTAATTCCACGAATTTTCTCCTCATGGACACTGCCGGGACGTGTATGGAAGAAGTAATGTGTTGTCCGACTCTTCCCGGAAAGCGCCCTCTCGAAATTTCGATAGTAGATTGTGTCCATGATGCACAGTGCCTCTCTTGTAACGTCTGCCAATGCAGCTTGTTGAGCATCTTCATAACACCCTCGGCCGACTAAACGATCCCGTGACGAAACGTGTCGCTCTACATTGGATCTTCTCTGTCTCTTCTATCAGTCCTATCTGCTGGGGATTCCAGATGAAAGGGTACAGTACCGCCCGACATTGAAAATAGGTACAACATACTTCATTATTTTTGTCAGAACAACACATTTTTTTTTGTAAAATAACTCAATTTCAATTAATACAGCGAAGCTAGATACCAGTGTGGGAAAGAATGACAATTTATTTATTTAATTGATCACATGTGCACTCCCACAAAGTAAATCCCTACGTCTAGTTTGGTGAGATCTTTTGAAATGAATGAATGTATGGTCGTCTGCTAACCACAGATAGTGAATGTGAATATATGATCATCTTTGAGTCGATCCTTTGGCCACCTTTGGTGGGACCAAAGAGATGAAATTTACCTGAGCTTTGAGCGCCTGAAATGTGGCTGACTAATAGGGTAGTAAGGTGCTCCCCCACTTCGACAGAGGTGTGAGAGGACCTCGAGAACGGCCATGTTTCGGCACTCTGCCGCTGGATCCTGTGCTGTTAACACCTGTTTCAGTTGTGCTCCGTAATGACGAAAGAGTGGAGTCATGGTATGGATGTGGAATATTTAAGAGTAGTTTGAAATAATAATTTCTCTATTTCAGGAACTTTTGTGGGGAGAATTAAATGTCAGGCAGTTAATATTAATGGGATTGTAGTAATCTTCGGAAGTGACCAACGGTCACAATGAAACCACGTGTAGCAATAAGTTGAAATACTTCCGTGTGCTTAAGTTAAGCTGAATCACTAGCGTGTGTACAATAAGTTGAAATATTTAAGAAATAGCGTGTGTACCATAAGTTGAAATATTTAAGAAATGGCGTGTGCAGGACTTGAAATTAGAGACGAGTACTTCCACGTGGTGAGTACTGTGTGAGTCTCAAACTGTGTATGAAACAAAAGATAAAGAGAAGTACTCGTCCATGGTATCAGTTGAGGACTCGCGTGTGTGATGAATAAGTTCTTAATATTACATTGTGTGATATGATTCCGTGTGACGCTAGATTCAAACTCTGAGAGAGAAGCAAGGTGAGTCGGCCGTCTATCCAGCAACGCCACATGGCTTGCATTGCACAGGAAGACGTGCATATATCTCCAGAGTTCATAGTAGGAAAGTAGAATTACAAAGTGGGGCAGTGTCGTGTGAAACTGGGATAAATATTAATTGAAGTGGGAAAGCTGAAAGTGATAATGTTGTGACTATTCACTGTCTTGTATTTCATATTGTAGTGTGGTGTATGTCATGTAATTTGGGTATGTGTGGTTTGCATGGGAGAGTAGCGAGGTAGTTTCAAAAGATTAGGGGGTTATGCTTGTTCCTTCTGTACCGCTCGGTCTGGAGGAAAGTTTCGTGATGATGATTGTGAGAGTCGCAGTGTGAGAAATAATAAAAGATCCACCATCCTATCCAGAAAGTGCACTGTAGCGTTAAATAATTACGAGACCATAATATAGAGATTTACTAATGTAAAGTCATGCCCACTGGGTGGAATTTCTCATGTGTTATTGTTGTAGGTTATAGAATTTGTGTGTTTAGGTTAGAGAATTTATCGGAATAAATAAGATAGTGAAAAGAAAAAGATTGGTGGACTTTTCCTTCGAATTGTATGTCGCCATAATGTCCCGAATTTATAATGTGTGTGCCATTCATATTCAGTGCGGTGGCCACGTGTAGACAAAAGCCGTTAAATAAAAAAGGAAAGAAAATGTGGTATTGCCAGTGTGTAGTGTACAGTCAGAGTTCTGTAAATTACTGATAGTCAGATGCGTGTTTCCGTTGCGTATTATTCATACAGGAGGATAATTTGTAACTTAATTGTGAGTACGAGAGTTCATGTTACTCGATAAATAAGAATGAATCCACTCGCTTGGACCGAGCGAGGTGGCGCAGTGGTTAGCACACTGGACTCGCATTCGGGAGGACGACGGGTCAATCCCGTCTCCGGCCATCCTGATTTAGGTTTTCCGTGATTTTCCTAAATCGTTTCAGGCAAATGCCGGGATGGTTCCTTTGAAAGGGCACGGCCGATTTCCTTCCCACTTCTTCCTTAACCCGAGCTTGCGCTCCGTCTCTAATGACCTCGTTGTCGATGGGACGTTAAACACTAACCACCACCACCACCACCACCACCACCACCACTCGCTTGGCAGACCACTCATCTTGCAGGACTGACTGCTTGATGCCACAGTATGAGCAAGGCAAGTGGGTGCCTCTCACAGATAGATGGATAATACTCAAGAATCGATCGAACAAGCGCCTTATAAGCGACTTCTTTCGTGATTGAGTTACATTTCCTTACGATTCTCCAATGAATTTGAGTGTGTCATCTGATTGTCCCATTACTTGTTTTATATGGTCATTCTGCATAGTTACTCCTAGATATTTTAGAGTAGACAGTGTTTCCACCAGACCCGCCAGGGTAGCCGAGAGCGCTAACCCGCTGCTTCCTGAACTTGGATAGGCCCGCCGGCCACGGCTCCAATCCGCCCGGTGGATTAACGACGTGGGTCGGTGTCCTGGCCAGCCTTGATGTGGTTTTTAGGCGGTTTTCCACATCCCACTAGTTGAATAGGGCTGGTCCCCACATCCCGCCTCAGTTACACTACTCGCAGACATTTGAAACACGTTCGCACTATTTCATGGTTTACACTAGACGCAAACAGCTGGGGTACGCTGATTCCGTCCCAGGGGGTATGGGATAGCGGCAAGAAGGGCATCCGGATACATGTTGAAATTAACCTTGAAAAAATTCGTTGCAACCACGCCGACCCTGCGACAACTGCAGGACAGAGGCACAAGCAAAAGAAGAAGAAGATACTGTTTCCAGAGGTTTGTCATCAATAGTGTAGCTACACTTTAGTGGATTTCTTTTCCTATGGATGCGCAATATGTTACATTTATTTACGTTCAGGGTCAACTGCCAGGGCCTGCACCATTCATCAGTTCTCTGGAGGTCATTCTCCAAATCGTTATTATCTTCTAGCGTTGCTGCTTTGTTACAGACAACTGCATCGTCCGCGAACAGCCTTAGAGAGCTCCTCTTAGGCCACACATTTTTGTAGTCAGTCCTAAGGGACGCTTGATTTGGCGTAATGAGTGAAGCCAGTGGACGTTGGGTGACTGAAGACAAGTGATTTGGAGTGATTAATGACACAATAAACTGTTTCAATCCGCGATGGAACGATTAATGCTTAGCGAAAGCGTGGAGGACGTTTCCTGCTGCCATCATGTGTAGCGCCAGCATCGAAGTAGGCAGAAAGTGGTGATACGGTATTTGGGTGTTTCTCGAGGTTAGGGCGTGGCTGCCTTACTGTGCTTAACAAAACAACGCGGAAGGATATGAACTCATTTTTACAGCATCGTGAACTGCGAACATCTGCATTGAATCTCATAGTGGACAGTGGGCATAATCTAGAATTATCACTCTACAGCGGAGTGTGCGCTGATATGAAACTTCCTCGCAGATTAAAACTGTGTGCCGGACCGACACTCGAACTCGGGACCTTTGCCTTTCGCGGGCAAGTGCTCTACCAACTGAGCTACCCAAGCACGACTCACGCCCCGTCCTCACAGCTTTAATTCCCCAAGTACCTCGTCTCCCACCTTCCAAACTTCACAGAAGCTCTCCTGCGAACCTTACAGAACTAGCACTCCTGGAAGAAAGGATATTGCGGAGACATGGCTTAGCCACAGCCTGGGGGGTGTTTCCAGAATGAGATTTTCACTCTGCAGAGGAGTGGGCGCTGATATGAAACTTTCCTCGTAGATTAAAACTGTGTGCCGGACCGAGACTCGAACTCGGGACCATTGCCTTTCGCGGGCAAGTGCTCTACCAACTGAGCTACCCAAGGACGAGTCACGCCCCGTCCTTCTGTGAAGTTTGGAAGGTAAGAGACGAGGTACTGGCGGAATTAAAGCTGCGAGCACGGGGCGTGAGTCGTGCTTGGGTAGCTCAGTTGGTAAAGCACTTGCCCGCGATAGGCAAAGGTCCCGAGTTCGAGTCTCGGTCCCTCACACAGTTTTAATCTGCCAGGATGTTTCAGTGGTCATAATGTTTTCTCTCTTGAGTGTATATCTACGTCTACAGACGTACTCCGCAAGCCTTCCCTCTACGGATTCCGGTAGGAATTCGCGACGCATCTCTTTCATTCTCGCTTGTTGATCGAACCTAGCGAAAACAAATATAGCAGCTTGCCACTGTATTGCTTCGATCTTCCTTTTAGCCTTTCTGATGTGGGTCGCAAACACTTGAGATGTACTCAATATTGCGTCTCTCTAGTGTTCTTTGTGGAGTCTGCTTTATAGATGGGCTACATTTTCCAAACATTCTTCCAATAAGCCGAAGTCGATCATTCACATTCCCTACTACAAACGTTATTTGCTCGTTCGATTTCGTATCGCTTCGCAACGGTATGCTTACACATGTGATCAACATGACTGTGTAGAGCAGCACATCCCTAACATGGTATTCGAACACTAAAATGTTGTTTCTGTTACTCGTCTGCATTAACTGATATTTTTTTTTAGAACAAGCTGCTACTCATGACACAAAATAGAAATTCTTTCTAAGTCGTCCTGTGTCCTACAGTCACTCAGTGATTAGCCCGCAGCTCGTGGTCGTGCGGTAGCGTTCTCGCTTCCCGCGCCCGGGTTCCCGAGTTCGATTCCCGGCGGGGTCAGGGATTTTCTCTGCCTCGCGATGGGTGGGTGTTGTGTGATGTCCTTAGGTTAGTTAGGTTTAAGTAGTTCTAAGGGGACCGATGACCATAGATGTTAAGTCCCATAGTGCTCAGAGCCATTTGAACCATTTGAACCACTCAGTGATTACATTTTTCCATAAACTACAACGCCATTAGCAAAGAGTTGCATTTGTATTTATAGAGAATCCTATCACACTTTTATGTGTTACTACTGAAGATAAACTTCTCTCATGAACCCTCGCCGCCCAGGACAACGTACTGAGTTCTATGACACAAAAAGTCTTCGAGCCGCTCATTTATCTGGGAACCTAATCCGTATGATCGTACCTTTGTAAACAGTGTGTTCCTGTGTCAATCACTTTTTCAGAAACCTAGGAATATGGAATCTGCCTGTATCCCTTCATTCGAGGTTCGCAGCGTGTCATGCGAGAAAAGGGCAAGCTGATTTTCGCTCTAGTGGTGTTGTCTAAATCCGAGGTGATTTGTGGACAAAAGATTTGCTTCCTGAAGGATTTTTACGATATTCGATCCAAGAACATGCTCAGGAATTTTGCGGCAAAACTATTTTGAGGAGGCCGGCCGGAGTGTCCGAGCGGTTAAAGGCGCTACAGTCTGGAACCGCACGACCGCAACGGTCGCAGGTTAGAATCCTGCCTCGGGCATGGATGTGTGTGACGTCCTTAGGTTAGTTAGGTTTAAGTAGTTCTAAGTTCTAGGGGACTTATGACCACAGCAATTGAGTCCCATAGTGCTCCGAGCCATTTGAACCATTTTTTTATTTTGAGGATATGGGTTTGTAATTTTCCGAGTCCGTTCTTGACACACATCAAAAAAGGTTTTGCATCACCTCGTTCCGTAACCCGTGCAGAAAATTGGAATAGAGATCTACATAAACATCATTTTCACCCTTTACATTGCCCATGAAAACTACCATTCGTATGTTGTACCACCACACACTGAAACCTTCAGAGGTGGTGGTCCAGACTGCTGTACCCACCAGTAGCTCTAATACCCAGTAGCCCGTCCTCTTGCATTGATGCATGCCGGTATTCGTCGTGGCATACTATCCACAATTTCGTCAAGGCACTGTTGGTCCAGATTGTCCCACTCCTCAACGGCGATTCGGCGTAGATCAATCACAGTGATTGGTGCGTCACGTAGTCCGTAAACAGCCCTTTTCAATCTATCCCAGGCATGTTCGATAGGGTTCATTTCTGAAGGTTGCTGGCCACTATAGACGAGCGATGTCGTTACCCTGAAGGAAGTCATTCACAAGATGTGCACGATGGGGGCGCGAATTGTCGTCCGTGGAGACGAATACCTCGCCAATAAGCTGCCGATATCGTTGCACTATCGGTCGGAGGATGGCATTCACGTATCGTACAGCCGTTACGGCGCCCTCCATCACACCATCGGTGTACGTCAGCCCCACATAATGCCACCCCAAAACATCAGGGAACCTTGCTGTACTCGCTGGACAGTGTGTCTGAGGCGTTCAGTCTGACCTGGTTGCCTCCAAACGTCTTGGACAATTGTCTGGTTGAAGGCATATACGACACTGATCGGTGCAGAGAACGTGATGCCAATCCTGAGCAGTCCATGCGGCATATTGTTGGGCTCATCTGTTTCGCGCTTTTTGGTGTCGTGCTTGTAAAGATGGACCTCGCCATGGACATCGGGAGCGAAGTTGCGCATCATGCAGCCTACTGCGCACAGTTTGAGTCGTAACACGACGTCCTGTGGCTGCACGAAAAGCATTATTCATCATGGTGGCGTTGCTGTTAGGGTTCCTCCGAGCCATAATCCGTAGGTAGCGGTCATCCACTGCAGTAGTAGCCCTTGCGCGGCCTGAGCGAGGCATGTCATCGACAGTTCCTGCCTCTCTCCTCCATGTCCGAACAATATCGCTTTGGTTGACTCCGAGACGCTTGGACACTTCACTTGTTGAAAGCTCTTCTTGGCGCGAAGTAACAATGCGGACGCGATCGAACCGCGTTATTGACCGTCTAGGCACGGTTGAACTACAGATAACACGAGCCGTGTACCTCCTTCCTGGTGGAATGATTGGAACTGATTGGCTGTCGGAGCCCCTCCGTCTAATAGGCGCTGCTCATGCGTGGTTGTTTACATCTTTGATCGTGTTTACTGACATCTCTGAACAGTCAAAGGGATAGTGTGTGTAATAAAATATCCACAGTCAACGTCTACCTTCAGGAGTTCTGGGGACCGGGGTAACGCAAAACTTATTTTGAACTGTGTATGGTAGTCGCCTGTTCTATTCTTTCAGTCGCCTGGTTCTTCACGCAGTGGAGAAGTTCGCAATAAATGAAGCTAAATAAGGGGCTAATGCCGACCAACACTATTTGTGAAACCTAACTGGGTTACCATCAGCCGGCCGGTGTGGCCGACCGGTTCTAGACGCTTTCCTCTGGAACCGCGCGACCGCTACGGTCGCAGGTGCGAATCCTGCCTCAGACATGGATGTGTGTGATGTTCTTAGGTTAGTTAGGTTTAAGTAGTTCTAAGTTCTAGGGGACTGGTGACCTCAGATGTTAAGTCCCATAGTACTCAGAGCCATTTGAACCATTTTTTTGGGTTGCCATCTGGACTTTGCGACTTATTTATTTTCAACACTTTCAATTGCTTCTGGATGCTATGGGTCGCTACTTTCATATCTCTAATACGGGAGTCTCTCTAACAGTCAGACGATAGTACGTCTGTTTGATCCTCCGGCGTGAATGATTTGTGTAAACGTGAATTTGGAAGATTCAGCTGTCCTTTTTCTGCCTTATTTTGGCACAACAAACTGATTAAGGAGTGACTGGACAGAAGCCTTCGATCAGCTTAATGATTTTACGCAATACCTAAATTTTCTCGGGTTCTCTGCAAGATCTTTGGCTAATGTATGACGGTGGAAGTTGTTACATGCTTCGCACTTCCACCTTTTTGGAGACGCATCAGATCCTGCTAACTTCTGCCTGTTAACATTTCTGCGTTATTTTTTGAACCGAGAGTCTAACAATCTCTATCTCCTCAGCATTTTCCAAATTTTTTTTATTAAATCACGTTGGGCCTTTTCTGTCCTTAATCTACTTACTCGGCACATATTTCTACAGAGAGCGGTTTAAAGTCCGTTTAAACTTTACCCATAATTCCTCTACGTCCATCGTATTGTAACTAAATGATATCCATTCATTGACTAAGTAGGATGGTAACAGTTTGTCTGATCGTTCCAGCACAAAAATTCTCTCTGCTTTCTTAATGGATTTAGTAGCCTTTGGGCTTCAAATCAATCTTCAGACTGAAGACTACAGTAACAAACGTGTGCAAGAAATCGCGCTGTGAATTTTTCCCCTACGTCTCTGCGACGCAGGGCGTGCGGCCGCTGCAGCGCGAGTCAGTCCGCTTTATAGCCATGCATGAGGAAAGTAATTCCATTTTGGCACATTTTATTTCTTCAGTTGTGTTCTTATTTTTGGGATTCATTCTAATGGAATATGAGGCTCTCAATCTTTGATTTTCTTTCTTTTCTTTTCTTTTTGGTGGACATACGTGCCCTGGCATTTGCCTCACAGCTGCAGGAAGAGCACCAAAAGCTCAGGTAAGGTGGATTTTCTTGTAGCTCGGACAGTCCACGGCTATACTGCCGGTTCATAGTGCCCAACGGGCACAATATTTCGGCGACATGTCTGATCGCCGAAATATTGTGCCCGTTGGACGCTATGAACCGGCAGTATACCCGTGGACTGTTCGAGCAACAAATACGCCGGGAGAAACTGAAGAATCATATTTTCTTGTAGCTTATATTTGTTTACTTGTGGATTCTCTTATATCTTATTTTGGTGTTGTTCTTATGTTGGTTGTTGTTGTATCTATTGTAGTTCAATATTCCTAAGGTATGTCTTTTTCTTCGTTGTTTGAGCTATTGTACTTTGATGTTCGGTATGATATTTGTGACAGTGGGTACACGTTCTGCGAAATGTTACTGAATACGTTTTGCAATGGTGTATGATGGTAGAGGGTACTGAAAGTGGGGGTTTCTGAATTTCCAACGTTTGGCAGTTCGTAGAATTTTTATTGGGCCATGTGTTGAGAACTGGAGCCGTCCTGCTATGCGTAGGTTGCGTCTGCCGTGGGCTTGAATTCTGCCAGTTTGGGATTCAGAATTGATCCATGTTATCGCTGCATATTCTAGTGTATATATATATCTAGTATATATATAGAATCACCCAAGAAGGGGCACGTATAATTTGCCACTTATTAGTTCTACCAGATTCATGCGAGCGCGGACTTTGTCGGTAGTGAGGGAGGTGTGGGGTGGCCAACTTAAGGTATAGTCGAGGGTTATTCTCAGGTCCTTAGCTGTATTTTTTGGATGCATGTTTCCATTCCAGAGTTTTATGTTTGTACTGTTCAGTGGTTGATTACGTTTATGGCAAAGGTGCCTGTGCCTGAAGAAGGTCATTTGACTTTTAGCGCAATCTGCAAATGCAGTAAGATACGCAACTATAGTAACTGTTCTTCGACTATTGTGTCTCATACCAGCTTCTACATTGCCTGCGAAAAAACGTGAAGCACACAGAGCCTAAAAACGAAACGAAACTTCACGGGATGAGAGTGTGTGCGATGTTAAAAAGTGAGTGGAATTTACAAATAACCAGGCAGCGTGAGCCCACTTACCAATATGACGCTACAGCGAGTGTAGCACTGACACACGAACTGATTCGGTTGGGAGGGGCGCCCTGAGGCCAACTGGCCCACAATTACTATGGTAACTGGTCCTTGATATGCTGGTTACTGACGCCAGGGTGGGTCTAACGTCAGAGCTAGTCCCACGCATATTCTATTGGGCACAGATGTAGGTATCTATTGATCACGTGAGCACTTCAACACCACGCACACAGTAAATAGACACACATATTATTTGTGAACGAGCATTGTCCTGCAGAAAAATGGCACGATAATATTGTTGCACGAGATGTAACACATGAGGTGGCAGGATATCTGTGACGTGTCGTTGACGAGTCAGCGTTCACCCAGTGTCTAACACCCGTCAGCTGAAGTCATACCAAATGCCTGTCCACATCAGGACGCCACCAGTAACTCCGCTGTGTCTCTCGAAAAACATCGCCGCCATTCCCTCCGACGATTGTCATTTGGCGTAGTGCGGAACTGTGCTCCACCGCAGTCTTCATGTTGAATATTTCTGCCCTCATACACTGGAGAGCCAAACAAACTGCTACACCTGCCTAGTATTGTGCAGGGCCCCCGCGACCACACACAAGTGCCGCAACACGACGTGGCACGGACTCGACTAACGTCTGAAGGAGTGCTTGAGGAAATTGACAGCATGAATCATGTAGGGCAGTCCACAAATCCGTAAAAGTACGAACTGGTGGCGATCTCTTCTGAACAGCACGTTGCAAGGCATCCCTCGTATGCTCAATAATGTTCACGTCTGGAGAGTTTGGTGGCCAGCGGTAGTGGTTAAACTCAGAAGAGTGTTCCTGGAGCCACTTTGTAACAACTCTAGGCGTGTGGGGTGTCGCACTTTCCTGCTGGAATTGCCCAAGTCCGGGTGAATGTACAATGGCCACAAATGGATGCAGGTGATCAGACAGGATGCTTACGTACGTGACACCTGTCAGAGTCGAATCTATACGTATCAGCGGTCCCATATGCACACGCCTCCTCCAGCTTTAAGAGCCCCTGCTGATATGCAGGGTCCATGGATTCATGAGGTTATCTGCATACCCGTACACGTCCATCCACTCCATACAATTTGAAACACGACTCATCCGAGCAAGCAAAATGTTTCCACTGATGAACAGTCCAATGGCAGTGTTGACAACCCAGGTGAGGCGTAAAGCTTCGTGCCGCGCAGTCCTCAAGAGTACACGAATGGGCCTTCGGCTCCGAAAGCCCGTATCGGTGATGTTTCGTTGAATGGTTCGCGCGTTGACAGTTGTTGACGGCCCAGCACTGAAATCTGCAGCAATTGGCCGAGGGGTTCCACTTTTGTCACGTTGAACGATTCTCTTCGGTTGTCGTTGGTCCCGCTCTTGCAGGGACTTTTCCTGGCCGCAGCGATGTCGGAGATTTGATGTTTTGTCGGATTCCTGATATTCACGGTACACTCGTGACAGGATCGAACGGGAAAATCTCCATTTCATCGCTATCTCGGAGATGCTGTGTCGCATCACTCGTGCGCCGACGGTAACACCACGTTGAAACTCACTTAAATTTTGATAACATGCCATAGCAGCAGCAGTAACCAATCTAAGTACTGCGCCAAACACATGTCTTACAGAGTCCGTATTCTGCCTGCTTACATACGAGGTGCATTCAAGTTCTAAGGCCTCCTATTTTTTTTCTCCGCACTGGAAAGAGATAGAAACATGCGATTTGTTTTAAAATGAGGCAGCGTTCATTGTCAATACGTCCCAGAGATGGCAGCACTGTACGGCAGATGGAATTTTACCGCCAGCGGCGAGAATGAGAACTGTTTTAAATACTTAAAATGGCGACGTTTTCCTTACTTGAACAGCGTGCAATCATTCGTTTTCTGAATTTGCGTGGTGTGAAACCAATTGAAATTCATCGACAGTTGAAGGAGACATGTAGTGATGGAGTTATGGATGTGTCGAAAGTGCGTTCGTGGGTGCGACAGTTTAATGAAGGCAGAACATCGTGTGACAACAAACCGAAACAACCTCGGGCTCGCACAAGCCGGTCTGACGACACGATCGAGAAAGTGGAGAGAATTGTTTTGGGGGATTGCAGAATGACAGTCGAACAGATCGCCTCCAGAGTTGACATTTCTGTGGGTTCTGTGCACACAATCCTGCATGAAGACCTGAAAATGCGAAAAGTGTCATCCAGGTGGGTGCCACGAATGCTGACGGACGACAACACGGCTGCCCGTGTGGCATGTTGCCAAGCAATGTTGACGCGCGACGACAGCATGAATGGGACTTTCTTTTCGTCGGTTGTGACAATGGATGAGACGTGGATGCCATTTTTCAATCCAGAAACAAAGCGCCAGTCAGCTCAATGGAAGCACACAGATTCACCGCCACCAAAAAAATTTCGGGTAACCGCCAGTGCTGAAAAAATGATGGTGTCCATGTTCTGGGATAGCGAGGGCGTAATCCTTACCCATTGCGTTCCAAAGGGCACTACGGTAACAGGTGCATCCTACGAAAATGTTTTGAAGAACAAATCCCTTCCTGCACTGCAACAAAAACGTCCGGGAAGGGCTGCACGTGTGCTGTTTCACCAAGACAACGCACCCGCACATCGAGCTAACGTTACGCAACAGTTTCGTCGTGATAACAACTTTGAAGTGATTCCCCATGCTCCCTACTCACCTGACCTGGCTCCTAGTGACTTTTGGCTTTTTCCAACAATGAAAGACACTCTCCGTGGCCGCACATTCACTAGCCGTGCTGCTATTGCCTCAGCGATTTTACAGTGGTCAAAACAGACTCCTAAAGAAGCCTCCGCCGCTGCCATGGAATCATGGCGTCAACGTTGTGAAAAATGTGTACGTCTGCAGGGCGATTACGTCGAGAAGTAACGCTAGTTTCATCGAATTCGGGTGAGCAGTTAATTAGAAAAAAAAAACCGGAGGCCTTAGAACTTGAATGCACCTCGTATTTCTGTATTTGAATACACATGCCTATATCAGTTTTTTTGGCGCTTCATTGTGTTCCAATGAGGTCCAACATCGGGCCACTGTCACATTCAAATGCCCCACAAATGTGTAAGTTGCACGATTCGACCAGCTGGCCATATGGATACACATGGAGTCCCGTTTCGAACTCTTTTACATGCGAGTACAGTCTGCGCAGGGTAAGCTGATCTACGTGTAGTGCCGATTTTCGTATAAAGCGCTGGACGAGTTCATTTGTTAGTTCAGAAGAGGAAGCCGACACTTCGCCACCTTTCGGCCGGCCGACTATGACAGAATCGAGGCGCACGCCCTGCGATCCTATTCAAACATTTTTTCGATAACTGTTGGGAAAAAAATTTCATTTTTGCGTTACTTACAGCTGTATATGTCAGGCTCATGGTGATGTGCCCATCATTTCGTTAATGGTCATGGGTACTGTGATATTTACACGGAAGTAAGACACTACGCGAAATTCGAAAATGTTTGCAATGAAAAATAGGGGGACATATGATTCTGCGGTTGATGCACATTACAGAATATGTTGCTGTGTATGAAATTTAGCTAAGTTATTGAATTTTTCATTGGAGTATCTGTCACCAATCGCGAGATAATTGATGTGATTTAGCGCACTCATTTGCGATCGCACCGCACCAGCTATAAATACAGAGTAAATATTCTGAATGGTGGGCTCCATGTGGTTTCCAAATTGTGCAGCGACCGTAAACCACAAAATTACCAAATAAGCAGAACCAGTCGCAAAATCATGTTTTCTTTATTTACTTTTGCAAATCGATTTCAACTGATTAACAGCCATCAACGGTTCTTTCAACGAATATGTGCCCTGAGTAGTAACACTGTCTTCAAGACAGTTAATCAGTTAATCAGTTGAAATCGATTAGCAAAAGCAAATAAAGAAAACATGATTTTGCGACTGGTTGCAGCTTATTTGGTAATTTTAGAGTAAATATTTAAATCATTCCTCATATTTCATAAGCGATTTGACATATGGAAATGAGATTTCGGCAAATGATAGCACTCAAAGAGGAGAGTATTTTGCCATATGGTTATTATGCAAAACTTCATTATCTACCATGTTAATCCAATAACTACAGAGCTCTTCGATGAAAGAATGTAATTTTTAGGGGCCATCCATAGCTGGTTGAACGAGAAATTCTATGGGCTTTGGTACAACATGAGTGAAGACATTACACGTTTATTTTTCATAAGGTGCTGACCTTACTTTTCTCAGATCCTCACTTAATAAACTTGATAGACCACTGTTTCAGAATTCTCTCACAGTTTCTTTTGCACAACATGTTCATGGGATCATACTGTGTAAATTCCGCTGTGTATTGACAAAAGAAGCAAATTTTAATATGGCGACAAGAGAAATGTGTTTTACTCAAAAATTCGCCACTCATGATGCTTCTCTGAGAGTTTTAATTGGTTAACAAGTCAAGCAAAAATAGATCACTCCATTTTTGCGGAATTATTTTTAGATACTGAGCCAAGGAGAGGGGACAGCAGATCTTTCTGAACTGTCCTCTTGCATGTGTGGGCGTGTAGGGCTGCATTTCACATTTACAAAAAGTGTGACCTTATGCCTCAGTACAGAAGGGCACTTCCCCTGCAGCGCTCGGCGTTCCCCCTACAATGCCTGCCCGCACCCCCACCATTACTGCTCTTCCCACGCATGCCCTGCCGACAGCACATCTACCGGCCACCGTATTCTGTGCCGACTCCACCTCACACGACTATGCAGAACCACCATGTCCATAGTGATTACTTACTTATTTATTTATTTTTAATTTATTAGCTTTTGGTTAATGCCCATCGAGCCATCGCAATTGTGGAATGTCAGTTACGACGATACGAACGCAAGGACAACGCAACACCCAGGCCCTGAGCTGATAAAATGTCCGACTCCGCCAGGAATCGAACCCAAGCCCCCTCACATAGCAATGTCCATAATGAACACTCAACAGCAGATGCTGTTCACACGCCTTATATACCCAGCCAGGCCTGGTTATACGAGGGTAATCCCAAAAGTAATGTCTCCTATTTTTTTATAAGAACATAGACCTCTTTATTTCTACAATGGTTTACATCAGTTTACAGCTTGAACATTTAGCTATTTTTTGACATAATCACCATTTCTGTCGATGCATTTTTGTAGAAGCTGTGGCAGTTTTTGTATGCCCATGTCATACCAGCTCGCCGCTAAGCTGTTCAAAAAGTTATGAACCTCTTCTTTCACCTCGTCGCCGGAGATGAATCGCTGGGACCACAATTAACGCTGGCAGGTACTGTGAGACTCTGAAAAAACTCAAATGGGCAATTCAGAACCGGAGAAGAGAAATGGAATGTTGAGCAAGGGCGTACACATTCTCCACGACAACGATCGCCCATAAATCGCTCGGCAAACCGTTGCTCTCCTGCAACAGTTTCAGTGAAAGATAATAACCCACCCACCCTATAGTTCTGACTTGGCGCTCAGTGACTATCATCTGTTCCCTTGGTTAAAAGAACATTTGGCCGGATAGTGATTCGCCTCTGACGACGAGGTGAAAGAAGAGGTTCATTACTCTCTGAACAGCATGGTGGCGAGCTGGTATGACATGGGCATACAAAAATTGCCACAGCGTCTACAAAAATGCATCGACAGAAATGGTGATTATGCCGAAAAATAGCTAAATGTTCAAGCTGTAAACTGATGTTAACCATTGTAGAAATAAACAGGTCTATGTACTTATAAAAAAATAGGAGACCTTACTTTTGGGATTAGCCCGGTAACATTTTTTAAAAAATCAGTTTGGCATTGTTCTGAATTCGAATACTTTTCCCTAAAAATCCCTATTTTTTCAACATAATGTCTGGTCGGCGTTGGAGCCAGAGTCTTGCTCATTCATTTTCTCTAGGCCAAACAGATGGATGTCAGAAGGTCTGAGATCCGGGCTGTAGGGAAGGTGAGTAACGACAGTCCAATTGAAGTATTGTGAACTCCTCTCGTGTCGATAGACTTGTGTGAGGAGTTGTGTTGTTGTCTTGGAGATGCCAACCAACACGGTGAAGTCATTTCTTCAATTTCGTAAGGTAGCACAGCTCACTCCAGAGCTGCACCATGAAACAGACTGGCCGCTTCACAGTCACAGAAGACCGTCGCCCTGGCCTGACCGGCTGAGGGTGCGGTTTCGAACCATTTTTCGGCGGAGATCCATCCCATGATCGTCTAGGGAAGTAATTCCAGTGGTGGTTTCCTGTAGCCTTCCACCGTCCTCCACATCCTGTCGGCTCCCTGATCCAGTTTCCCACTGGGTTGGTTACCCAACCTTCCACGGGGTTGCTCAGATTAATGGAGGCACTATTTGTAAGAAGAGTTGGAGAAGAAAGAAAAATGCTCAAAGTCATCAGAAAGAGAAAACGGAACTGGATTGGACATTGTTTGGAGAGGGACTGATTATTGAAGGAAGGAATATATGGAATGGCGGAGGGAAAAAGGGGAAGAGGAAAAAGAAGATATCAAATGCTGGACAATATCAAAGGAGGCAAATATTCAGAAATGAAAAGACTGGCTATGGACAGACAAAAGTGGAAGAGGCTTAAGGGGTTCCGGAACGCCCTATACTTGCAATGTTAAAATAACGCTTATAAATTACATCTTTCCTCACAAAGTATTTGAGGTAGGAAGTTGAACTTTTTGCAGATTATTTATTGGAATATGGGCTACAACTTAACACAGGGATTTTACAAAATTTTAGTTCAGTTATTAAAGAGGATTTTTTTTTCAATTGTAATGAAAATTCACAACATTTTTTGCAATTTCTTATTTATATATTCAAAAATATACAGTTTTTTGGAAAAAGGCTGTGTTAAATTATGCAGAAGGTACTGTGTAACATTTACTGAAAGTGTGAAACAAATATGTTTGGAAGATCCTTAGAAAACATGTAATTAGTATGAGAAAATAAAAGTTTTGGGAATCGAGCGACAAAGATTGGATTAACTTTTTAGCTCATTCCAGGTCCATAGGATGGATTATCTTCATCCTCTGTAAACTCCTCCTCCAGCTTCCTCTTGTTCCTCCTCCTGTTTACTCTTGCTTGTATTTCTAGACTCTTTACAGCCCTGTCTGCAGCCCGAAGGCGTTCCTTGTCTAAAGCAAGCATCGCTCGTACCATGTTAGAACCTATCTTCATTCCCATATTTCTAAATACCTTGCACCTTACAATGTTGCCATCATTGAAAGTCGCAACAGCATCATACACACCAAAGTGAAGTGTTTCTATTCCAACAAATACAGTCTTGGGGAATTAATTACGAATATTTTCGAGATAACGACAGAGTAAATAAACATGAAACAATCGACAATCACACCAGCGATATACATTGAACCATCACAGGTTAGCCACAACACATACTTTATCTCACAACACTAAAATGTACCTGATGAACACGGACGTTAATAATAACACCATTTGACAGCAGTTTAACAGCGCCACAGTGGGTCACGCCCACGTAGAACACATTTCAAAAAAAATTTAAAAATAGTTGTAGTCTTCGGAATTGAATAAATTATATATCTATTAAAAGGTAATAGTCTGCAGATTCAGAAAACGCAAAAAAGTAAAAATTGAACTTTTCATGATTTTGAGCCTTTCCGGAGCCCCTTAACCCATGACAAGAACTGCCATAAGGCAGAATACCATACATGCATTTCGGAGGAGAAGTGGTGAAGTGGTGTAGCACCACTCCATGTTGAGATTTTGTTTCCGTTTCGAATTGACGAACCCATGATTCATCGCCTGTGACGGTATTCCACAAAAAATTGTCACGACCGGCCTCGTAACGCGCAAGCAATTACACACAAGTGGCCCTTCGTTGGTCTTTACGGTCTTCTAAATGTTGAAATGTGTGCGAATTCCTAAGGGACAAAACCGCTGAGGTCATCGGTCCCTAGAAATACACACAACTTAAACTATTGCTAAGAACAACACACACACACACACACACACACACACACACACACACACACACACACACACCCATGCCCGGCGGGAGCGGCTGCGCATACGGTCTCCTGTTAGGCGTCGGGGAACTCAGCGGGCACCTCTGGACAAGTGCGCCAGCACTGCCAGCAGAGACGCCCAGTCGTGCAGCGAGGTGTTTGAGTGTGACCTGTCGATCACGTCGAATGAGAGTGTCCGCACATTCGAACAATCTAGGAGTCACATATGTTTGTGGCCGGTCGCACATGTTTGTGCGACATTATTGCGACGATGACAGACGCCTCGCCCAACGACTCACCGTGCTTTTGTTCACTGCCAGGTCTCCGTAGACACCCTGCAAGCGCATATGAATATCTGCGATGCTCTGGTTTTCCACCTGAGCTGTAGTAAAAATTGCTGTTTTGAAGCGCGCGCCGCAACGCGTTGTGTGAAGCAGTCGCGGTAGCGCCGCTGTGGTAATCGCAGCTTTGGTGTCTCCCTCTGATGGGAAAGGGGAAATGCCTATTCTTGTGCATTTAAGGGGCGCTATGAGCTCGGCAGTGGCCCTCATCTCCTCTCCATCCAATCCAAAGTCCACAACCGCCTCCGACTCCTCAAACTCCTCTCTGGCCAGACATGGGGGTTGCACCCCTCTACCATCCTCCACACCTACAAATCCTTAATCCGCCCCATCCTCTGTTATGCCAGTCCTGCCTGGATATCTGCCCCCCCCCCAAATTCTATAAGTCCCTCCAGATCCTTGAGCGTCATGCACTCCGCCTCGTCTTCCGTATACGCCTCCCGTCCCCCACGCGGATCCTCTATGATCTCATTCCTTTCCCCCATCTGCTCCTATTCCTCGAACATATCATCATCTTCTACACCTCCCGCCGTCTTGAACACCCTCACCCCTTGGTTGCTCCACTCCTCTCCCATCCCCGCCCCCTGCCACGTCTTCACCGTTGTGTCCCCCCTACCCTCCATCTATACACCCTACATCTCCTTTCCCAAGGTGGCTTCCAACTCCCCCTCCCGGATGATGCCCTCTCTCCCTCCATTTATCCTTCCTATCACATCTGATCCTCACCCCCCTCCTTTCCTCCATCCTTTCTCTGGGCTCCCTCTTCCTCCCCCCTTCCATCCTGTGTTTTCTCCCCACCTATCCTCTCCCTATCTCCTTTCTCCCCCCCCTCCCGAGTCCTTTTGTACTCCCCTCCTCTGCCTTCCCCACTCCCTGGCACGTCTGCTCAGCATCCCCCACCCCTCTTACGGATCCTCCTCTTCCATTGGCTCCTTTCCCCCTTCCCCCTCCACTTTTCCTCTCCTTCCCCCCTCCCCCTTTTTCCCGTCATCTGACCAGTTTCCCCCTACCTGCTCTTGGGTGTGGTATGTCATATTTGTGCCAACTTTTAGTGCAGTGTTTAAGTGAGTGTTCAGTGTTGTGCGTCCTTCCAGAGTGTCGCGAACAGAAATCATGCTGTCGCTGAGTGTGCTTTTTATATCTCTTGCGAACAGAACCCAGACTGTCGCCGTGTTTTTTAATTGTCTGTGTATTATTTTTCTGCTTTCTGTGTATTTTATTAGCATCATCCACCCTGTGTTTTATGTTTTAAGCTACAGAATCTTCTGCCATTTTACCTTTAAGTCACCGATTTTATCGCCAACGGTTATTATTTTTTTATCATCTTCATCTTTTTAAAACAAATCCTGTAGGCTGAAGAGCGGCCTAATAAGCTGCTGCCAGCCCGCCCCCTTTAGGGGGAATCGAAACTCAATAAAGGAAAAAAAAACTCGGCAGTGGGTCAGTCGCAGTCTGTCAGTCTCGGCGAGTCAGCCGGGTCAGCCGGGTCAGTGTGGGCCAGTCAGTGTCTGTCTGTCGTCCGGAAAGCTAGTGTGTGTTAGGCCGCCAGTCTACTCGAGTTTGTTCAGGCAGTGGACATTGGCGGTTGGATTGATCGGTGGGTCGGTCTCTTCCTGGGGCAGGGATGCCGGATAGCCTGAGGGCATGTTTCCTCTGCAGGGGCGGGTCCGACCGAGTGATCGCTTAGTCAATGTTAGTCTGCCGCCTGGAGTGCCAGGATGTCGTTCGGATCGATCTTTGAGGCCGGTTGGATCGATCGGTTGGTCGGTCGTGCACTGACACACAAGATGCCTTGTCAGTCTTGAGCGTCGGCGCATGCGACGTCGGCACGTGGCAGCCAATGGGCCGCGCTGTATAGCGAGGGGTAGTGGCTTCGCGGTCGACACTACAGCAAGAGGAGTCAACCCACGACATCGGTCTGGCCGGGGCGAGCTGCGACGCCGTGAGACGGGAGATTGGCGCGCCTTCCTGCCTCCGTTGAAGCGGCTGGCAGCGGACGGTTCGGGAGAGCGTTTAGGGTGCTGTGCCAGGCCTTCTTGAGACATCACAGTTTTTAGAAGTTAAGTGATTTGTGATATGTTGTTTCATTTATTTGTTAAATTCTACTTGTTTTCTTGGTCTCTCGTCCCCAGCTTGATCCTTTGTCTCCCGTTCGCATTTGTTAGGCAGTTAGTGTCTGTCTGTTTGTCGGCCTACCATACGTTAATAGCTGCCTCTGTCATGTTTGTCGGATTCGGTGTTAACGAATTTATAGAATTAAGGTGTAAAGGCCGAATTCCAGAGATATGTTTTTATCTTGCCTATCATCTTGCGAGGCGGTATATCTGTAATGTAGAGCATGTTGTACATTTTATGTAAGTCTGAATTTGGTTTTATTTAAATAGTCATTTTTATAAAGTTGCCACCGTTTCGCCGTAAGAGTCCTTTTAAAAACAAATTGCACTTTCGGTGGCAAATAATTTCTTGGTGTGAGTGTTTGTACCATTTCCATCCCTCTTACGCGGTGCATAGTTAATGTGTTTGTGTGAGTTGTTAAAATTTTAGTTTAAAGTAATCTGGTGTGTTGCAGATTTGCACCAGTGTAGTCTTTCAGAGATTGTTGTGAGCGGTCGTGACTACAGTCGTGTTGAAAGTGAGCGGCAAGCTTCTCAGCCCGAAGGCTCATACTGTCAATATTGTTCTTTCTGCCTCTAAATAAAATTATAACTTGATATTTCGAGGGTGCTTTTCTGCTTATAAATTTTAAATCTGTTTTTGAAAAGGCTTTTATGAATAAAATTCCCATTTGTTAAAGGTAATTTCATTTTCATCAGTTACTCTCTGGCAACTACTTCCACGTTCACCTAGTGTGATTAAATGTGTTAATGTTCTTGATGAATCGCTAGTAAATAAAGTAAATTCTTTAAGAAAAGATTTTGAAAGTAAATTCACGGTTCACCACCAAAAGTAACTCAAGTGTAAACTACCTGCTTGGAATGCACCTCTCTTACAGACGTCATTTTGAATGCTGCCTATAGCGCCGCAGCCGATCGTATCTTCACGAACTTCAGAGGCTGAAGATGGAATATTGCACCATGACCCGCAGCAAATTCCGCAATTCTTCAACCGAAACTGTCCGAGACAAAAACAAGTGTTGCATTACTGTCATAGGGAATTGCAACTACAGGGTGGCTCAGGGGAACGGGAAATTTTGAACGTTACAGTTGGTAGCACTGTAGCACCGGCAGATGTTCGAAACTTCGCAGAATTGATGTGAACGCATTGCCATTTAGAATTGGACTGGTGCGGAACGTGCAGTAGCTGTGAGAGCTATTTTACAAAAATGGTGATAGTGCGACTGCCGCGCAGAGGACATTTCGACAGCATTACCATCTTGGACGTCATGGACGTGTCCCACCTGCGCATGCGATTACAACGTGGGTGTGTAATTTTGAAGAAACAGGATCTGCCTTGAAAAAGAAACCTCCAGGTGGCATTCCAACGGTACTTACCCCAGAGAACATTGCAGCTGCTAGAGCTGCAATCGAGAGAAGTCCTCGCCGCTCCGGTCGACAGCATGCATCTTCGCTAGGGATTAAGCGACGAAGCTTACAAGGAATACTGCACGAATTAGACTTCCATCCCTATAAGTTGCAGATTGTGCAACACTTACATGAACGAGACCCAGCGTCACGTATGGAGTTTAATAGCCAGATATTGGCTAAAATCAACGAGGACGCGAATTTCCTTGGTAACTTATGGGTATCAGACGAAGCCCACTTCCACCTCAACGGATTCGTGAACAAACAGAATTTTCGTTATTGGGCACAGGACAATCCTTGTGAGTTTCCACAGCGACCACTACATAGCGCCAAGGTCACAATATGGTGTGCTGTATCATGTCATGGTGTTATCGGCCCTTATTTTTTTGAACGTGAGGATGGTAGTGCAGTGACGGTAACATCCGCTCGATATGTTGAAATGCTTCAAACATTCTTTACACCGAGACTGTACGAGCTTAATCTTAACGTCGAAAACATGTGGCTTCAGCAGGACGGAGCCACGTCACACACTGCTCGACAGTCGATGGCAGCAGTTCGTCAATTGTTTGGAAGACGCGTTATTTCACGTAACGGTGACATTGCATGGCCTGCGAGATCCCCTGATCCTAGTGTGTGCGACTTCTTCCTGTGGGGATATCTTAAAGGCAAGGTGTACCGTACACGTCCAGCAACAATCCATGAACTGAAGGAGAACATTGAAAACGAAATCACTGCCATTCCCCAAGATTTGCTACACCGCGCATTCCAGAGTTTTCATAACAGGCTGTTAGAGTGTGAACGCCGAATGGGAGCACATCTTTCCGATGTCATCTGTAAAAAGTAAACAGGCACTTTTGGACATTTTGATTGTAAAGACATACTGAATAATGGCATACTGAATACATTCACTTTCGTTAATAAATTACTAGTTTCATGAATTTATTCATGGAAATTTATTTATTTATTTATTTAACGTGGCAAGATTAGGGCCATCAGGCCCTCTCTTACATCTAACCAGGCATTCTACTTATTTTACATTCATACGTTTTAGTAGGCATGTTAAACTACACCTAGTACAAAAAGTGAAATAAACAATTAGAAAGGTACACCTGGAAAAATACATACATATAGAGTTTATATTCGTAGATCATAAGTACTGTTATAATTAGACATTATTGAAGAGACAAATTTTAGATAGGAGTGCTGGCAGCAGGGAGTATGAGGGAGGAGAAGAATAGACATGATGAAACATAATTAAGGAAATATAAAGGAAAAGAAGATTGCCTGGCTAATAGAGATAGATGAAGAGGAAGGCATCTCAGGAGCAAGATAGGAGACGCTAGCTTTGCTATTTGACAGATGAGAGGACTGGCCTGGTACATTAATTTTGTGGAGAACTTTATGAGGATGATAGTAGGAAATGCTTCAACTTCTTCTTAAAAGCAGCAGGAGATTGAATTTTGCGCAAGGTAAGGGGCAGTTTGTTCCAGAGGCGGACAGCGGCAACTGAGAAGGAGTTTGCAAAAGTTTTTGTTTTGTGAGTGGGCACAGTTAGGATACCAAATAAGAGTGACCTCGTGTTTCGATTATGATGGCATGACAGGTTTTTAATCTCTGAAGCAAGGTACTGGGGTGCAGTCTGTGAAGTAGACATAGAGTGTGGTAGTCACGCAATTTGTCCGGCCACAGCCACCCTAGCTCGGAGTATGAAGCACTAACATGATCATATCGACGAATGTTGCAGGTGTAACGCACACAGGCAAATGACGTTATTTCGAAATTTCCCGTTTCCCTGCGCCACCCTGTACCTCCATTTACATACTCGCTGAAGATGTGTAGCTGTACAAAGAGACACACTGATATGTGTTACGGGTCCTTCAGGTTTTTTATCGGGCAGCGTATTGGCCGCTAACCCCCCGCTACGTGGCTACTTCTGGTGACACAGCGGTGCAGACCTCGCGGCTCGGCGAGATTTTCCGTGACGGGGCGCCGGCAGCCGCCACCGGTTCGGATTTAGACGCATCCACCCACGCGGCTGCCGCCTAACTCTGCAAATATTAGGCGAGCCGGAAGTGACGTCAGCGCCGTGCGTCAGGCGAGCGGCGGCCGCCGGCTTCGCTCGGTGGCAAAAGTCGTAAAAGTGTCCCCAGGGTCCGCTAAATAAACCCGACCGCTCGCCGTGCGCCCCGCGCCGTTCTGCGCCCACTCGGTGCCGGACTGGCAAAGCCTGCCCTCTGCCACTGACGCGACAAGTGCCGTCACCCGATTTTCCGCAAACTTCGCTCAGTGGAACTAAAAGTAAACTCTGCTCGAACCGGCCATGAAGGCCCAACGGTACCGACCGGCCGCCGTGTCTTCCTCAGCCCACACGCGTCACTGGATGAGCATATGGAGTGTCATGTGGTCAGCACACCTATCTCCCAGTTTACGAGACCGGAGCCGCTACTTCTCAGTCAAGTGGCTCCTCAGTTGGCTTCACAAGGGCTGAGTGCACCCCACTTGCCAAGAGCGCTCGGCAGATCAGATGGTCACCCATCCGAGTGCTAGCCCAGCACAACAGCGCTTAACTTCGGCGATCTGACGGCAAAGCTGTTGACTCGCTCGGTGGAAGAGCGATCAAAATAAACGAACGCGTATCTCGGCTTTCCGTAGACACTCGACAGTTTCTGGGAAAATCGGCGGTCAAAATTTCCTCCGTAGTTTAGCCCCCGGTACCTTCGGCCCAATCAGTGGCACAGTGGCTAGCGTAGGGGTTTACTACAGCGTGAGGCAAATAAAGTGGCCCGGGCGAGTGCATACGATTGGACATGGTGTGCACATAACCATACTGCGTGAAAAGACCCTCTGCCTATTGGCATATACTAGGGAGTATTCATTCTGAACTACGGTGAACCGTGATTTATTTTCAAAGAATATTCTTAAGAATTTATTATATTTACTAGCGATTCATCAAGAACACTATGTAAGCATGGAAGTGGTTGCCAATGAGTAACCGATGAAATCATAACCACATTCCTTTTAACAAATCGGAATTTTATTCACTCTAATAGTGCCTAAAAGCATTTTTCAAAAGAAACAGATTTAAAACTATAATCAGAAAGCACCCACTAAATATCAAAGTTACAATTTATTCAGAGGCAGAAGGAAACAATATATATACTAAGATGGTATCTGTTCTTTCGGACATGTCCGAAAGAACAGATACCATGTTAGTATATATATAGTTATAGCTTACCGGCCACTTGACCATCTTCTTCTGTGCGAATGCACAAACAGTGCCCGAACTCTTATGGGAATCGGCAACGCGCCGCGAGTAATGACTATAATGGGCGGGGGAACTACGAATGTAGTGCGGGACAATACGCTGAGAATGTGGGTTTCGCGGGAGGCGTGCCAGAGACAAATCCCTGCAGTCGCGCTATCCTCTGCGTCCTCGGTGGCTCAGATGGATAGAGCGTCATGTAAGCAGGAGATCCCGGGTTCGAGTTCCGGTCGGGGCACACATTTTCATCCGTCCCCGTTGACGTATGTCAACGCCTGTAAGCAGCTAAGGGTGTTCATTTCATTGTAAGAAGGAAACAAGTTTTGAGTGTACGAGCCTTCGAGCAGAGAACCTTGCTGCTCCCTTTTGACACGGCCATAGTTACGACCACTCACAACAGCCTCTGAAAGACTACACTGGTGCAAATCTGCAACACACCATATAACTTTCGACTAAGAGTTTTAACAATTTACACAAGCACACAAACTATACACCCCACCTTAGGAAGGATGGAAATGGTACAACACACTAACAATTAAAATATTAACCTTGCCACCGAAGGTGCAACTGAATTTTAACTTCTAAGAATAGTCTTACGGTGAAAGGGTGGCAGCATTGTATACCAAAATGATCATTTAAATAAAAACCCGTGAAATGCAATCTTATATAAAATTCTACAAGGTTGGCCAAACAATAGTTAAGATGCTGTACAGTACACAGATACCGCTTCTCGAACCCATAGGCAATATCAAAGTTTCCAAAGATCAAAACATATATTAGGTATTAGGCCGTTACACTCCAAGCAATAAATTCATTAATGTACCAAATCCGACAAACATGACAGAGGCAGCTACTAACGTACGGTAGATTGATAGGGAGATTTACCGAACAACCCGAACCACAGGTTGCTCTAACCCGTCCCTACTCCACAAGGGAAAAACGGACCACCCAATTTATAAACAACCATCTTAGGTGGGCAAACGGAGGAGAATGGTGGGACGACCCCAAAATAAAACAGCCGGTGACCTCACCAAGAAAACAAGTAGAATTTAACAAATGTAAATCAAACAACATATCACCAATCACTTAACTTCTAATAAAATGTGATTTCTCGAGAAGACCTGGCGCAGCACCCCCAAATCGCTCTCCCGAACCTTCTGCTGCCAGCCGCTTCAACGGACGCAGGAAGGCGCGCCGATCTCCCGTCTCACGGCGTAGCAGTTCGCACCGGCCAGACCGATGTCGTGGGTTGACTCCTGTTGCTCTCGTGTCGACCGCGAAGTCACTACCCCTCGCTATACGCCGCGGCCCACTGGACTCACGTGGCGACCTCACATGCGCCGACGCTCAAGACGGACAAGTCATCTTGTGGCTCAGTGCGCGACCAACCAACCGATCGATCCAACCGCCAATGACCATTGCCTGAGCAAACTCGAGCAGACTCGCAGCCTAACGCGCAGACTCAGATGCAGGAACTAAGCCCCGACCGGGCTACCACTCGCTGAGTTCTCTTACTGGCGGAGTGGGAAGACTCATTTCGCCAGCTTTAAAGGTTGATCCGAACGACAGACATACTAGCACTCCGAACGACAGGCAGACACTGCCTAACAAATGTGGACGAGAGACAGAATAGGTGTGGACAAGAGATTGACCCAGACAGACCCGCTGGCGTGAACAGCAACTTTCCCCTTTCCCTCCAGAGGGAGACACCAAAGCTGCGATCGCCACAGCGGCGCTACCGCCAGAAACGGAGGGCGACTGCTTTACACTATGCGCTGCGGCGCGCTCTTCAAAACAGCAATTTTTACCACGGCTCATACGGTATATGTAATGTGGCTGCTGTCTACAGCCATGGTTTGGAATAATCCTTGTTTAGTCAGTTGTACGCGCTGAAGAGCCAAAGAAAATGGTACACCTGCCTAAAATCCTGTAGAGCTCCGGGAGCAGGCAGAAGTGCCGCAACAGGTCGTCGCATGGACTCGACTAATGTCTGAAGTAGTACTGG
This sequence comes from Schistocerca cancellata, assembly GCF_023864275.1. Classification (NCBI taxonomy): domain Eukaryota; kingdom Metazoa; phylum Arthropoda; class Insecta; order Orthoptera; family Acrididae; genus Schistocerca; species Schistocerca cancellata. Next base: position 132,333,655 of record NC_064635.1, on the reverse strand, counting down.
AGGGAACTGACACCATGAATCGTGCAAGGTTTTCCATAAATCCGTAAGGGTACTTGGGGGTTGAGATCTTTTCTGAACAGCACTTTGCAAGGCATTCCAGGTATTCTCAATAATGTTCATGTCTGGGGAGTTAGGTGGCCAGCGGAAGTGTTTAAACTCAGAAGAGCCAATTTGTAGCAATTCTGGACTTGTAGGGTGTCGCATTGTCCTCTTGGAATTGCCCAAGTCCGTCTGAATGCACAATGGACATGAATGGATGCAGGTGATCAAACAGGATTTTTACGAACGTGTCACCTATCAGAGTCTTATCTAAACGTATCGAGGGTCCCATATCATCCCAACTGCACACGCCCCACACCATTACAGAGCCTCCACAAGATTCAACAGTTCCCTGCTGAGATGCAGGGTACATGGATTCATGAGGTTGTGTTCATACCCGTACACGGACATCTGCTCGATACAATTTGAAACGAGACTCGTCCGGCCAGGAAAAAAGTTTCCAGTCGTCAACAGCCCAATGTCGGTGTGGGCGGGTCCAGGCGAGTCGTAAAGCTTTGTGTCGTGCAGTCATCAAGGCTACACGAGTGGACCTTCGGCGCCGAAAGCTCATATCCATGATGCTTCGTTGAACGATTCGCACGCTGTCACTTGCTGATGGTCCAGCACTGAAATCTGCAGCAACTTTCGGAAGGGTTGCACTTCTGTCACGTTAAACAATCCTCGTCAGTCGTCGTTGGTCCCGTTCTTGCAGGATCTTTTTCTAGCCGTAGCGATGTCGGAGATTTGATGTTTTACTAGATTTATGATATTCACGGTACTCTCGTGAAATGGTCGTACGGGAAAATCGGCACTTCATCACTACGTCGGAGATGCTGTGTCCCATCGCTCGTGCGGCGACTGTAACACCACGTTCAAGCTCACTTAAATCTTGATAACCAGCCATTGAAGCAGCAGCAACCAATGTTACATCTGCGACAGACACTTGTTGTCGTATATAGGCGTTGCCGACCGCTGCGCCGTATTCTGCCTGATTACATATCTCTGCATTTGAATACGTATGCCTGTACCAGCTTTTTTTGGCGCTTCAGTGTCACATTTCTGTTGTCGCACACGATAAATACAATAAGTAAATCCCAGCGGTGTTCATTTGGGTTCGGGTTTGGACTCTGGGCAGGCCAATTCATTTCAGGCATGTTATTGCGCACAAACCATTGCCTGCAGATGATGCGCTATGACAGGGTGCGTTGTCGTGCCGGTAAAGACTATTATCATCGTCGAACTGTTCCTGTGTAGTATGCAGTACACATTCGAGTAAAATGAGTATCTGTCCTTCTTGGTTTAGTTTTTTTTCTGCAGCTAAATAAGGGACTCACAGTTTTACCACGATAAAGAAGCCCGCCCGGTTGGCTGTGCGGTCTAACGTACGGCTTTCCGGGCGGGAAGGAGCGCCTGGTCCCCGGCACGAATCCGCCCGGCGGATTTGTGTCGAGGTCCGGTGAACCGCCCAGTCTGTGGATGGTTTTTAGGCGGTTTTCCATCTGCCTCGGCGAATGCGGGATGGTTCCCCTTATTCCGCCTCAGTTACACTATGACGGCGATTGCTGCGCAGACAAGTTCTCCACGTACGCGTACACCACCAATACTCTACCACGCATACATAGGGGTTACACTCGTCTGGTGTGAGATGTTCCCGGGGGAGGGTCCACGGGGGGTCGAACCGCACAATAACCCTAGGTTCGGTGTGGGGCGGCGGAGGGGTGAAGTGGACTGCGGTAGTCGTCGTGGGGTTGTGGACCACTGCGGCTGTGGCGGGCACGGAGCCTCTCTAGGTCCCCGGTTAACATACAACACAGTACATCACGGTAAAGAACCCCGTACAGTAACAGCAGCTCTTCCGCACTTTACCGTTGTTACTGCATATGATGCCATGCAACATCCTCCAGGTGCTTACCAGACCCAGATCCTTCCATTGAATTGCCTCCGGGTGCAGCGTGATTCGTAGTCCCAAATCACTCGTTTCCACTCATCACTGACCACACACTGTCCGGCCCCGGTCGCTGAGTGGTCAGTGCGACAGAATGTCAATCCTAAGGGCGAAGGTTCGATTCCCGGCTGGGTCGGAGAATCTCTCCTCTCAGGGGCTGGGTGTTGTGTGGTCCTAATCATCATTATTTCATCCCAATCGACGTGCAAGTCGCCGAAGTGGCGTCAAATGGAAAGACTTGCACCTGGCGAACAGTCTAACCGAGGGAGGCCCCAGCCTTACGACAGTTACATTTTTTTACTGACCACACTCACTACAAAAATGTGTGACTGCTCGACCACTGTATTCCTTTCTTCTTCACTCACTAAGATTAGTCATTGCCCCAGCTAGACTGTTAGTAGCTGACACACACAGTGGTTACGGTTACTACAAGCCACACCACAAGTTGGGAAACGGGTCCAAATTTCTAGTAGTTTACTGTCGAGTTGAGAGTTTCACACACAAATGTTTAACTCACATCTTACAGAAGCTAACAGTACGGTAATAAACAGCCTTTTAAACACGCCGCTAACGGCAATCAAGTAATTTATAGCAATACCACAATTTAAAAAATTTCCTTTTTAAAAAAACACAGAAGCTAGCAGTACGGCAACAACAGCCTTTCAAAACACGCTGCTAACGGCAATCAAGTAGTTTATAGCATAACAGTTTAAAAAAATTTAAAGAACATTAATAAACAGGCTACTAAAGTAAATACAGAACTTTGTTAGTAAAGTACAGTGAGGTAGTGAAGCTACCAACACCGCCATTAAAAAAAACAAAGGTCTCAGCAAACACACGATTACTGGCAATAAAGGAATGGAGGAATTTAAAAAAAAGTTTTTAAACAAAAGTGTCCTGGAATATCATTAGAACATAACAAATATGACGGACGTGTAAGGCGGCCAAAAATCACCCACACAGGGATGCTCAGGCTAGACAGAATACTGGCCAATTTAAATACGCCCGTAAACACAACTGCCACTCTCAGGCTTGTCACTGCACCGACTTTTAGCCAGCGAAAACTTGTTATAAGATGGCTTAACTTGCTGACAGAATTAGAGCTAACCTCGTGCAAGGAAACATTACACCACACAGTCCTGAATGAGCGACCACATGATCAACCAACAAGAAGCATGAATTTACTCATAAAACACGACAGAATAGCGAACCAGTTAAACTGCCAGAACTACACCTCCCATCGGACAGTAACGAGAGGAGGAGGAAAGATCACTGTCTTCAATCACGCCGGTGTCAGGGACAGGAAACCCGGTCGCCGGAGGCCACGAGGCAGAAAAGGCGCTGGTTACACAAAATTATTACTTAATGATTCAACCTTCCACGAACTTAACTTGCAATTATGCTCGAACAGGCATTACACGACCTCCGATGGCAAGGATCCACACATCCGACCGCGCACGCGTCGCCAGCGTACCCAACACGCCACGGTCACGCGACAACACGCTCTGTCACCGGAGTTCACGTCTTCTCTGCAACGTTGACGGGTAGTGACCGCTCCTTCATGTTAGGTGTCTCCTTTTTAAACTCCAGTGTTGAAACGGAGGCCTTAAAGAAGCTTGTTAACGTCCCACCAAGGTGAAATGAACAGCAATTACTCGTGGGGCGATTCTGTATACAACCAACCAGCGGGGAGCTCTTCCGTCAACTCCACCCGCTCGTTACACACAACCGACATACATCACGTGGCGACTCGGTACAACCGACCACGCCTGCTTCGCGCTGGAGAGCCACACTGCCCTCCCGTGTCCACCGCACTCTCTGCGCGCAACGCCCCTACTTCCGCGCCACCACCCGAGGTTACAACCGGTCAAAGATCTCACTTCCTCCACAGCAGTTTCCCGGAAGCAAACGCAGATATCGATAGCAGAGGGAAAAGACAACCAAGCACCCACTTGATGACAGACAATATATCAAACAAACATGTCAGGGGAAGAAAAGGAAAGCCAATGCAATTCAAACACAAGGGGTAGCACTAGTCGATACACGGCTGAGTAGCATTTGGAACTAACGAGTGATCCCTTCGGCTGATTAGATGCGCCTTTTTGAAACCACCCTCCACAATGCTTGACTGTCCTTATTCGTCACTACATTAGATGCATTAGGTCAGTACATTAGGTCTTCCTGGTGTTGGTTTAGCTATGGCCGTCCCTTTGGGTGTCTTTACAACCACATGACAAACAGCCGATCTGGGCAGCTTTAGAAGAGTTGAAATGTCCCTCGATATTCGTTACTCAGACACATCCAATACCTAGTCTGCATTCCATATCACTGAGCTATCCTGACCCTCCTGTTCTGCTGTTATTGCCTCTCTACTGGAACAGAATAGCCCCCTCCTGCCAGCAGCCAGCATCCAGCAGCGGTACCAGCCAGCGTCCAGCAGCCAGCGGCGGTTCCTGCCAGCGGCCAGCAGCCAGCAGCGGTTCCTGCCAGCAGCCGGCAGCCAGCAGCGGTTCCTGCCAGCAGCCAGTGTCCAGCAGCGGTTCCTGCCAGCAGCCAGCGTCCAGCAGCGGTCCCAGCCAGCAGCCTGCAGCGGTTCCTGCCAGCAGCCAGCAGCCAGCAGCGTCCAGCAGCCAGCAGCGTCCAGCAACCAGCAGCGTCCAGCAGCATCAGCAGCAATAGCATCTCCACCAGCCGGGCAGCCAGGTCGCCTCCGCCGTCAGCAGCAGCAGAGTGGGGCTTCGGCCCCAGTCTCCTTCATAGTTTCTCTGTCCCTTCTACTCTGTGTTTCTCGTTGCCTTGTCTGTCCCTCGTGCTGTCCCTGTCCTGTGCTTTTCCCCTTCTCGTAATGTCGACCCCCACCACCACCACTACTGCCACCACAACTGCCATCGTATACACATCCCCCCCCGCCGCCGCCACCACTATCACGTGGTGTGCCTCAGTCCATCCCCCCATTCCTCACTCTCCCATCTCTCTCACTATTTGTCGCCCCATCCCTGGCTCCTCCCTCCCGCGCCTCCTCTGATCCCTTCCCTCCACCCCCTCCCTCCGTTTCTGCGGCCCTCGCTAGGGTGGTCGCCCGGCGGGCTATGGCCCACACTCAACTCTCCCCTTCGCCTTCATTATCATCACCGTCGCCTTCGCCATCGCCCTCACCGTCTCTGGCGCCGACTCCAGCACGGGGACCTGCCACTCCCCGCCACATTCCAGTCGCTCCCATCCCCCACACCTCCTCCGCCGCCGTCAAGCGCCCCAGTGGCACCCATGCCTCCTCTACTCCCAAAAAGGCTCCACCTCATCCCCCTTCCCCAGCCCATGATGCCATGCATGTCTCCCCGCCTGTCCCCGGCCCCTCTTCCTCCTCCTCCTCCTACCACTACATCCTCTCCTGTCCTGATTCCTCCCTCCTTGAGGCCCGGAACCTCACCCTCTTCCTTTGCCAGAATTTTTCTGGTGCCCCCATCTCCCTCCTCACTCCTCGCTGTGATTCGGTGCTCATCTTCTCCCCCAGCCCTACCCTCCACAAAGATCTCCTTTCCCACATCCCTGTCACCCGCTTCGGCCCTAATGCCTCCCTCACCCCTGCTCCTTCCCCACCTCCCTCCTGCCATCCCCAACCCCCACTTCGCCCACCAACCCTCACTGCCGTGATCACTCGGCTTAGTCCGGCGATCACAGAGGAGGAGGTGTTGGCGGAGCTCAAGGCGCATCCCCATCTGGAGGTGCGTGCAGTTTGCCGCATCCATAACTCAGCCGGCCCCACCCGACTTATGCAGGTCTTTTCTGAACACGCCCCTCCATCGACCGTCTCCTGAAGGAGGGTGCCCTTCTCTTTCACCAACGCTACCAAGTTGACCCTTCCCGTTCCCCTCCTCATTCCCTCCACTGCCAAAGATGCTTGCGATATAATGCACACCCGACATCTGAGTGCTGTAGGCAAACCCACTTTTCATGGCAGTGCCCCAATCTCCAGTCCCCCCCTCGTGTAATACCTGTAACCTCCCTCATCCTACTTACTCCCAGAAATGTAAGGCCCGACCCCCTCCTACCACTCCTGAACTCTCCATTCCTGTCTGCTCTCTGGACGCAACCACCCATCCCGGCAATTCCCTTCGCCCACCCCCTACCGCTGAGGACATCATCAGATTCCTCACCATCGTCCTTCAGAATGTTCATCCTTTTCAGCGCCCCCACACCCTCCAACAGATATCCCTCGCCGCCCGTTCCGTTTTCCAACTAAAAATGTACACCACCTACTCCAAAACCAGGCCCATTTCACCTTCTCCTGTCTTGACACCCTCGTCTAACTCCCTGTCATGGTGCGATAGTGCTGTACCCTTCTCAACAACATCCGCTCCCTTCCCACCAACAAGAACCTCTTCCTGCACACCCTTGCCACTCACTGCATGGATGCCTTCCTCCTCAATGAAACCTTCCTTCAACCCCACCACACCATCCACACTTCACCCTACCTCCTTCACCGCTCCAATAATCCCCTCCCGATTGCGCGTGGTGGAGTTGCCATTGGTCACCACCACCAAATCCCCGTTCGGCTCCAACCTCTCCTTCCTGACCCCACCGAACACCTGATCCTTAGTCTCTTCTTCCCCGGCCTTACCGTCAACTGCGCCACCATCTATGTCTGCCCTAACGCCCCTATTCCCTTTGACTTCCTTTCCCACATTGACCATACCTTCTCCTCCTATGTGATCGCCGCCGACCTCAACATCCATAGTCGTTCCGCCACCCAGTTACGGCGGTGGCATTGGTTCCTCTCCTCCCTTCAAGGCGACCTCATCCCCATCCCCCAGCACACCTGTCCAGAATCCAACTCCACTCCCGATGTTGTCCTTTCCTCCCCCAACCTCCTTGGCCTCATTACGGTGGATGTCCTGGAGCCTATTGGTAGCGACCATCTCCCTGTCCTCCTCACCATTTCAGATGGTCGTCGCCCCCGCCCGACCCTCGTAATGACCCTTCCCCTAAGTACGTCCATGACTATTCCTGTGCCAACTGAAATGCCTACCGGGATGCCCTCTCCACCCAGGTTGATAGCCACCCTTTCACCTACCACCACCCTGACGATGTAACC